>NC_036246.1:16650391-16682139 GCF_002742605.1 Olea europaea var. sylvestris
GGTTTTTTTCTACCAATTGGGGCTCTCCCTTCACCACCCCCCATCATAATCTTCCATAAATAATATTACACGTATATCGAAAACTTTTACATCTTTTTCAACCACGCATTCTTCAAAAAATTACTATTTCAAAAATTATAATTGCCACGTAATGGGAGCCAAATGGGGGCTAATTCACAAGGTGCTTTACTAGGGATAGAACTTACTGGAAATGGAGTACGAGTTTGTTTAGCTAGTGGACAAATTAAACAATCAGAAATATCACAGAATTTAATGTTTATTGTTGACTGAGAAAATAAACGAGGTGTCTCATTCAATAGGTGACCAAGGCTTTGATGCCAAAGTCTCGAGGAATAAGATGCTGGAACGATGACAGTGCTGCATCTGTTTCTTTGTGGAGTATGATGGTAGTAGAGTCATCCTCGCTCAGTTCCCGTTCCAATCATCTTCCGTTGGTCCTCGAAAAACAGCGTCGACTTCATTGAGTCCACGAGGGATTTCATGGTCTTCTAGTTTTGTTGGAACCGTAGAAATTCCTTCAAGTTGTCACTTGTGCATCACGTTCCTTTAATGCATTGAATGCACAAACCACTGCGAAATGAGCAAAGATACACAAGACGTAATTGAATTGCAATATCAGTGCTAGAAGAAAAATAAAGAGAGTAATATGCAGACACGTAATATAGACAAACAAAACAATTTTAATTTTCAATACAAATTGTACATATTAACACAGTAATTATTCAAAATATTCCTTACTTCTTGTTATTCATAATATTCCTTACTTCTTGTTCATTCGCACTTCCCAGTCGTCACAAATTGGTGACAACTTCATTCATTTTGAAACCTGAGCTCTGATAAAATTTCGAGGTAGAAAAGCCGAGAAACCACCACACATCTAAGCATTCAACATCACAAATAGTATTACTCATTATTATTGGTCACCAATAAATGTTTGTTTGGATACATGGAGCATAAATATAACATCGAGTCCTTCAATATCTGTTCATTAAATGAATAAATTACTACAGTAAATAAATTTTATCTATAAACTCCTCTTTTCTACCAATTAAAAAGAAGTTTTCATGTTTGTAACAAGTTTATACAACTAATTTCGTAAAACAGTCCTTACAATCTACAACCAGTTGTTTTGTATAAGTTTCCTGTATCTACTTGTAAAAATTAAACGATCGGGGAATAAAATATCCATGTCTAACAAGAAGAAAAAGAGGCCATCTAACGATAAATAAGAAGTCCCAGTTTGGGGATCATCATTGGCTGCTGGAACCAGACTAATCAACAGGAACTTGTTAAATAACGTTGAAATGGTGAAAAGGATCTGGTCGACAATAATCTAATCACCAGACGTCCCTGAGGTACCGACCATCCATTTGAAGTTTCTTCACAATAGCCTCCGCTTTAGATGAGTCCACATTTTCCTGAAAATAAAATCAAATTACGATGAAAAAAGAGGAAATTACAAAGACATATTAAGAGCTAGCGAAGTACTTTTTTCGTCGTAATTTTATATCTAGTCTTAGAGGAAACTAACTTGACATGGAGTACAGTCATGTAATTCCCCTGGTCTAGCTCTGGGCTTTTATGTTCTAAGATAAGAAACTGTAGTTTTTATATTTGGATGGCCATCAAATTTCCACATCTCTACAACTATAATACTAGTTCACTGGATGAAGTCCTAACCTTCAAGAACCAAGAATCGCTACTTCTTGCAACAATAGTCTCCACTATTGTTTGATACTCGACTTACCCATTACACTGATATTTAGAAGCATGGGTTGTGTTTCATATTAACATCAACAATTTCATATCTGGAAACAGAAGACAAATAACAATTTGTCATCTTAGTTCCTATAGAAGTCAAACTAGATATTTGTAACCATTTAAGGAGGTGCAAATGCAAATTTATCAACACCTAAGGGCTTCCCCTGGTACTGTTAAGACATTGGCAACTACGACATTGCTAGAGTCTTATATGATCAGAAATGCAAATATTATTTATGGCCAAATCAATGTCACTTTCCCGTGTCTGCATGTGCACAAGCACGAGAGAGAGAGAGCATTTACCTGCTCTTGGACAATGGTATGCAGGGTACGATGGACATCTCTGGCCATTCCCTTGGCATCTCCACATACATAAAGATATCCACCCTGGGAAATTAAACTCCATAGTTCGGCACCCTGCATGTGAAACAATACTACTGAAGCAGCTCAAAATAATGCATACATTGCAGATAATTTGAAGAAAGAATTCATATATTGAAAATAAACGAAATAAAAGAGGCTAAGATGACCACATTTTCTGATATTCAATTCTTTTCTAAGGTTTACGTAGGCTTTGAAGGAATAGAAGAAAGTTGGGACTTTCCTCAAGTTCTCTGTTTTCTATTACAATCTGATGCCTTGTCAAAAACTGAATATGCTAAGAACAAATAAAGCTTACAGACTTCATCTTAAATTTAATATGCTAAGAACAAACAAATTATAGAAGGTAAACTTTGAAGCTATGGAAAGTTGGAGCTTTTCTCCAGTTCATTGTCCTCAATTACCATCTGTCCCCTTTGTTGAAAATTGAATATGCCAAGAACAAAAATCTTTACACCATCTCAAATTTAATAAGCTAAGAACAAATAAATCTCACAGGTATATCCTCGTAATGGCTTTTGTAGTTATAACCAGTTTTTCAACATTTAAATCAAAATTCCGAACATAATTTGATTTTACAGTAGTTTCAAAATTTTCTGTGTGAGATCCTTTAGATATTTGGTTCACATTATGCAGGTTTTAAGAATTACCATTACTTCATTTTATCACTTATTTATGTAAAAGGTATCCAAAAGAGTGATGTGTAATTTTGTATCTCTACTATCCGTCCATAATGACCATAAAGGAAATCAAAATTCAAGCATAACTTTTCGTCTTTCAAATGATAATTGAACCTAATGACTTGCATCAATCAGAACAAACAATCATACACTGAATAAAATGAGATCAGCTATGTAAATCCTTTTTTCTCCAATTCATTCAGAGCACTGTCATGCATTAGAAGAACCAATGCAATAATCTAAAGGTTGGCAGCCACAAGATTTTGGCCTCTCCCTCTAAACTGCTCTAGAGAAATAGCATCACTATTGTGAAAAGAGCTCCTTTAGGTCTATACAAGACATGTCCGAACCACCTGCTGCTTCTGTTAATTTATCCTCAATTGTTGCCACCTCCGGTTATTTTGACTTATATTCTCATTTCTTGTCCATCTTAAAATTGGGCAACAGGTGGAAGTCTGGAGAAATATTATCTACAGCTATAAAAACAATAAATAATTTGATTTCAGTGCTCGGATAACACAGTTCAGCTAAGGATAATTCAGCAATGTGGCAGTTAAACACTTAACCCAGTGTTCTTCCATATAAAATATAGATATATTTAGACAGAGATAATAGCATCTCATAGCTTATCCAATATCCGAATTAATCATAGCTGACCTTCTCCATCATTTTGTGTTGAACATACTCCTTTTGTGGTCCCTCCCTTGAGAAGGCAACAATCAACTCAGAAATTACACCTTGCTCCTCAAAATCTTTTAGCTCGTCTTCATAAATGAAATCCTAAATAGATGTTCAAATTAAGAAGGGCAACAGTCTCAAATTTTATAGTGGTGTAGCTCCTTAGAGTGAGTAATAGATTCTTACCATAAGGCGATTCCTACAGCCAAAAAAGAATAAAGCAGCTCCAAGTTGAGCCCCTTCTTCTTTCAAGGCCAATCTTTCCTGTAAAATGCATTCATTTTATATGCTTACTTTTTAAGGAAAAAAGAAAACCTATCAATTCAAATTCATCCTAATACCTGTAGGAATCCTCTAAATGGTGCCAAGCCAGTACCAGGTCCGACCATTATGATTGGGATGGAAGGATCAGCTGGCAATTTAAAGTTAGATGGCCTGATAAAAATAGGAGACCAGCTACAGTCACTGCTTCTCTCCAGAGGAACTGCATTCTGATAGAATTTCCAAATGGCTTGACGATGTTAGATACCAATGATGATTTACAAGATATTCAAATGGAAACATTTAAGTGGAATGAAAAAAAGAAGATAAAACACAAATACAGATATCTTTTAAATCTTGTTTCCTACCTTCATCCAGGTTGAACACACTCCTTTGTGAATTCGGCCTGTGGGGCTTGGACCTTGAACTACAGCACAAGTCACATGAACCCGACTTGGAGCAAATCTGTACCAGATAAAAATTCCATCAATTTCATTGATCCCCTGGATTAAACTCACATGCACTTAACATGTCATATCGGTATCCTTTTTCAATTCATTACCATCCCCACACCATTTTGAGCATTGGTAGATGACTTTTGCTGATAGTGAGTAGTAATACTAGTTACCTGGGAGAGGATGAAATAGAATAAAATCTTGTCTGCAAGCGAGGGGCTACTGCAGCAAAAAATACACCAAGAGGAGGTTTTGCTGAAGGAAACTCAGCCAGCACCTCAAGGAGACTTCTCTGACTTCCTACCACCCATTGTGAGTACTCATCCTAAAACACAAAATATAGGATGTGCCAAAGAAAAGCATTAAAAATGAAGAAAAAGCCACAATGAGAAAACTAGCATTTTCTGGTGACTGCATGCGAATACATGAAAATAAAAAGAAAAAATGAAAGAGCTAAACACAGATGAAGAAAAGTATAAACTAGTTCACCTTTCCCTGAGGTGATGACAAGAATTTAAGCCTTTCTGCTTCATTAGGTTCAGATGCATGAGCAGCCAATGCAACCAAAGAAGCCTGAAATGAAGAAAAATAAAAATTACACACCCACACACACACACACACACACACACACACATATTGGAAATTGGAAGGGGAGCAAGACCGTTAAAGGTCTCAAAACTAATGTCAAAGCAATGTATAGATACACAATCTATTATACAAAATAAGCACCTTTCGAGGAGGATTCAAAAGATCTGCATAGCGTGCTAGAGCAGTACGAAGCGTGCATGGACCAGGAAAGGGAGGTGGTAATGAGCCTCCCAGCGGCGTACCATCTTCATTGTCATTGTGAACAGAAAATAGTAGATCTAAAGGCTGACCCAACAATTTTGCTGCTTCTTCCACAGTTCCTTCACAATTTTCAGCATAAACACCAACATGGTCTCCGGTTTCATATCTAAAAAAGAGAAATAAGAAAGAAAGACAATCAGTTCAAACACAGACAGCATCCATGGAAGTAAAACACGTGGAGCATACTCAAAAGGTTGCCATAAATCTTAAGAAAGTAATGATAAAACTCGTGCTGAAGCATAAGACGCTCATCTTATAGTTTTATTATGTAATAAAAAAGAAATACTTACCATTATTATATCTTAGTGTAATTTTGGATTTGTATACAATACTTTTGAATGTCTGATGCGGGGTAAGAGCTGCATCCTGACAAAGGCTGATTACTAGTTGGTTCCATAAATTAAGGCCGATTTTTGAGAAAGTATCCCTTGATTGGAGAGTAGAGTTTTTAGGAAGTTAATTTTTTTCCTTTAGATTGATGTGGCTCATTCGAAGGGTGGTATTTTTATATCAACGTAGAAAAATATTCTCGATCTACTAAATGAAACCGGGATGCTATATAAGCTGATTGACACTCCTATAGAACAGAATAACTTACTTGGCAATGTTAACGAGGCAACGGTATCAAAGGCTAGTTTGCAAGTTGATTTACTTATTCCATACTAGAAAAGACATAGCATACTAAGAAACACGGATTGCGTATGGATACGTATCCAAACTTGAATACACTTGGACACCTCTATTTTATAGTTTTTATATTTTTTTGAATTTTTGAAACATACTGAACACGTCAGTACACGTGAAGATGAAGAGTTTTATTAGTTTCAAATTCTTTTAAAACTCATTATTGTAAACAATACATGATTAAGTTTTTTACGTAATAGATAACTATTGTTATTATCAATAATAGCTTATTGAAAATAGAAAATATATGTTAATTATCAATTTCAAAGAAAGTAAACGTTATTAGGATTGTTTATGTTGGATTTTATGCACAATATTAAAGAGATGAAAACGAAAATCAACACAAGAATTTTACGTGGTTTGGCAGTGTGCCTACGTCCACGAGAACGAAGCAGAGATTTCTTTATTCAATTATGAAAAATAGGATTACAACATATTATTTATACTAACCCTAGCCTTGGCCCATATAAAACTTTAAGGTCCGTACAGAAAATACCATTGTACCGTACCGCGGGGCGTTGCCCCCGCACCCCCAACCCATTCAGCGTCCATAACAACCAGACAGTGAATTAAATCCGCGCGAGGCCGATGCCGTCTGTCCGCTCCTCTCACTATACTCTGCTCCGTGCCGATATCGGCCCATTTGATCCAGGGCCTGTGTTCTACTCTATATGAGTCACATGCACAACAATCTCCACCTTGGCGAATATTCACCCCTTAGGAGAAAAAAACATAACCTGAAAAAAAAAAACCACACCATCTAGGACCAATGGGTTGGGACACATCCTCTCTAACAGCTAGAGATATTAATCAAGTTCAAGCAATGCTAGAACCTATCCATTGTGAACGGCTTTGTCATCATGTCTGCTGCGTTCTCTGAGGTATGTACCTTCTCTAACAACAACTCTCCTGAAGTAACCAGCTCTTATCTTATAAAATCTCACATCAATGTGCTTGGTTCTTGCATGATAAATCTGATTCTTAGCTAGGAAGATGGCGCTCTGACTATCACAGTACAGCTTCATTCCATCTTGCTTGATCCCAAGTTCCCTGACAAGCCCTTTCAACCACAATAATTCCTTGGCTGCCTCAGTTGCCATCATGTACTCTGCTTCAGTTGTAAATAATGCCACAAGTGATTGCACCATTGACCTCCAACATATGGGCCCACCTGCGAGTGTGAAAATATAACCTGTATGGGACCTTCTGTCATCCAAGTCCCCTGCATAATCTGCATCTACATATCCTTGAACTGAAATATCACCATGTTGTCTCTCAAACATGATCCCGCACTCCATTGTACCTTTCAAGTACTTGAAAATCCACTTTACAGCTCTCCAATGCTCTCTACCAGGATTAGCCATATACTTACTAACCACGCTAACTGCATGTGCTAAATTTGGTCTGGTACACACCATTGCATACATCAAACATCCAACTGCGCTGGCATAAGGTACCTTTGACATCTTTGCAACATCTTCTTCACTCTTTGGGCACTGATTATTAGACAATTTGAAGTGATTTACAAATGGTGTGGCAACTGATTTTGCATCTGACATGCTAAACCTCTTTGATACTTTCTTCAAATAGTTTTTTTGAGACACCCATAATTTTCTGGCTTTCCTATCTCTGTTGATCTCCATGCCAAGAATTTTCTTAACCGGTTCCAAGTCTTTCATATCAAACTTACTTCTCAACAAAGATTTCAATTTGTCTACCTCATCCATGTTCTTGACAGCAATTAACATGTCGTCCACATACAACATCAAGAAAATATATGAGTTATCCTCAAGAACTCTGTAGTAAACGCAACAATCATACTCAGAACGACTGTAGCCAATTTGAATCATATGAGAGTCGAATTTCTTGTACCATTGCCGTGGAGACTGTTTAAGCCCGTATAAAGACTTCTTCAGTTTACTCACAAGATTCTCTGTTCTTGGTTCCAAAAACCCTTCTGGCTGCTCCATGAAAATCTGTTCCTCCAAATCACCATGAAGGAAAGCAGTCTTCACATCTAGCTGCTCTAACTCCAAATCAAAATTAGCCACCATTGTCAAAACAATCCTGATGGAAGTGTGTCTGACGATTGGAGAGAAAATTTCATCATAATCTACTCCCTTCCTCTATGAGTATCCCTTTGCTACTAATCGAGTCTTGTATTTTTCTCCTTCCTTTTCTGACATTGGTTCTTTCTTTCTATACACCCACTTACACCTTATCTATTTCTTCCCCTCTGGAAGCTCCACCGAATCCCAAGTATCATTTTTATGCAGTGACTCAATTTCCTCCGTCATAGCCTCTATTCATTTACCTTTCTCCTGACTACCAATGGCATCCTGAAAAGTTATAGGATCGCTATTGCTGGTAATGAGTGCATAAGAAACCGAATCCTCAAATTCATACTTTGCTGGTGGTTTGGTAGTGCGACGTGGTCTATCTAAGGCAACACTATGATATTGCTCCACTTCTGACCCAGAACTATCTGCTCCCTGGGCATTAATTTCTATGTTAACATTGTCTAGCTCTACTTGCACCACTTGGCTCTTACCTCTGCCCTCGTCTGAATTGAGCTTCTCTTTATCTGTAGAAACTTTAAGCATAAATGCTTCATCAACTACTGCATCCCTACTTATCATCATCTTCCTTGCCTCTGGATCCCAAAACTTGTATCCCTTTACACCTTTAACATAGCCCAAAAAAATGCATTTTCTTGATTTCGGATCAAGTTTGGATCGCTGATCACTAGATACATGCACATACGTCGGACAACCAAATACTCTCAATTCAGAATAATCAACTTCATTACCTGTCCAAACTTCCTCTGCAACTTTCCCATCTAGTGCTGCTCGTGGTGATCTGCTTATGACATAACATGCCATGTTCACTGCTTCTACCCAAAAACTCTTCGAGAGCCCTGCGTTCAGCCTCAAGCATCTTGCCCGTTCTGCAATTGTTCTGTTCATCCTTTCCACAACACCATTCTGTTGCGGTGTCTTGCGAACTGTATAGTGCCGCTGAATACCATGCTCCTCATAAAATTTCAAAATCTGTGAATCTGTATACTCTGTACCGTTATCTGTCCTCAGATACTTAATTTTTCTGCCCATCTGGTTCTCTACTTCTGCTTTCCATAATTTGAACTTGGCAAAGGCTTCAGACTTGTGCTTCATGAAATATACCCAAACTTTTCTAGAGAAGTCATCAATGAAAGTAATAAAATACTGAGATCCACTTTTGGACAACTCCCTCACTGGTCCCCAAACATCTGAGTGCGCGTAATCAAGAATGCCCTCTATCTTGTGCTTTCCCATCTTGAAGTGTACTCTGGACTGTTTTCCAAGTACATAGAACTTGCAGAAATTCAGCTTGCATGATTTTACCCCCTTCAACAAATTCCTCTTGTGAAGTTCAACCATGCCACGTTCTCCTATATGCCCCAGTAGCATATGCCATAGAAGAGTGTCATCTGACTCAAATTCTGCTGTAGCAACTCCACTTACAACTGTATCCCCAAGTAGTTTGTAGATATTCCCTACCAATTTCTGACCCTTCATCACAATCATAGCCCCTTTCTTCACTGTTAGAGCCCCACACTCTGACTTATAAGAGTAACCATTTGTGTCTAAAGTGCCTAAAGAAATTAGATTCTTTTTCAATTCAGGTACATGCCTAATATTTTCCAAGGTCCTTATCACACCATCGAACATTTTAAATTTTATGGACCCCATTCCAATGACCTTACATGATGCATCATTACCCATTAGAACAGATCCAAAATTACCAGAACGATATAAATGAAACCAATCCCGGTGAGAACACATGTGATATGAACAGGCTGAATCAAGTACCCAACAGTCATTTAATTTTACAGAATTACCTGCAGAGACTGATAACATGTCTCCATCTCCAGAATCTGAGTCTCCTTCTGCAACACTAGCTGAGTTTGAGGACCCATCACCTTTCCTTTCATCACTCTGCTTCTTTATTCGGACAGTCTCTCTTAAAATGGCCCATCTGATGGCATTTGTAGCACTTCACGTTTTTCTTATTTTGATTTCTAGATTTTGATCTTGTGCTTCCTCTAAAAGAAACACCCCTGTCCTTCCTTCTCCCACGATCCTGGTAGCCCTTTACGATCAACCCTTCAACCTGTGAAGTTTCACCAGTACGCAGTTTCCACTGATTGTAGGCTAACAGGGCTGATGTGACTTCCTCCAATTCGAGTCTCTTTACCCCACGTCAACGTGGTCACCAGATGGTCGTACGAAAGAGGTAGTGAGCACAACAAAATCATTGCCTTGTCTTCATCATCAAACTTGATTTCAAGTCGCAATAGATCGCTGATGATTTGATTGAACACATTGGTGTGTTGAATCAGATCCGTACCCTCCAACATTTTTAGCCCGTACAGCCGCTGCTTTAGATGCAGCTTGTTCGTGAGAGACTTCGACATATAACGACTCTCCAATTTCTCCCAAACCTCCCCTGAAAACTCAACATCCATGACGTGATACATGATTTCGTCCGCCAAACAAAGCCGAATTGTACCAAGTACTCGCGCCTCGAGCTCTTCCCAATCGGCATCTGACGTACCCTCTGGTTTCTTCCCAGATAGTGCCTTCATCATCCCTTGCTGCGCCAACAAATCCTCCACCCTTCGCTGCCATAATTCGAAGTTCCCAGATCCGTCAAACTTCATCACATCAAATTTTGCAATCGAAGAACTCGCCATCTGAACCTAACTCTGATACCAGTTGTTGGATTTTATGCGCAATATTAAAGAGATGAAAGCGAAAATCAATACAAAAATTTTACGAGGTTCGACGATGTGCCTACGTCCACGAGAGCGAAGCGGAGATTTCTTTATTTAGTTATGAAAAATAGGGTTACAACATATTATTTATACTAACCCTAGCCTAGGCTCATATAAAATTTTAAGGCCCGTACAGAAAATACCCCTGTACCGGGGCGTTGCCCCCGCACCCCCAACTCATTCAGCGTCCCTAACAACCAAACAATGAATCAAACTCGCGCGAGGCCGATGCCGTCACTCCGCTCCTCTCACTCCACTCCGCTCCGCGCCGGCATCGGCCCATTTGATCCAGGACCTGTGTTCCACTCTATATGAGCCACATGCACAACAGTTTACACTTATGATTGGAAATAGATATAGTATTGAATAATTGACAGAGTTCTAAATTAATTGACAACAAGAGCTTCATATATGTAAAACTGTGCTAATAGTTGACAACTATAGTTTTATTATTAGAAATATATAATAATATTAAAAAAAAAAAAAATTTATACATGTTTCAGCACATCCTTAATTTTTTTAAAAGCTATATCAACATACCCTTATCTTATCATATTCGAATTATGGATTTGAATTTGTAATTCTTAGATAATGCCACAATATGGTATTGATTAAAATCTTAATTTAATCTAAGTTAAAGTAAACAATCAATTTTAACCATTTATTTTATGGGTCATATAAACAATACGGTATGGATTAAAATCTGAATTTAATCTAAGTTAAAGTCAACAAAAAATTTTACCCACTTATTTTATGGGTCCTATAACATTTCAACCACACATTTCATCAACTTTTATCAAAATCTATTAAAAAACTTATTTTAATCCCTACTAAACAGGGGGAATATATGCTGCAAGCATGGTAAGTCAATTTATACATTCGTTGAGGGAGTCATCTTGAGGCATGATAAAGAATTCTTCAATAATTGAACACACGTAAATGGCATTTTGTTTAAAAGGAGTACAAAGTTAGAGTTTAGAACCATATACTGATGCAGATTGGCAGGACCAATTGTTGATTGGAGGTCATCAGGTATTGTACCTTCCGATGAAGAGTTGTGGCAAGATCAAGTGTAGAGACAGAGTTTAGAACTATGGCACAAGAAATTTGTGAACTTCTCTGGTTGAAGATTATCCATGATAATCTTAAATTTAAATGGGATAGAACAATGAACTTCTCGTGACAATAAATCATCTATTAATATTGCACACAGCCCTGTCTGACATCATTGTAAAAAGCTTGTTTTTAGACATTTTATCAAAGAGAAGTTGGATAGTGGCGATTTACACTTCTTATGTTGCAACCGAAGGACAGCTGGCAGATATCTTAAATAAAGGACTTTCAAGTTGAGCATTTCAGATGATCTATAGCATGCTGGGAATGAATAAGATCTATTAACCAGCTTGCGGGGGAGTGTTGACAAAGAAATCCATAATTAGCCGGTTATAAAAAGGAGAGTCAAAGGCTGATTTGCTAATTGCTAATTGGTTCCAAAAATTAAGGCTGATTTTTAAAGAATATCCAATGATTGTAGGTTAGAATTTTTTGGAAGTTAAGTTCTCCATTGCAGTAGATTAACAAATAGCCGTACAATTGTACATATTCATGACTTTGTAATAAAACATTATATTAAGTTCACAAGTTTCTTCAGTCTCCTTGATGAATCTAAAGGGATTGAATCATATGTTAGACATTCGGAAGAGCACTCTGGAATTAAAAGTTTTTAGGTTGAGAAGAACCAGGACTGGATTAGTGCAATGCAATTTTAACCCCTGTTTTGCCCCCATTTTCCAAAACTCGTTTTCAACCACACATTTTATGGGAGCTACAATTTTTTAATAAATTTTCAACAACACATTTAATCAACTTTTATCAAAATCTACTAAAAAAATTGATTTTTTTATCTAAATTAAACATGTGATCAATAATACTAGGAATAATGATAATAATGAAGTTTGTGTGACATAGGATATCTCTTTAATATTAAGAGGCCAGTTCTACAAAATAGCAATTGGACCTACTATTTTAATAATTTAGTGTTGAGCAGTTGTTAAAGGGCAAAATGTTGATAAACGTAGTGGAAATGAGGATACTAAGATGGATACATAGTCATGCTAAAATGCATTTGTTATGATATGAAAATATACATCAAAAAGTGGGGGTGGTGCAAATTGAAGATAAATTAGATCAATGACAATATAAGTGGTTGGGCCTTTGTTTCGCACAAAACTAAAGAGGGCCCTTCTTAAGAATAATGCAATTTCACTAGAACAAATTAGAATAGAGAGTGAGTGAGTAATTGACCAAAACTAATATGGTATGTTGTAGTTACGAGGAATATATTCGCTTTATATCTTTCAATAGATTCAGCAATGATCTTAACTGCGTAAAGAAAAAAGATGTCTTCTTTATTGTTGCTGTAATAAATCAGGATAGAAATAACCCATCCAAATAACTTAAAGTCAGTAATCAGTATATGAAAATAGTCCGACAGCCTAAACTTCCAGACTGGTAATACTTCTCACTAGCCCTCTCTCATCGAGTGCGAAGATTTATTTACTTTTCCATTTTAACCATCAACATCATCAGTGCACCACTCAAGGTGATTATTAGATCTTCAGACATGGAGGCTTGTCTGTACACCATATATGAAAAATAAAAACATATAAAAGCAAAAAAACTTACGTTATACCAGTGCCTGATACATCAAACTCCAGGTGTATGCAAGAGCGATCAGACTCTGGTGTGTGAAGCTCTTTTACTACAGCAACATTGACTCTTCAAGAAGAAACTCATTCAATCAGTGGAGCACAAAAAAAAAAGGGGTGAAACAGAAAGAACAGGCATCAGACAATATAGATACCTGCATGGATGGTGAATATCATATGAAGCATTCCCATTAGGGATGCTTGAGTATTCATCATCATACGATGTTGCTGCAATATCATAAGTTACTACTCTATATTCCGGAATTGCAGCAGAGTATGGGGTAGATGGGGAATGCTGATCATCTTCACCCCTTAGAACTTGATCTAACTCAGGCCATAGTTGTTCCCGCCTAGAAAAATAAGTCTCCCACTTAGAGCAGCAGCTCCATATTTTAAAAGATCATTAAACAAAAAGAATAAAAGAGGACACTTTGCAGATGCAACATAGTGAGTACAGAAAATACAGCATGGAAAAAAAATAAAATAAAATAAAATAAATTATACAGCATACCAAGCAGAAAAATCATCTTCAATGCATTGATCATCGTCACCAAGACCGACTGGTACTAGACGTTTTCCACCTGAAATTTATAAAAAGATTAAAACTTCAGTAACATATGAATATGATGGGAATAGTCAATAACTTCTCAAAATTATGATATTCACATGGTATTCAAGAAATAGAAGTAAAGAAGATTGCGGTGCTGAGTACTAGACCAGCAGTAAAAAGTGTCCCTTATCAAACCATTGCTACAGACATTTAATGATGCCAAGAATTTAAGAAATGTTGTTTTCCTATTGTCTACCAAAGAAGTACTTCTAGTACTAAAATTGAGTGGCTATACCAAGTTGCATCACAATTAAGAAAACTGTTGTAGCGAGTGGCAACAAAAGCATGTAAAAACCACATAATTAAATATCTTTCCTACCCAATTACAATTCGATTAAATCTTAAATGTTTTACATCTTTCTATGACATCAAAAGTTTCTTACTATGATAAAGGAATGATTATTCAGCACCTTCATTTGGATATATAGAAAGCTCATTTGTATCACACATGAAATCATAAAGACCTAAAAAAAAAGTGTATACATTTAATACTAGCAGCAGACAGGTCTCCGACAATCACTTAAGGATTTTGTTATCGCAAGCCAAAGAGACTTATTCTAGGCCAACAAGAAAAAAGAAACAGCAAACAAAAATGATATTTAAGCCCATCTATTAATTGGCCTTTAACGATCAAATTTTATCAAAGAGATCATTATAGCAGATCATTTGTTTGCAGCAGTATTTTATTGCAACAAGTTAACTTGAAATTCATTAGCATGGAGATAAAATAAAAAACTGCTAATCTGAAAGAGAAAACAAAAAAAAAAAGTTGTTGACAAGTAATACAAGTTTAAGTCAACAGAAATAACACAATTCTGAATAAAGGAAATCAGAGGATAGCTGGAACAACCATTCATCTATGTTTCCAAAAATGACAGCTTAAATCACTTTTCACACTTTATAAGAAATTATCACCAATAACATTAAGGTGGTGATTTGAGTTTAATAAAAATATGGTAAGGGATCAACTAAACTAACAGCATAGGAAAAAATGGTAAGAGCAAGAGGAAAATCTTGCCACAAACAGGAGTATTCTACCTACCTTGTTCACTAAACTGTTCATCAACCACCTTCCCTATCTGTTTCAGAAAGGCATCTGTTAGATAATCAACAAAGATGATATTGGCAAATAACATGCAAACATGCTATTTGAGCTCCATATTTCACATACAATGAGCTCAAGAATCAAAATATGGAGTCCATCTATCACTTCCCAAAAATATATGTAACCAACCTAGATACCTTGTTGAAATGTTCATATTGTCGGTTACCCAAACCAAATACACCATATGAAAGATGCTGAAGCCAGGGCTCTCTTTCTTTCTCCTAATAAATTCCAACGCATTTTTTGTCAAGAAAAGGCTCAAGGAAGAAGCACAATCAAATAAATCTACTCTTCGTACCAACCTCAGTGAACCATTTGTAAAATCTAGCAGCATTATCAGTTGGCTCTCCATCTCCATAACTGAAGCAGTAGTCCCATGTTGTCATTATCAGTTATAGGGAAATCAAGGCCACACTAAACCACGAAAAATTCTGCTACATAAAATGCAGGTAACTTGTAAAGCCAAATTAAGAAATTTGATCTTACGTAGCCAGCATGAAAAATGCTAATGTCTCTTTCTTGAGTTTTTTCTCATACTGATCATCATCTGCAGCATAATCATCCTACTCCAACCAAAAAAAAATAAAAAAAGATAGAGAGAGAGAGAGTCGAATAACATAGTAAACAATAACATTCAGGAGATGCGACTTGTGAAAAATAACACAGCTGTGTCAACATACCAAGTCAACAACTTTCACAAATGCCTTCTCATATCTTGCTTTAATTTCCTCTGCTAAAGCCTAGAAAAGGACATCATAAAAAGTTTATAACACCATGATTTACCTAATTAAACCAGAATGCATATAACTTTTAAAGCCAAAAGGCATCATAAAAACATTAGAACGGCATGATTTATCATCTTAGGCCGGATTGCATATATTTTTGCATGCATTAACCATTATAGATTGTGAGCAACCAATACAGCAACAAAGGAAAAAACAAAAAAAAATAAAACTCATCTTGCATTTACTTGCACTTTCAAAGAATGGGTATTGATAATGTGAAATGCGAAAAGCATCCCACAAAACACTCCCCTTTTTAGTTTCCTGGTCAGACTTTCATCCATAAACAAAAAAATAAATGGAAAAAAATATCATCATTGGATCCACAACTGAGAAGCTCATAGTGGTCACATACAATTACGCCATCCTAATTCATCTTGCATTTATTTGCATTTTCAAAAAAATGGGTATCAATACTTGTCAAATGTAAGAAGCATCTGACAAAGTGCTCCCATTTTTTAGTTTCCCCATCTTCAAGATTTCCGTCTGCATAAAATCAAAATAAATGGACAAAATAACATCATTGGATCAACAATTGACATCATGCTCGTTGTGGACACACACAGAGGGCGCCATCCCGCTCTAACGACAAAATTCTCATAGAACTTCTAAATGCTTTCCCGCCAGCAACAAAAACACACACTCAAATGCATATAGAAAGTTCAACTGATACAAGATGCGCTTTTTTTGTTAATGTGTTTCAAATAGAAAGATTCCGTCTAACGGCCGTAAAACAGAGACAGATCAATGAATTGATTCAACTCTATAAAGTTGTCGTGAATAACTTTTCCTGAAGTTGAGTCTCAAAACCAATTCGAAGGGAATCGTAATCTCAGAACATTCATAACACAATTCAACAATAAACTGTCTTACACCTTTGCAAAACCCTCAGCAGTACCAGTCTGGGTACCAAAAAACACCGTAACTTTAACCTTGTTGGGGTCAACATCAAGGTCCTCGTCCTCATCCTTAAGCGGCACCGGCTTGAGAACCACGACTGCACTCGCCTCCTTACTCCGATCATTCGATCTCTTCCATATAAAAACCAAAAACCCTACGATCACCGCCACCGACGTCGTCAGCACCACCAGAACCAAATCTTCGCTCAGCTTCAGTCCCAGCATTTTCTCCATGGATCTCGCCAACTCCAGCCTCCACTGCACCATAGTTTATACGTATATGAATAGAGAATATAGATACAATATACGTATAAGCGCCGCCTGGCCGGATTGGAAAGCGTAGGGAACGGATGGAGGAGAAGAAGTGTTAATTATGCAGGCCGACAGCGGTGCAAGGACATCAGCCTTTGACCAAAGCGGTTTGTTTAATTGTTTGTGGGCCTTAATTATGTAAAATGTCATTTTATAAGACAAAAAGAATAGAAAAAGAAAAGGGCCTTTTCTCTTATTTTTTATTTTGGTTTTTGTATGAAAATGTATTTATGAAAGGATTGAAAAAGCGCATTTTTGAGTTGAAAATGTGTAGCTTCATAAATTGATTTATTTCTCTTTTAATCTTTCGTATTTGAGATTATAAGATACATGTAGCTTTATAAATTGATTTACATGAGTGTGACTTTACTATTGGCTTAATTGAAAAGAGTAGCACTTTTAATTTTTCGTATAGTTGATTTATAAGAAATTTGCAGCTTTAAATTTTTGATTTATTTTAGGGTCCTTAGAGAATTTAGAAGTTCGACACTTTGATAGATATTAAAAAAAAATACTAAATTTAATGATTTTAAATATTGATTTATTTGTTGAATTTTTTTTCCAACTTTTGAATTGTCCAAACAAGAACTTTATAAAAGAATCGAAGCACAAAGATAATTGTAATTATAAGGAAATCCTTAATTTTAAAATTTTCATTTATTTAACTATAAATTTTTTTGGTGAAAATAAGTAACTCCTTTAATTTTTGTAATTGAGATTATAAGAAGTCTGCAGCTTTAAGAATTAAATTATTTTATTGTAACTTGTTTAATGTTTAAATAAGTAACTTTTTCAATTTGTATATTGAGATGATAAGAATTCTGCATATTTCAGAATTAAATTTATATGATTGTAACGTGTTTAAATTTAAAACAAGTAATTCTTTTGATTTATGTAATTAAGATATAAAATAAGTTGCAGTTTTAAAAGAATTTATTTATTTGACTATAATGTCAAAATGAATATTCTTTTAAATTTCGATTATAAGAAATCTATTGCATAAAAAATTAATTTATTTAATAATTAAAGAAAAACTAATTTATTTAACGATAAATTCTAAGTTGTTATAAGAAAGAGAAAAGAGAATAAAATAGAGAGAAATTAATAGACTTGTATGTATTTTATTAAGAACTAGAGTCTTATATTTATAGGTAAGAATCACGAATACAATTGCAATAATTTCTAGGACTGAAGGTTTAAAATTGTCATTCATTAACAAATCTTAATAAACTTTCTATTTACAACACTCCTTCTTGAATGTCATATTATAAAATATATGTCTCATTAAAACCTTGATTAATAAAAATCTAATAGGGCAAAAAAAATCAAACAAAAGAAAAAGAGTACAATTATTTTGGAGTATTAAAAATAAATATTGTCTCATTAAACTTTTGCTAGGAAGACCCAGTGGGATAAAATATATGCAAAGAAAAAATAATACAGTTACTCTCCTTGATGTTAATCACTGAAAAACTTTGAGTGAACGCATTTTAATCTCATGAACTAATTTCTTGAATATAAATGTTGATAGTACTTTTGTGAATAAATTGGCCACATTGTCACTTGAGCGAATTTGTTGGATGTCGATGTCGTCAATCTTTTAAAGCTCATTTGTATAAAAGAATTTTGAAGAAATATGCTTCGTTCTGTCACTTTTGATAGAGTCTTCTCTAAGTTGTACAATACAAGCTGCATTGTCCTCATACAAAAATGTTGGACTATCTTTTATTGAAGTTAACCTATACGATGATTGGATATGATGGGTCATGTTTCTCAACCATACAAATTCTTGACATGCTTCACGGATTGCAATAATTTCAAAATGATTTGAGGATGTTGCTATTAAAGATTACTTCACAAATCTCGTGATATAGCTATTCCTCCACGTGTAAACACCTATCCTATTTATGATTTTGCTTTATGTGGGTCACATAAATAACCTGTATCTACATATCCCACTAAAGTAGATCACGACTTTTGAAAATAAAATAATCCCAAATCATAGGACCCTTTAACAGAAAATATATTTAACAACATTCCAAAATTTTTGAGTTGGTGTAGAGTTATATTTTGTAAAAAAATTTAAAAAACTATATCGGGTCGAGTGCAGTTTACAAAATAAGTTCTAGCACCTTAAGTTCTTCAAGGACTTTTATATATATGTCACTATCAAGTGAACTATACAAATATACAGTTACTACACCTATAAGGCACAAATCAAGCTTTCGTGACACAGTCAAACTAATTAAGAATTTGAAAGTTATGATGTCCATTACGGGAAAATATATTTCCTCATAATTAATTTTTGGTCTTTTATGAGAAACATTGATCTCCTAGTCTAGCTTTGTACCTTATAATTTTATTATTTTTGTTACGTTTTGTCACATGTGGCTCCACATGGCCAACCTACTATAGCCCTTGGCCCACTTAAACCGACACACATGGTTCATTAGTCGAGACCCCTAGACCTTGGGGCTTTTGGAATGCCACCAGAATTAGTACTTCAACGGAGGCTTGGCACCTTCAAGTTTGAAGCACGTTGCCGAAGTGGTTCACTCTGAGGCCCATGAACCGAGGTAATTACTTCCAAAGCACCTTCACTGTCAGTTCTTTCAAGAAATCCGTTCCTTTACAAGTATCTTATTTGAATAATTGATTTGATGCATATCATAGTGTTTAAGTATCAAGTCTTACCACACAAAGTGGCGGTTCTGTCACTCAACAAATGTAAAGTGGGCTAACAAGTCAAAAGTGAGGCATGGGATTAGATGTATGAATTAAGGAGATGAGGCTATGTGTACTCCCATCTAAGGGCCATAATTTACCTTGTACTATGATAAATAGTCCCCATTGACACCATTGCAAGACTAATGCAATTTTACATATAAAACTCAATACTAGAATAAATACAAAGCAATTCACTCGATTTTACTCTCTTATTAATACAACTAAGTTTACATAATATTGATCATCTACGATTAGTAATTATTGTACAGTCGTCCTTTGAATGTATTGCCGGATTCCGAACGTTGTCGTCCCACACCTTTAGTCTACTCCCACACCCTTTCTCAGACTGTTCTAGATAGTTGTTGTCTTAGCATATAGGTCTCGACTTGCGTGTATGTGGGTGGATTGGGAATCTATTGTTCGCGTGGCTCCAACCGAAAACGAGGTCAACAAATTGACACCGACTGTGGGAAGCCATACTATAACCATGAGCATCCGTGTGTTGAAAGCTTACCAAAGAAGGACATTGGGACATCCCCCTTGCAAAATAATTTGTTCTTGAAAAATAACAAAAAAAAAAGCCCCAAAAGTTTAGGAAATTTGAAGTTGAAATCTAGAAAAATGAGTTTCGATGAAGATATACCCCCCAGGAGGATGAGAGAAAATGTTGGCCCAGCCTTATCAACAGTTGCCCTAACTGGTCATCGCCGACCTCACCACTATCATAGAAGAGGAGGAATGCAAATGGTGGCCCAGCTCACTAGGAAAATACCTACCATAGCAACCAACGTAAGAAATATCACCAACCAAAACTTAGCTATGCAAGAGCTACTGATGCAAAATCCAGGGCCAGTGAGGTCATCCTATGCCTCCCTATGAGCCCCAAGGACAATATCGATAAGAAGATGAGGTTCAAAGCCAGTATGCCACATCTTCTAGACATGGCAAGGGGAGTTAGCCCCATTGAAAAGGGAGGTAGAGGTCGATATTTCCTCCAACTATGCTTCTGGGCGACCTATCGAGGTCCCATACAATATGGAAGATAACTTTCCACCAGCGTATGAGATAGAATAGAGGTCTAGGAGGTCTTGCAACATGTTTGACAAGATTAGCCTAGTCGAACCGAGGCCCCAACAACAACGGCCTCGCATAAGGCCACAGCCCCTACCTTCTACAACTCAACAGCCGGAGGAAAGAAAAAAAAAATAGCCCCTCGCGCTGCTTCACCTAGAATTATTTTTATGTATCTAGAGATCTAGACAAATGTTATCTACTAAAATAGAAAATATCTCCGAACCTCCCATAAAGTAACTTGTTTATGAGTTTGGTGACCAAGTAAATGATACTAGGCTTATGTAGATATTTTGTTGTTAGTATGATCTATCTAATGGAAAAGTTCCAACTTGATGATTTGACATAGTGACCTTTATTATAGATGAGTTTGTGGGTTTACAAAGATCTAGTACTAGTTGCATTGTTGTAGTTTGATGGATCACATGTGCAGTCATTAATCATATGGTAAATTATTATTCCCTATATAATTTTTAATATGTAATGTATTTTTTTTTAATTTTTTTTTTTGTAAAATCTAATTTAGTCCATGTTCAATCATTCTAAAAATAAATCTAACTAATAGAAAATAATACTAATTGAGGAAAAAACTTAATTTTATTCTTGAGGGATGACCTGATGATAGACCTACTAAAACCATGAGCAAGTCCAAAAAGGCTACAATGAATGGTTAATTGTTGACAAGATGGATCGATGTTGCATTTTGGCTTCAAAGTCAAACATGTTATAGGAGAAGGTTGGAAGTCAAAATACCTCTATGACATAATACAGAGCCTTCAGTACATGTATGGTCGTCAAAGTAAAAGGACTCGTTATTAAGCCAATTGTATCTTTCGTAACATTTGTATGAAATCTAGAATGCCTGTAAATGTTCATATTCTATGATTTCACACTCAATGTAGCGAAGAGTCTAGATGCGACCATCAAGGAGGAGACTCAGATTGGTATGGTGTTGAATTCTTTCTTCTTTTTTATGTTTTCACAATTTATAGTGACAATCATTTATACAAGATGAAGATGTCATTAACTTAGTTGATGATTTAATAGTAATAAGTGGAAATGGTCTTACAGCTAAGGAAGGCGATACTCACATATAAATTTATAGCTCCTCTACTCCTAGCCAAAAGTTGAATTTGAAAAACGAGGGAGAAATCTAATAAGAAGCATAAGAACAACAAAAGGCCCAAGACAAATAGAAAGTCAAGAGGTAAGTGTTCCAACTACGATATGAAAGAACATTGAAAGAAAGACCTTTTAAATAAACTAGCTAAAAAGTAAAGTATTAATAGTTGTTGATTCTACAAAATCTTGAATTACACTTTGGAGCCACTAATCATATTTACATGTTATTACGGGTGCTTCAGAAAAGTAGAAAACTCAATGACGACAAATTAAGAATCACATTTAGCACAGTATCAATAGTTTGGCTAGAGTGTATGATATATATTTTTTAATAGATGTAGGCATTTAATTTATAAACCTTATTATTATGTCTCAAGTATAAAAAAGAAATTTGATTTCTATATAAAGGAAATTTCTAACAAAGAGATTATGCAATTTTCTCAAAACTCTCTCATTTTTCATGGTATCAGATTCTTAATTCTCAAAATTGTTGTCCAGTTCTTCGATCTCTTTTTTCCCTTGATCAATTCCATCAGCATCATATCTTTAGGTAAGTGTGATGCCTTTTTGATTTGTTTTAATGGCAAGAACTACTTATCCTGGAAATTTCATTTCAAAGTTTTGTTAAAAGGTAAGGATCTATGGGGTCATGTTAATGGAAGCAAACCTACTTCTCTTAAAGACATGGACCTGGATCAGTACGCCCAATATAAAGTCAAAGATGCCCAAGTCATGATGTAAATTCTCAAATATGTTGAATCCAACCTCGTCTTGAACCTCCAACCATCCAAGATTGCTACCAAGATATGGACTTACCTCAAGAAAGCCCATAGTTAGATCAACACTGCCTATTGATTCTAGCTTGAACTTGACTTGGCCACTCTTCAATAGGTCAGTTTCTCTCTCTCATTTTTACTCTACATTCATGAATCTTTTAGTTGAATATATAGACATTGTCTATCTACTTTACCTCTCAAAGGTCTGAGTTTAGATCAATCGGTCCATGAATCTACCAAGAAAGTTCAATTTCATATGAAAATAAGACCTGAATTTGAGAGAATTTGATCCAGACTTATGAATTGAGAGCCTGTCCCCTTCAAGATGCATGCCTCAATGACTTATTTTGTGAAGAATAATACGTTGTCAATCAAACCACTATGGAAGAATTTCACTCTACCTTTTTTCCTATTTTTCGTGGCTATCGCAACGCAAAGCAAACGAAGAGGTTAGGACATAAGCAATGTCCAATTCTTCAGTTGCAACAAATTTGGCCAGCTGGCTTTTAACTATTCCAAAAAATTCTACAATGATTGCGAAAAAGAATGGCCACATTATCAAAGAATGTCCAACCCGACCCCCCAAGAAATTTGAAATAGTATATAATGTCAGAGTTGGCTCTTCTAGAGCTGGTAGTTTTGTGGATACAACAACGCTAGCAAAAAGTGCTCTTGATCATGTTCCACCTGTAACTTTTGAAATGATCCAACAAATGATCATTTCTATGTTCTCTATTTTAGGACTCTCATATAAATCTTTCTCTACATCTTTTCCTTGACTTTTGATACTACAACTTCAAATCATATGACAAGTAGTGCCAAATCTCTTACCATTGTAGATAAATATTCTAGAAATCTTGAGATTTATACTGTCGATGGCAGATTGTTACCTTTTGCAATTACTGGTAACATTTTCTCTTTTTTAACCGATGTCCTTATCACTTATCTTATTTCTGTTGGTCAATGAGTTGAACATGGTTGAAAAAGTGGAATTCTCTAAATTTGGTTATGTTGTGCAGGATCAACAATTTGAGAAGACAATCTTAAGGGGCCTATAGTGGGACTTCTTTTTCCTTTACCTTTACTTTCGATTCCATGTTATTCATTACCTTCTGTCTCTTCTAAATTTGGTCATGTTAATTGTCGAGCATGACATAAACCAAAGGCGGATTTGGGGGGACTGGTCCCAGCCCAAGTCCAAAATGTTCGGGAATTTTTTTCTTTGAACTAGCCCAGTTAAATATTCACTTAGCCCAGTTTAGTTCCAGGCTTCTAGCCAAAGTCCAAACTATTTGTTACTTGTTTATATTTTCTTTGTACAAGCCCAATTTTTTAACCCACCATTTTTTTTGAAAGCCTAATTGCTATATTTTTTTTAATAAAAATCAAATAACCCAATGGCCCAACCCAAATCTCAAATCCCATAGGCATTTGTTTAAAGTTTAACCCTCATAATTGGCTGAAAATTTTCTTCTCTCGTCATTCTACATTTCTACGGACCCCATCGACTACATGGTCTGTCTCTGTAAAAAAATTTCTTGGTTTAGTAGCTTTAGTTGTTCTATTGAAATGATAATTGAAACTGAAATTGAAGCGTGTTGGGTTTTTTCATTTGGGGGAAATTGAAATGATAAATTATTATCAAATAATTTAGTTTGTAAGTAAATAGAAATATCTTCTACATTTTGTTTATTTTCCTAAATTTTTAGTTTTCATTTTTTTCCCTTTCTTGAATCCTTAATTTGTGAATTAATTTTAAATTCATGCAAATTAAAGCTTAGCCTTAGTGTCTGTACACTTCAGTCTACAAATTAATTAGTTCTTTGAAGTAGCCTTAGTGTCTGTACACTACAGTCTACAAATTAATTAGTTCGTTAAAGTTAAAATCTATATGAGTCTATCAATTCGAATGGTTTTTTTTCTCAATTTTTGATTTTCTTGATTTAAAGCCCTTGTTTGAGCCCCCTTTTTTTTTTTTTTTTTTTTTATGGAAAAATGAATTTTTGAATAGTGTATTGATGAAAAATATGTGGTTAAAAAATAAGAAAAATGTTTGGATTTGCGTGTAATATTATTTTATTGAAAAATGTGTGGTTGAAATAATGTCAAAACACTGTTGAAAAATGATTTTTTCCAAAAGAATGGGGCTCAAACAAGGGAAAAGTGTGAACCTCACATTAGTGATCATTGATAATCACTATTCACTCATTAGCATAATGATTTTGTCATATAAATTGTGTCTGCTGTTGTTGATTTTAATGTTATTGTTGACATTTATTACCCTTTCATGTAGATGTAAAAATAATTTTATATGGAATTGAAGATGATTCTGGTCTCTTGAATTATTATTATTGTCTTTATTTCTAGTTCTTAATTGGAAACTCTTCAATTTTTGCGTGATATTATTGTTGCCTTGTCTCATTTTTTTATGTCTCCTATTTTTAACACTTACAAATGGAAGATCAACATTCATCAAAGAGAGTAAAAACAATATTTTTATTTTTTAAAAAAGACTGGTCAATCTAGTGAAATCTCCGAAAATTTGAACACCCCTCAGCCTCAACTCCCATGCAACACCCTTCCAATCTACCTGTAAAAATTGAACATTCGTCGGTCTCAACTCTGGAATTGTAATCATGTACTAGTATTGAATGGGATCCAGGAAAAAGAAAGCAAATATTTGAACATCCTTCCAATCTACAAGATGAGATTAGAATTGCATATATAAAAGTTGGACCTTATCAATTGAAGCTTGAGGAGTATCCAATGATAGAAGGAAAAGAAAAGCTCGTCACTTTCAGAAAAAAATGGTTCATAGAATTTCCTTAGTTGGAGTATTCTTTTTCAACTGAAAGGGCATATTGCTTTCACTGTTTTCTTTTTCAGAAAGAGGGTAATTCTTGTTCCTGTTCGGGGAAATAATAAATGGAAGAGGGTTAAAGATGGAAATAAATGTGCATTTCTTGTTTATGCTAATTCAGCATATCATAAACTGTCTAAGACTAGAGCTAAAGATTTAATCAGACTGTCTCAGCATATTGACAAGGTAATGAATACTGTATCGGAAGAGGAAATTTGAAATTTTCGTTTGCATATAATGACTTCAATTAAAAGTGTTCGATGACAAGCATTTCATGGTTTAGGGTTCAGAGGTAATGATGAATCTTCATCTTCACGTAATTGTGGAAAATTTATACAACTAGTAAAGTACGCAGCAGATTTGAATCCAGATATTAGTAGTGCTACTTTGGACAATGCAACCACAAAATGTCCAATACATTGCTCCAACCTTTCAAAATTTATTTATTTATTATTATGATTATTTTTTTGCATATTATGGCCAATAGAGTATGACGGATGATTTGACAAGAAGTTGGGGATGAATGATTTTGCATTCTTACTGATGAAGCACAAGATGCATCTAATCGAGAGCAGATGGCTATTATCTTGAGGTTTGTGAATAGTCATGATAGTTTGATAGAACGTTTCTTTGCAATCAAAAGAGTTAGCGATACTACCTTATCGAATCTCAAAAATGAAATATGTGATGTTTTTGCTCAATATAAACTTCGGCTAAACAAACTGAGAGGACAAGGGTATGATGGCGCTGGTAACATGAGAGGTGCTTGGAATAGACTTCAAGCATTATTTCTTAGAGATTGTCCATATGCATACTATGTCCATTGTTTTGCCCATCGATTACAATTAACATTGGTTGTGGTAGCTAAAGAAGTCCATGTCATTTGGAACTTTTTTTCTCATTTGGACAAGATTGTCAATATTATTACTTCTTCTCCTAAACGAGTAACTGAGTTGCAATTTTCTCATAGAGAGAAAATTCAAAATATGTTGGCTACCGGGGAGCGTGAATCTGGAAATGGATCTAATCAAATGGTTAATTTGTAGCGATCGGGAGCTACTCATTGGAGCTCACATTACAACTCTATAAAGAGCTTGATAGATATGTATGGTGCAACGTGCAAAGTGTTTCATTATATTTGTGATCATTGTTCAAATGGTAGATCTCAAGTTGAAGCTCGTGGTGCTTACAAAAAGTTGGTGAGTTTTAAGTTCATATTTATCTTGCATTTGATACATAGAATAATGAGAATCAGTGATGTTCTTTCTCAAGCCCTTCAAAGAAGATCCCAAGACATCTTGACTGCTTTGAGGTTTGTGTCTACCACTAAACAATTGCTTCAAAAATTGAGAGATGATGATTGGGAAGAATTTCTTCAAGAAGTAAAATCCTTTTGCTCAAGGAGTAATATTACAATACTCGATCTAAAAGGTTTATATAACACTTGTCGTTCTAGTGATGAAACTACAATTGAACATTATTATCACTATGATGTTTTTAATGAAGCAATAGATTTTGTAACAATGGAGTTAAATACAAGATTTAATGACATATCAGTATAACTCTTTTCTCTCAGTGCAACTTTGGATCCTAAAGATTCATTTAGATCGTTTAACAGTTGAAAATTTTGCACACTTGCAGAGAAATTCTACCCTCAAGATTTTTTGAAGCAAGATATTATTACATTGGAATATGAGTTGCCACATTATGAGTTAGTTTTGAAGGGTGTGTCTCGATTTCAAGTGTCGACACTTGTTGAGTTATGCAAACAGTTAACTGATAGTGGAAGGTCAGAGATTTACATTATGATGACTAGATTGATTCGTCTTGTATTGACATTACCTGTTTCTATCGCAAGTACTGAATGAGCATTTTCAGCAATGAAACATGTGAAGATGACACTTTGCAACAAAATGGAGGATGATTTTCTTGCTGATTGTATGATAATTTTATAGAAAGAGACCTTGTTGAGAAAATAGATCTAGATTCTATTATAGATCAGTATTATGTTTCAAATCCTCGTCGGGAATGACTTATATAAATAATGTTCTTTAATGAGTTTTTTTAGTACGTATAAATTTTATTACATTCACTTTATCAATTACTTCCAGTCCCCCCATGAAAAATCCTGGATCCATTCCTAGCATAAAGTTTTTGAAGATCCAAACTCTGACATAATTTATAATTTGTTCAATTTTGGCTTTTTGGGAATACAGAGTATTTTTCTCTTAATGCTGTCCAATTTGATTACAATTATTATAGGCTTGGTAAAATTTAAACAATGACATTTCTCACTTGCTGATGTGATCCAAGGAAGGCAACAAACTTACAAAGGTCCGGCTCAACTTGAAGAAGAACCAAAGACAAGATCAAAAGTTACAGAGGAAATATCAAGAGTTACGGGGGATTAAGAGGGCCATGGAATGAGTTGTCCAAGGTGTGGAGGGCAATGGCTCGAGTGTAACAAGCCAAATAACAACTTACATGTTGGTCATGAGGGCAAAATTATGTTTGGTGCATTGGATTCAAGTTTTGTAAGATCTATGGAAAGACGAGCTGCGCAGATTAAAACGTGCGTAATTTTTAGCTCAGGTGTCAAATTTGTGCCCATGAGTACAATCCAAAATTGTCACGAGATTCTGCACAAAAAAGAGGTGTTAAATTTAATATTATGCGATCACATTGACTATTCCCAAGACCAAATTAAAGGATTTCAATGTGACCACATGGTTATAATCTGGATGCATTTTCTTTCCTTTTTTTAGGGTTTAATATAAATCGAATTTTATATTTTTAAGCCTTTTATTCTGTTTTTACCATACTTTCAGGGTTTAGTATAAATAGAATTTATTCTTCTTGTTGTAATAGAACTTTGAATTTGAGAAATTAATCTATAGACTTGTTTTCTTCAAATCTTTTCTTCTTTATTAAGCAAATCATCGAACTTATCAAGAATTGAATTCTTGTGGCATTCAAAATCCGGGTGCCATTCATGAATCTTGTAACCAAGATGTCAACATATCAATTGATTGTTGGTTGCTTGATTCATTGTTTTTGGGTTAAATCCAAAACGGGGATTATTTTTGACTTTCTTGGGTTTAACAATCTCTTATAGACTTCGTAGCCATCGTTGCTCCAAAAGAAAGAGTAAAGAAAAGAAAAAAAGAGTCCAAAAGGAAGAGTCAAGAAAAGGTCAAAAAAAATTATTACTATTTTGTTGATTTATTTGGGAAATTAACAGCACCCTATAATTCTTCCAGAGTCAAAATTTATTTATGTCTAGTCCAACCCTAAATTCAAGAACCCCTTTCTTGAATTAAAAGAGTTCCCATTTGAGAAATTTCATCCAATTTCTTTGAGTCTTTTAAAGTCACAACTCACATCCGGATTGAATTCCACGAGAATAATTCCTACTTGAGTTCGAAATTGTTCTTGAAGCACTTGGATGGAAGCATTTAGTCGAAAAAGATAAAGTAACAATAGAGGGTAAAAGCCAAAATTGAGTGATATACGAAAAAAATATACATGAGGCAGAAATATTTTAACTTTTAGGATGTCTGACACTGAAGATTCAAATTCTAGTACGAACAATAACGAAGTCAACATATTGAAAGATGAGATACGGCAATTTGAGAGGTTATACGGGGATGTTAGAAATAGACTGGATAGGCTCGACATAACGATTATTAATCTTTATAAGGGACAATATGAAGAAGCACCCAATGCGAGGAGACATGGTAGACAGGAGCCTAGGGTGGAGATACGTGATGAGTTGAATACGAAAGTGATCTAGATGGGGATACATTAATAGAAGTTGAAATGGGGAGAATGAGGAATACAGGTGATATTTTGAAAGAAGGGACAGGAATAAATTGGAGACGAAGTGGATGGAGGCATAGGCAATATTAAAATGTCAATTTCTTCGTTCAAGGGAATGAGTGATCCGGAAGCATACCTAGAGTGGGAAAAAATGTCAGAATCGGTCTTTGATTGTCACAACTGTTCAGAGGGGAAGAAAGTAAAGATAGCAGTTCTTGAATTCACCGATCATATAATAACTTGGTGGGATCAAGTGGTTACATCAAGGCAGAGGAATCAGGGACAACCTATCAGTACATGGGAGGATTTGAAGGTGATCATGAGGAAGAGATTCGTGCCTAGTCACTATTATTGAGAACTCCATCAAAAATTACAAAGTCTATACTAGGGGTCTAGGAGTGTGGAGGATTACCATAAGGAGATGAAGATGTTAATGATTAGGGCAAATGTGGAAGAAGATTGGAAAGCCACAATAGCTTGATCTTTGAATGTCTCTATTGTGGCTTTCCAATGTAGTGGACTTGCAGCACTATGTGGAACTAGAAGACATGTTACAAGTGGCTACAAAGGTGGACAAGCAATTGAAGAGAAAGAGGACAACTAGGTATCCATTGGGATCTTCGGGTTCTACTTTTTGAAAGTCGAAATGGGATGATGATAGGGTTGATAAGGCTAGCTCGAATAGTAAAACCAAATCGCCGACGGGAAAGGAAGAAATTGCTAGCAAGACTACACTCAAAATAGAGTCCTAACCTTCTAAGAGTCGGATATCAAATGCTTCAAGTATTTGGGATCGGGGCACATTGCTTCTCAATGCCTTAATAAGCAAGCAATGATCTTGAGTGCCAATGGGAAAGTAGTGAACGACAGTGATGGAGATGGGATGCCAGAACTAGAGGATGTTAGCAATCGTGAGGTGGTAGAATACGCGATCGAAGGGGAAGCACTTGTGGTGATGCTTTTTCTCAACACACAAACCAAGGTGGAAAAAGAGGAGCAGCAACGGGAGAACATCTTCCATACTAGATGCCATGTCGAGAACAAGGTATGTAGCTTGGTAATTGATGGAGGTTGTTGCACTAATATTGCTAGTACTATGCTTGTTGAGAAGTTAGGGCTAACTACAACAAAATACTCCAAGCCTTAAAAATTACAATGGTTAAATGATTGTAGAGAGCTTAAGGTGAATAAGAAAGTATAGGTGAATTTCTCAATTGGGTAGTATAGGGATGAAGTGTTATGTGACATTATTCCCATATATGCTGGGCATATTTTGTTAGTTAGGTAGTATGGTAGGAAAGTGAAACATGATGGGTTTAAAAATAGGCACAGCATTGTCAATGATGGAAAATCTATTATACTTATAACTTTAACACCACAACAGGTCTATGAAGGCCAAATGAAATTGAGAGGTGAGGAAGAGAAGAAGAGAGAAAATATCGAGGTGGAAAATAAGAGAGAAAAGAAAGAGAGATTTTCAAGAAGAGAAAAATGCCAAGTGAGTTTCTATGCAAAAAGGAGTGAGGTCAAGAGAGCTTTGGTAAGGACTAACAAATCCCTTCCCAGTTTGAATATTTCTTTAACATAGAATTGCGAAAATTTGTTGCATGAAGACTTTCTTAAAGGGATATCACCGTTTGAATATCCAATTGACGCATTGCTATTGGAAAATTTTATGAGCATTGAAGAAGAATCATTCAACCATGACATTACAGAGTACTAAAATCCCATACATAGGTTGGATAATGGTCTACCAGATGGAAAGCCAAAATTGAGTTGTGTTCTTCCCAATATAGCAAATGGAAAAGGCACAACATATTCAAGCCAGGAGTCCGAGTTTAGATGCTTAGGCGAAAGGGACGTGATCGTTTGCAAAGAAGATCAAAGCTTCATCCAAGGAGATGATCCATTCCACAATATTGCAAAGATTGAAAGCAATGGAGGCAATTGTGATCTTAAAGGTCCAAATTCGAGGACGAATCCTTTTGAAGAGAGAGGGAATGATGAGATCCAAGGAGGGCAACAAACTTACAAAGGTCCGACTCAACTTGAAGAAGAATCAAAGACAAGATCAAGAGTTACGGGGGATCAAAGAGGTCATGGACTGAGTTGTCCAAGGTGTGAAGGGTAAGGGATTGAGTGTAACAAACCAAATAACAACTTATATGTTGGTTATGAATGTAAAATCATGTTTGGTGTATTGGATTCCAGTTTTGGAAGATATATGGAAAGATGGGCAACAGATTAAAACGAGCATAAAATTCGAATTTTTGCCCATGAATATAATCTGGAATCCTGACAAAATTCTGCACAAGAAAAAAGAGATGTCAAATTTAATGACATGTGACAACATAGCATAAAAGGCATGTGA
>NC_036246.1:16683016-16691439 GCF_002742605.1 Olea europaea var. sylvestris
TTCCCTACTTTCATAGACAACAATTGTTAATTCATGTGGATTACTTTATGCATTCTAAAGGAAAAGTATTTTTCTTTTTAAGCCTTTGCATGAATATAATTTCAGACCCATTTTTTTTTGCCAATTTTAAAACTCAACGTCTGTAATTTGTTTCAAGATTATTTGCAAAACACATGGCATCATCTTACAATATTCATTTCCTTCAACACATCAATAAAATGGAGTAATTGAAAAGAGGAAGCGTCATCTTAATGCTGTGTGCACTCTCTTATTAGAGTCATCCATGTTTTTTCAGTTATGGTGAGAGGCTCTTTCCACTACTTTCCATCTCATTATCTGATTGCCTTCTTGCTTACTAAAGAATGTATCTCAGTCTACTAGGTTCATCATCCGAATTATTTTAACATTCATACATTTGGTCGTGTGATATGTTCATCTTCCTGCACATGAACGCATAAAACTCAAGGCTGAGTTAATGCAATATGTTTTTCTAGGATATTCTATACACCACAAAGGTTATCTTTGCAATGATCCAAATCTACATCTTGTTCGAGTTTCAATAAATAAATTTTTTCTAGAAAACCAGTATTTTTTTCACTACTCACCGAGATCTTCCTTCTCCATCATTTTATGTCCTACATTGTTTCTGTAGGTTTGGTAATTCCTAAGCCTTTCTTTGAGATATTTGCACTAGTGGCCAAGATGACCATCGTGGGAACAATACTAGCCTTTGTCACCTCTCAGCCACAACCCTTTCCTCAAATGAATGTTAAGAATGTAATTCTACACGATGATCTAAAGGACGAAGTTTACATAAGACTTCTCTTTGGTATGCCTATTTCCTTACTAACTCATGTTTACAAACTAAAATGTTCTTTGAATGGTTTGAAACAGGCACCCAAGAATATTCCGGATCTTGTTCAATCATCAAAACTCACATCTACTACTTTGATGGACACCCCCATGAAAATTAATGTAAAACATGGACGTGATGAAAGAAAGTTCCTTGAGGATTCCACTCTCTATTGAAAGCTGGTTTGCAGTGTTATCTATTCAACCATCACTTGACCAAACATTTTTTATGTTGTTTACGCTGTCAGCAAGTTCATCAATGCACATAAGCACCTCTACCGTAACATCCGGAAAAAAATTTAGAATAAACATAATTATTATCTATTCTATATATTATAGTTGCTTAGTTTGAAAATGAGGGACTCAAATAAAATATATTTTAAATTATTATATTTTGAGGCAATTAATTGGATTTTGATAGAGTGATGATAAGTATATCAATATTATACTCATTGGAGAGACCGATTTAGTATTTAATTGGAACTAGAATTTACCAACTTTTAAAGGGGTAGCCACGTATGCACTTCTATAAAGATAAGGTGGTGGATATGTGATAGTGGTTAATTGTTATTTAATCACATTTTGATTATGATTAATGTAAATTGATAATTATAATCCTATTTTGATATAATTCAACTCCATATATTGTTGCTAAATTAAATTAAAATATTAGTCTTCACGTTTATTTTAACCGCACTGCATGAGTGGACAAGGTGATTGGGATACTTCTAATTAAGCAAAATCCTAATTAAACTAATCTTGAACTTATCATATGAATTAGATAACTTTCCCACCTCTTGCTTGCCTAGGCGTTTGTAGATTTATTTGTTTTAAAAATAATTTCCACCAACTAGAGATTTTATAGAGATGAGATAAAATTATGAAGTCATTTTTATCCTATATTTGGATAAAGGTTAAATGTTTAAATGTAATCTTATTTGTGGAATATTCAAGTACTATCTTTCAATAAAAGTACATGTGTCATATCATGGTTTGGGTTATCAAAATTTAAAGTTTATCCAAGCGGTACACGTTTTCCCCACCATCAAAATTGTACCATTTGTGACATCCCAAAAATAAAATTAAAAATATTTATTTATTTCATATATTAAATTTTATTAATTTGACAATTGAGGGACTAATATGAAATCTATATTAAATATTTGTTGGGTCAAATATTTGGATTTTAATAGAGTAATGAAAAGTATATCAATATTATACTCGTTGGATAGCTTGTAATTAATCACGTATTTTAGGCTCGAGAAAAAGTAAATTCGGATAAGTTAAATTCAAGATAGAAAGTCCCTCTTTTCTAGGAATTGTAGTTCGACTAAAAGTACACTATGAATTGATCTCCCATTCCAATAGAATTGAGATAGGAGCACATGTATGATATGCATATCCTAATGTGGTTATGATAAAATTTTAATTGTTAATTATAATTCTAATTTGATTAGGATAAATGTTAATGGTTAATAATAATCTGATATATTTTAAACTCTTGTTTCAATTATCCATATTAGAATTTAGGTATTAACTTTTCTGAGGCAGTCGAATCACTCAATTCTAGGCTTGCCTGTAAAACCATTGTGGTTCTTTTCCCAAAAGTCTTTCAATCTCAGTAAAACTCAATTGGATTTAGTTGAGCCTGATTTCTTTTGGGGACAGCCACGTGTTTGTAGGTGATTTAGATAGATAGATAAAGGTAAATCTTTTTAGTTGATTAGGATATAGATTGAAGTACACCTAGAGTTACTATGTGACAACAATTCCACTTTTCCATAGGAAGCCTATCTTATAAATACCTTATTATGATCAAAGGTATTGACCACATAAGAGAGAGAGAGAGAGAGAGAGAGAGAGAGAGAGAGAGAGAGAGAATGGAGTGCACACTGCACGGCAAAAAAAAAACCCAGAGAGAGAGAAAGAGAGGTTAGAATCTATCCTAGAAATTATACACACATAGTAGAGAGAGGTAAAATATTTTTAGGAAGAGAAAGCAAGCTAATTTTATAGACGCAATTGAGAAATTCAGAAACTCGGAACACGTAGCCATATTTCTTCGAATTCTTTTAACATATAGATAAGATACATATTTGCAAGTTGGTTTGTTTTCATATTCTTTTATATTCAATTAAATATTCATAGATTGCCAATAGACCTTCGGGTTCTATAGAAAGAGATATGAAATCCTACGGGATTTTAAAAGGACCTAAGATGGGTGTGTCGCGTGGTCATCTATATACTCCATAAGAGAAGAGCGGTATGAAATGTATAATTTATTGTTGTATAATTGTGTATGAAAACTGCAAATATTTTACGGGGTGTTTTCGAATACTCACTCTTACAATTTTTTACAGGTTAGTTCGGGTTGATTGGACTGTGGTGAATTGGTGATGCTGACTGTCAAGTGAATCGAATAAAGGAAAAAGGAAATAAACAAGTAGTTTGCTGTTATGTTTTTAATTTTTAAATTGTTAGCTTTAATTGTTCAAAAGACCCAAGTATTTTATTAGTCATTTTATTGTGCTTAAATCTTTGGAACTTAGATCCTGTGTTTTATTTATGTGTGGTTGAAAATAAAGAATTTATTTTATTCGTGTCATTCCGCATTTTATAAAAGGGATAATTCAATTTTTCGTAACACCCCGGTGTTTATGAAAATCTGGGGCGTTCTAGTATGGTATCAGAGCACGGTTTGACTTTCCTATAGACTTGTTTTTGAAAAAATAAAAAAAATCTGATTTTTACATTACATGACAAAGAGTTCTAGGATTTTAAATGTGATGGGACATACTTTGAATATTGCAATTTTGTTATAGGTTTTTGTCTCATTTTATAGTAGTTTTAACATTACCATTTACATCAATATCCACTTATTTTTATGCATTTGTTTCTTTATTTTGAAGAATAAATGTTTGCTTAAATTGATTTTGAGCAATAGTAGTTTAGAAATTAAATTGTTACGGTTTCATGCCTATAGTTTAAATTTCACATGTGATAAATTTTTATGTGTTTTAAATTTTAGCCTTTGGGGTTGTATTAAAAATGAACCTTTGAAAAATTTATATTTTAAGAGATTTCAAATTTTATTTATTGTTTGAGTTTTGTCGATTTGCATAATTGTAAAATTGAAAGGTTTTGTCAAAAAGACCTAAACTATCTAAGAATAGCTTGGGATTTAAGCGGTCCATCTATGACCTCCCTCCTCATCTGGAAGCCTTTCAGTTGTGCGTTATTCAAATTGGCGAGGTGGAAAACAATATTTCAAACGTTCTATTTTTTTTTTTTTAGAAAAAAAAATGAGGGGTCTATTTTTTTTGTTGGGAAACATTATTTTGAGAAGAACCTATAAAAAATATGTTATAAGAATACTTGACATGTTACGCTCACTACTGGACCACTCTCCAATTGATCCCAGGTATGAAATGTAATGACATATTTTTAGCCTGATGCATATTGCTTCATGTTATGAAATGTATAAACATGTTCACCTCGCATAATTTATCTGTCATTTTTTTTCACATTTTACTAGAATATCGTTTATGCACTGAGAATAAAATAATATTGATAATGCGAGAATAAAATAATATTGATAGTGCAAGATTAAGTATAATTGAAATTATACTTGTCACATTAATAGGATGACTAGGAATAGCCTAACATACCTCCAGCATGCTGAAATGACCACTGAGAACTATATAAATTATGAAGTAAGATGGGAGCGAACTTTTGTTGAACATATTGAAGATTTCCTTTCTAATTGGGAGTGAACAAGTTCATTTGGATATAATGAGGGGACAGTCCTCTCGACATACCACCTTATAAGCAATATGCGACCTCAATGGAGAGACGTGGCTTACTTCATGAGGGATATGGATTATGGGTTATATTTGGAAGAAGATTGGGATACGATTGATTTTAAAGGATATTGTGAGGATATCATAATTTTATGGAATCACAGACAATAAGCTCCGAGGCTCGAGCCCATGCCCGAACCAGAGCCAGAGCAGGACCCAGAGGAGGAGATTGAACTAGAGCCGGAAGACTCTGAGCAAGAAAGCCAACCATAAGATTTCATTGATTTGGTTGCAGATTCCGACTAAATTCATGCATTACTTTGGATGATGAGATGCCATAAAAAGAAGATTTTTAGGACTCACAGGGAATAGAAATAAGTGTTATTTATTTACATAGGAAAAGTTTAATTGTTTATTATTTATTTGATTTTTGAAGAGCAAATTACTATATGTAAGGATTTGGAAATTTATATATCTTCGTTATTACAAAGATTATTAATAATATTAGGTTGTTTTATCAAATATTCCTGAACTAAAATTTTATTTGTGTTAAGAAAATGTCGAGACAACAACAAAATCAAGCTACGATCATCAGGGATTTGCTAAGGGTGGTACAAGATTTTGGTAGACAACAAGCACAGGCTGGCCCCCATAGTGCAAACGCCAACAACGTCAGCTCAATTGTGGAACAGCTCCGTCACTACAAACCTCCAACCTTTGATGGCAAGGCAAACCCACTAGCAACTAAAGAATGGATAAGAGGAATGGAGTGAATCTTTAAACATCTATCTTGCACTGATGCTCAAAAGGTGTTATGTGCAGATTTCATGTTGGAGGACACTGCAGGCCACTGGTGGGAGTCAGCATCATACACTAGAATAGAAGCACAACAATGTGCTTTGACTTGGACACAATTTAAGGATGAAGCGATGGGAAAATACTTTCCATAAGCTCTAAGAGATCAAAAGAAGATGGAATTCCTTCAACTTAAAACAGGGAAAAATGAAGCTTGAGGAATATGAGAGAAAATTTGAATACCTCTCGAGGTATTCACCACACCTAATGGATACAAAAACAAAGAAAGCAAGGAGGTTCGAACTGGGATTGTGTCCTAAGATTGGTGGGATACTGGCATCCCACCAATTTACCAACTATACCCGAGTATTGTAGACTGGCCAAGGAATCTCAAATAGGTTAGAAATTGACCAAACTTCCCGACAAGGGGCCGAGTCTTCAAGAAAGAGAAAATGGAATGGGTTCAACGAAGAGAAATGAGAGGGACAAAATAGAAGGTTAACTTCGGATCAAGTTTTGGACAAATCGTTCCACCCTGTCCACAGTGCAGCAAAATGCATAGGGTGAATGTTTGTTTGGGAAACATGTGTACTATCGATGTGGTAAAATAGGGAATATTTCTAAAAATTGAAAAAGAAAACCCTTCGAAGAAGAATGACGAGCCAGAACAGAAGGAGAAGGCTCGAGTTTTTGCTTTAGCCCAGGGACAGGCCACGGAAGACCTGAATGTTAGTAATTTCGAGGATGAAACTCTTTTAAGGAGAGGAGATTGTAGCATCCCGAAAATAAAATAAAAAAATATTTATTTATTTCATATATTAGAGTTGAGTGACTAATATGATATCTATATTAAATATTCGTTGGGTCAAATATTTGGATTTTAATAGAGTAATGATAAGTATATCAATATTATACTCGTTAGATAGCTCGTAATTAACCACGTATTTTAGGCTCGAGAAAAAGTAAATTCGGATAGTTTAAATTCAAGATAGAAGTTATCTTTAATTTAGAATTTTAGGAGTGGGCACTTTTCCCAGGAACCGGTTAGAACCGGACAGGAACCGGTTAGAACCGACCGGTTTGGCTTCGGATCTTTTAAAAACACAGGTTTTGGTTTTGGGACATAATAATGAGAACCGGCCGGTTTTGTTCCGGTTCTCGGTTCTACTATGGGAACCAATGGTTCTCATGATTTTTTTTTATTTTTTATTTATTTTGGTTAAATTATTGGCCCTTATGACATGACAATTAAACTTTCCTTCATTTTAGAGACTCATCAGTTTCCTTATTCCTCTTGGATTCTTTCTCTTTTTAATTCTTATAATTGTTTGATTGATCGATTATTTTCCTTCATTAAATTTCCTTATTTTGTTTGATTGCTTTCCTTCATCAAATATTCTTGTTTCTCCAAAGTCGATCGGATTCGGCCTTCAACATTTGAAGATTATTGAAGTCTTGAAGATAACCACGTAATGTACTAGTTTTGTATTTTTTTTGGCATAATACCTCATTATTGGTTGATTTTCAATTTGTAACCTTTGTATTTATATTTTTTTCAATGTTCTATCGGCTAGGCTGGGAGTGAAATTATCGAATAAAGGTGAATTTAATAAATGATTGGCTAGGCTAGGATTGTGATTTTCTGGTACGGTGCGGCGGTTGTGGACGAGGGAGAACTGGAGAAGAAGGGTGAGGGGTTATTCAATAAATGAATAAAAAATTCATTTATAAAAGTATTTATAATTTTTCCGATCAATTCATTGAACGTTTATTGAATAAGCAATTCATTGATTTGCTTGTTGGGTCTCTTCAATAATTCAATTATTGTTTTAAGTTTCTTAGGAACTTGAAACATCTTAAATTAGACTAAATTAATTTTGATATGAGTAGAAGATTCAAACATCAATATGGTTGGATTGGATGAATAGTGTTGATTTTATTTATTTGTGAAATCATATATGTAAATATGCATAATCTTTGTTGATTTTTTCTTTTAATGTAGGCTTATCAGTCATTAATTCTATGGAATTCAGCTCAAATCCAACAAAAGTTGGATTAATCGTTGTTTGAAGTTTAATTGGGAGGGGGGTCAACTTGCCCATCTGGAGAGAGGGGGAATCGAGTTGTTTTACTTTTTTTTTTCATTAACTATAATAATCTAGTTTTTGTAATATAAAAAATTGAATTGGAGTGTACTATTTTGTGTGTGTAAATAAAATGTTTAGCTAGTATTTAAGCTTTCCTTTCTTGAAGGAGAACCACAAAACGGGATGTCCTTGAAAAGACCTTTCTTTTGAGTAGCTTCTTTTAGTGTATCTATGCACATTTGTAAGTGTCAATTAAATGTTTGTGTACATTATATTTTTCTTATATACAATCTAATTTGCAAAATCTATTATGGTTATTGATTTTAGTGAATCTGTAACATTGTTGCAGTGCTAGGGTTCATGAGTAGGCTGAGTTTCTGAAATAAAACGCTCCACATAAATGGCTTTTCCTCATTCTCATCCATTTATACATTTCTCTATTCATTCTGTGTTATTGTTGATTCCATAAGTTTATTTCATATTTTCATGTTATTTGTATATTGTAGATAAATATCAAGATGGCTGAAGATAAAAAAAAAAAAAATCAAAGTATGAGATCAGAAGTATGGTCATATTTTACTAAGATACAAGGGGGAAAAAAGGCAAAATGTAATAACTGTGAAAAGTCTTATGCTTGTAATTCCAATAAGACTGGTACTTCTAGCTTGTAAAAACACTTTAAAAATTGCCGAGCATATAAGAGTATCAAAATGGATGAAAGAGAAAAGGGAAATTTCAGCCAATTCCGACACAGTCGCAAAAAATGACGAAATTACACCGGCGCGATTTTTGTTCTCGATCAACCTGTCAAATTTGAGCCCATTCCGACACAGTCGAGAAAAATGACGAAATTGCCGCCTGCGCGATTTTTATTTTCGATCAAACTGCC
>NC_036246.1:16692189-16721222 GCF_002742605.1 Olea europaea var. sylvestris
TTTATGTTTCTTTTAATTGAGAATTTGAGATTTTGTAAGTTTCAATGTAATGTAGAGTTAGTTAAGAAATGTACTTACATGAAGGATGATTCAATGGTTGTGGAACTTGACTGATGATCTAAAGGTAAGTATGGCCACAATCATATTTTATATGTAATTTCCCACATGTTTGTTATATTAACTTTTAACTTTTGTGACGTAGAATCAATGCAAGAGGATGGACTGATTCTTTAAAAGGATTAATGCAGATAACTTGGAGAAGACATTGACTGAATAGTTCTTAAGTTCAATTTTTTTATGATAGATTGTTAATTTTTTATTGCAATATGGAATTCAAACATTGGAATTGTTAACTTATTGTTCAAAATTTAGACCCATGTTACATTATTCACGAGGAAATTTGAAATTTGAAAGCATTTTTAGTGAAAAATTGTTACTTCCAGTTACTTAATGGAAATTTTTGTTTAATGGTAGTTCGTTTAATCGTTAGAGTACTATACAATTTATATAGGTTGATGATTGCTTGATGATAGTAACTTATATTATTTCGATATTGTTTTTCAATTTGCATGCTTGGTTTTTTTTTAATCTTTGTATAATATGTTCAGTTCTTCTATATTTTGTTAAAAGTATTGCATTGGTAGCTTCTCTAGATTTTTTTATTAGTGAACATTATGTTTTGACATTTTTAATACAAAGAACTGGATCGGACCGAATCGGAACCGATTGGTTCGGTTCCGGTTCGGCTCCTAAGTTAGTTATGGAACCAAGATTCCATTTCTCAAATTCTCATTGGTATTCGGTCGGTTTGGTTCCAAAGGGAACCAGACCGCGCCCTCTCCTATAGAATTTAGTTAAGTTGTTTATTGGTTTCCTCTTTTTATTTTATTTTTTTTAGCTTAGTCACGGGTAAAGTAAGATAAATCCCTCTTTTCTAGGAATTGTAGTTTGATTAAAAGTACACTATGAATTGATCTCCCATTCCAATAGAATTGAGATAGGAGCACGTGTATAATATGCATATCCTATTTTGGTTATGATAAAATTTTAATTGTTAATTATAATCCTAATTTGATTAGGATAAATGTTAATGGTTAATAATAATATGATATATTTTAAACTCGTGTTTCAATTATCCATATTTGAATTTTGGTACCAACTTTCCTTAGGCAGTTAAATCACCCAATTCTAGGCCTGACCGTATAACCATTGTGGTTCTTTTTCCCAAAAGTCTTTCAATCTCAGTAAAACTCAATTGGATTTAGTTGAGCCTGATTTCTTTTGGGGATAGCGACGTGTGTATAGGTGATTTAGATAGATAGATAAAGGTAAATCTTTTTAGTTGATTAGGATATAGATTGAAGTACACCTAGAGTTACTATGTGACGACAATTCCACTTTTCCATAGGAAACATATCTTATAAATACCTTATTATGATCAAAGGTATTGACCACATAATAGAGAGAGAGAGAGAGAGAGAGAGAGAATAGAGTGCACACTGTACGGCAGGAAAACAACCCAGAGAGAGAGGGAAAGCGAGGTCAGAATCTATCCTAGAAATTATACACACATAGTAGAGAGAGGTAAAATACTTTTAGGAAGAGAAAGCAAGCTAATTTTATAGACGCAATTGAGAAATTCAGAAACTCGAAACATGCAGCCATATTTCTTCGAATTCTTTTAACATATAGGTAAGATACATATTTGCAAGTTGGTTCGTTTCCATATTCTTTTATATTCAATTAAATATTCATAGATTGCCAATGGACCTTTGGGTTCTATAGAAAGAGATATGAAATCCTACGAAATTTTAAGAGGACCTAAGATGAGCGTGTCGCGTGGTCACCGATGTACTCTATAAGAGAAGAGCGGTATGAAATGTATAATTTATTGTGGTATAATTGTGTATGGAAACTGCAAGTATTTTACGGGGTGTTTTCGAATACTCACTCTTACAATTTTTTACAGGTTAGTTCGGGTCGATTGGAGTGTGGTGAATTGGTGATGCTGACTGTCAAGTGAATCAAATAAAGGAAAAAGGAAATAAACAAGTAGTTTGCTGTTATGTTTTTAATTTTTAAATTGTTAGCGTTATTTGTTCAAAAGACTCACTTGTTTTATTAGTCATTTGATTATGCATCAATCTTAGAAACTTAGATCCCATGTTTTATTTAGGGGGATTGATTTGAAAGGCTTGGTCAAACTAAACATTTGTCCAAGAAGACCAAGAACTAAGGCTTTTAGTTGAAAGGCCTAAAGTTATTAAGTATGAAAAATAGAATTTGTAAAAGACTAAAATATCCTTGTATGTAAAATGATGTTATTGCCCTAATTTTCCTTTCAATTTCCTTTCAACCCTAATCTCCTTCCCCTCTCTATAAACGACTCGACCACGGTAGGTGCCTCCATTCTAATTTTCTTATCATCATCTTCTTCTCTACTTAATGAAATCACAAAATCTACATTCTCATTCCTTTGAACATTCATTTAGTTGAAGTGAATAATAAAGTTTTACTATATTTTTATTGGGTATTTGGAGAAGAAGAGAGGGTATGGTAAATTTTCAATATTTGAGCCACTTTCTTTCTCTATTGTTTTGAATCATTTGTTCATGTTGTTGTATATGTGTTTGTGGTGTTCATTTGTCAATAATGATTTTGAATTCATTTTATGATTAGATTGGAGCTTTAAATGGATTACTTCCCAATCTTATTCTCATTACTCCTTATTTGTATTCCTTAGTATTAATAGAAGTGAAATGTGAGGTGGTTAAGGATGATTGTCTATCTTTTTTATTGTTTTCACATGAAACAAGCATTTGATTTTTTCTGTGCAGAACGACATACATATTGTTTTATGAAATCGTGAACGACATAGATATCATTTTCTGAAATCCATGACAATGTACATATCGTTATCAATATTGTATGATGTTTGAAATTTGATGAAATTTGTATGTTGAATTACAGGTTAAGGACACCATGGACATGGTACGGATATCAGTTTGTTATCCAGTTGAATATGAGCAGACCGTGGAAGGTGTATGGAAATGGAAGTATTCTAGAAATGGCAAAGGGAAGACAATACCTATTCTTATTGTAAAAACAATTTCTTACATGGAACTATATGATAAAGTTAAGGAGGCATTGAATATCGATATGATTCTATACAAAATGGAGATTTCAGTTCTTGTCCCGATAATGTCTAAAACTCCAGTTGTACCAATCATAATTGATTGTGACAACAACGTAAAGTGATTTATATCTGCTTGTACATAAATTTTTCTTTATGTAAGTATTTTAAATGAAGTTGTTGAGAATCGAGAAGATTTTGGTGATGAAGGATGTTTATTAGTAAGAGATGGTGGAGAACAAAATGGAAATATGAACAACGAGGCGGAACATGATCGATCAGACAATGATGGTAATGATGACAATGGTGATGGAATATTTGTATATTATAATGGTTTTGACGTAAGTGAAGATAGTCCCCAAAGAGTAGATGACAAAGTTAATTCTCCTATAGCAGATGACAATAATTTTGAGTTACACACGCATGACCCTTGTAGTAGGAATATACTGAATGGTAATGATGTTGAATGTACTCAGATTGTATCTGCAAATGTAGGTTCGCCTTGTTACGAGACATCAGTAAAAATTTCTGAACGATTAGATGTGCGAGTCAACCAGTTGTTTCTATCGAAATATGACCTCATATCAAAATTGCAGTTGCTAGCTGTGAAGTGTCACTTTGAGTACAAAGTTAAGAAGTCAAATAAGAGCACTTATACAATTGTTTATATTGATGAAAATTGCAAGTGACGCTTACAAGCAGCCAAGATCGTAGAAAGTCCCATTTTCGAAATTCAAAAGTACAATGGTCATCATTCTTGCTCCATGAATGTTCGTCACAGAGATCATAGGATGCTTCATATATGATTATTGGAAACCACATCACCCCTAAGTATGAAGATGTCAACCGGGTTTATAGACCAAGGGACACTATTAATGACATTCGTCGAGAGTTCGACATAACCGTAGGCTATACTAAAGCGTACATGGCTAAAATTTTTGCTTGTGGACTGATTCTTGGGAAACCCCATGAGAGTTATACAAAATTATCAGCATATTGTCATGTTTTGGAGATGTAAAATCTTGGTACATTGACATTCATTCACACTAATGATGATCAGTGCTTTAAGTACATTTTTATGGCACTGGGATCAAGTATACATGGGTTCCTCAACTCAATGGGAAAGGTAATTTCTATAGATGGTGCATTCTTGACATTGAGAATGAAATGTACTCTACTCTTAGCAACTTCTCAGGATGCAAATTTTCAAATATTTCCACTCGCATGGAAAGTAGTTGATTCGGAGAACGATGAATCTTGGACTTGGTTCTTTCAGAAGTTACGGTTAATAACAGGTGATACGGATGACCTTGTGATTATATTTGACCGTGCAACATGCATAAAAAAATGGAGTTAGAAATATGTTTCGATTTGCTCATCATGTTAATTGTACATATCACTTGCAAAAAAACTTGAAGATAAATTTTACATGGTGTGATGTAGCAACCTTGTTTAGGGCAGTGTCGGAGGCTTATACTGTAACCAAATTTGAGTCCTACATGGTAGCTCTATGCAATAAAAAGGAGGGCATCAAAGAGTACGTATTAGAAAAAAACTTTCATTATTGGGCTAGAGCGCATTTTACTGGGATACGTTACAATATCATAACTACGAATAATGCAGAATCTATAAATAGTTTGTTGAAGAGTGCTCGAGAACTTCCCATAGTTGGTTTAATAGAATATATTCGTGGGATACTACAAAGGTGATTTTATGAAAGACATGTTGAAGCAAAAAATGTATATCCCAACTCACGCCAGCATTAGAGAAAAAGATGTGCATGACATATAATGAGTCAAATGGGTTGGAGGTAAATCATCAAGTTGGCGACAATTTAGAACACCACTTTTTGAATTTTTACGAAATGACATGTACATGTAGAATATTTCATTTGGACAAGTTCCCATATGCGCATGCAATTGCTGCCGCAAGGTTTAAAGGAGACGACGGCTATAAATTATGTAACCCCTTTTACACTAGTATTTGTCGGAAGCAAGCTTATTCTACATTCGTGTATCCTTTGTCGAACGAGGTTGAATGACAAATTCCTAAGAATGTGATAGCCAGAGAAGTATTTCTACCATTGGTATGAAGACAGGGCGGGTGACCATCAAAAAAGATGAAAAGGTTGGCCGGAGAGACGTGTGTGGCTCGTAATTGCAGCAGGTGCAAGAAAACTGGTCATGTTCGATCAATTTGCACGGGCCAAGTAGTTAGTAGTGAACCTTAAGGTTGTAACAGTATCGTTTCTTGTAACTCTGGGACTTCATACTTATTATTTCAATTGAATGAAATGACTTATTAGATTTTGTAGTTATTGCATTATTAAAATATTTTTGTACCATTGGAATCAAATTAAAGTATTTTAGGTATTCATCTTCCTTTTTTCATAGCAAAGGCAAACTACGTTCATGTCGTTACAGTAGACATTAATGTCGTTCCAGTTCAAAAATTTCACAGATTAACATAATAATTTAGAACTCGTTCCGTAGACACAAAACGGCATATATATCGTTTCAATGTTCAATACACACTGCTTCTCTAAATTGCATAACGACTTAGAACTCGTTATGACAATACATAACGACTTCAAAGTCATTTAAGTTAAAATTGATACTAAAACGATTTAGAACTCGTTCCTGAGATACAAAATGACATGCATATCGTTTCAATGTTAAATAATACTGCTTTCCTGATTTGCGTAACAACTTAGAACTTTTTATGACCACTCATAACGTCTTCGAAGTCGTTTCAGTTAAAATTGATACTAAAACGGTTTGGAACTCGTTCTCGAGACACAAAACGACATCCATATCGTTTCAATGTTAAATACACACTACTTCTCGAATTTGCATAACGATGTAAAACTCATTATGACCACACATAACGACTTCGAAGTCATTTCACTTAAAATTGATACTAAAACAATATCGAACCTGTTTGTGCTACACAAACGACATTTACATCATTTCAATGTTAAATACACACTGCTTCAGTACTTAACGAGGGTTGGACGCATATCGTTTCTTCTCATTCAGAATGACATTGATATCATTCTAGTCTAATCGTTCCTAAAACAACATCCATCTTGTTTCATTACAAACCTACTGCGTTCGAAATCGTTTCAACTAAAATAATAATTACAACGACATCGGTATCGTTTCTTCACACTTGAAACGACATTATTATCGTTATGCTTAAAAATCACATTTCGGCCATCCACGGCCACCGGCATACATCTCATCTATGTATGGCGATAAAAATAGGTCATCGAGTCGATTCAATCTCACTCGAATGATGCTATGATAATGTTTGTGATTCCATAGTTGTCTTTTACACTCGGATTGTTTCGATAGAAACGGGGCATCTCCGTTGGCCCTTTCGGGCCATTCGAGATCTACCAGCCCACTTGATACATTCTTTCAATCGTCATACACATTTCAAAGGTATGTCAAGTGATCAAGGATGATTGAAACGTCGTTTTTAGGTATAACGATATACATATCGTTATATTCTTGAAGAAACGACTTTGAGGTCGTTGTAGATGTTATATAAACTAAAACGAGTTAGAAGTCATAAAATTTTAAAAGAAACGACATAAATATCGTTATGTACCAAATAGTGAAATAACATAACGTCAACCATCTCGTTTCATTACAAAATTGATGAGTTCGAAATCGTTTTAGTTGAAATAATAACTACAACGACATCGGTACGTTTCTTCACACTTGAAACGACATTAGTATCGTTATGCTTAAAAATGGTATCATGGCCATCCACGACTATTGGCATACGTCCCACCATACGTATGACAATAAAAAGAGGTCATCGAGTCAATTCAATCTCACTCGAACAACGCTATGGTAACGTTTGTGATTTTATAGTTGTCTTTGACACTCGAGTTGTTTTGATAGAAACAGGGCATCTTCGTTGGCCTTTTCAGGCCATTTGAGATCTACCAGTCCACTTGATACGTTCTTTCGATTATCATACACATTTCGGAGGTATGTCGAGTGATCGAGGATGGTTGAAATCGAAGAAACAACTTTGAGGTCGTTGTAGATGTTATATAAATCAAAGCGAGTTAGAAGTCGTAAAATTTTAAAAGAAATGACATATATATTGCTACGTACCAAATAGTGAAATAAAGTAATGTCAACCATCTTGTTTTATTACAAAACTGATGAGTTTGAAATTGTTTCAGTTGAAATAATAACTACAATGATATCGGTATCGTTTCTTCACACTTGAAACGACATTAGTATTTTTATTTTTAAAAATGGAGTCACGGCCATCCACGACCACCGGCATACGTCCCACCGAACATAAGACGATAAAAACAGGTTATCGAGCTAGTTCAATCTCACTTGAACGATGCTATGGTAACGTTTGTGATTCCATAGTTGTCTTTCACGCTCGGATTGTTTTGATAGAAAAAGGGTATCTCCATTGACTCTTTCAAGGCCACTCGAGAGCTACCAGCCTACTTGATATGCTTTTTCGATCGTCATACACATTTTGGAGGTACGTCGAGTGACCATGGACGGTCGAAACGTCATTTTTAGGCATAATGATATGAATGTCGTCTAAATTGTGAAGAAACGATACTGAAGTCGTTGTAGTTATTATTCCAACTGAAATGATTTCGAACTCGTCAAGTTTTATTGAAACAAGATAGATGACATTACGTTATTTCAGTATTTGGTACATAACGATATATATGTCGTTTCTTTTAAAATTTGACGACTTCTAACTCGTTTCGGTTTATATAACATCTACAACGACCTCAAAGTTTTTCTTCGAGAACATAACGATATGTATATCGTTATACCTAAAAACGACTTTTGAACCATTCTCGATCGCTTGACATATCCTTGGAGCAATTTTAGTCAAGAATATCGCTAGATTCAAAGTGGTCACATAAAATAACATTTTCTGCTGCCACCTTTTTAAATTCAAGCCATTGATTTTTTCTGATTTTTTCATGATTAATTAGAACATTAATGAATTATCACATACCGTATATGTAGTTTAGATATCAGTTTTGAGCATATCGTATATGCAGCTTATCGTATTTGCAGATAGCTTACTGTATATGCAGCTTACCATATTTACAGCTTATAGTAAACGCTGCCTACCAAAAATGCTCCCTACCGTATACGCAGCTTACCGTATTTACAAGTAGCTTACTGTATATACAGCTTACCGTATTTGCAGACAACTAACTGTATTTGCAGCTTACCATAAATGCTTTTCATCGTATTTGCACATATTTTCTTTACCTTTTTCATATATACTATTTCCACATACCGTATTTTCACATACCGATTTTGCTCTTACACATACCAAAATTATAGAATTTTTTTTTTAGATTTTTATTTTTAACATACATAGAAATTTTTGCAAATTAATTTTAATAAACATAAATTGAACAATAACATATCTTAGTTCTATGTCGTTACACAAATTAGAGAAGCAGTGTGTAATTAACATTGAAACGATATGCATATCATTTTGTGTCTTAAGAACGAGTCCTAAATTGTTTTAGTATCGATTTTAACTTAAAAGACTTCGAAGTCGTTATGTATTGTCTTAACGAGTTCTAAGTCATTACGCAATTCAAAGAAGTAGCGTGTATTGAAAATTGAAACGATATGCATGTCGTTTTGTGTCTCAGGAACGAGTTCTAAATTGTTTTAGTATCAATTTTAACTGAAATGACTTTGAAGTAGTTATGTGTGGCCATACGAGTTCTAAGTCGTTACGCAATTCAGAGAAGCAGTGTGTATTGAATATTGAAACGATATGCATGTCGTTTTGTGTCTCAAGAACGAGTTCTAAATCATTTTAGTATCAATTTTAACTGAAACGACTTCAAAGTCGTTATGTGTGGTCACAATGAGTTCTAAGTCGTTACGCAATTAGAGAAGTAGTGTGTATTGAACATCGAAATGATATGCATGTCATTTTGTATCTCGGGAACGAGTTCTAAATCGTTTTAGTATCAATTTTAACTGAAACGACTTTGAAGTCGTTATGTGTGGTCATAACGAGTTCTAAATCATTACGCAAATCAGGGAAGCAGTGTGTATTTAACATTGAAACAATATGCATGTCATTTTATTTCTCAGGAACGAGTTCTAAATCATTTTAGTATCAATTTCAACTAAAACGACTTCAAAGTCGTTATGTGCGGTCATAACGAGTTCTAAGTCGTTACACAAATCATGGAAGCAGTGTGTATTTAAAATTGAAACGATATGCATGTCATTTTGTGTCTCGGGAACGAGTTCTAAATCGTTTTAGTGTCAATTTTAAGTTAAACTACTTCGAAGTCGTTATGTGTGGTCATAATGAGTTCTAAGTCATTATGAAATCAGGGAAGCGGTGTGTATTTAACATTGAAACGATATGCATGTCGTTTTGTGTCTCAGGAACGAGTTTCAAATCGTTTTAGTATAAATTTTAACTAAAATGACTTTGAAATCGTTATGTCTATTGATAACGAGATCTATGTCGTTACGAAAATAAGGACTGCGGTGTGCATCTTACACTACAACGATATGACAATGGAAGACAATGAAAATATGTCAGCTTGTACATGTAAAACTCAACAACCTGACATGGACAATATCTAAACTTTAAAGTTATAGAAGACAATGAAAAATATGTACATTGAAATTGTATTCAAACTCCAAAATAGCTGTTACTCCAAAGCCAAAACAACCAAATCACTACATAATGTTATAAAAATATAAGAAAATACGAGCAAAGCACAATCTATGGCTCGAAATCCCAAGCCAACAACTCTGTAGCTAGTTTCTTTTTCCATATTGGTACATAATCTGGTCGAATTGTATTTACGTCCATATTCGCTTGCGGAAATTCTATGTATTTGATAGCGAATATTTTGCTATCGGATATACAAAAAAGTTGTAAAATTTTTGTATTAATTTTCAACACTGAAGATAATATGGTACTACTAATTATGAAATTAGTCATTCTTACTCATTCACTTGTTGGGGATCATCTTTCACGTTCACAAATTTGAAGTTCTCTATACTATATTTGTTTTTATCAGTGATATGAGATTTTGTTATCAATGGAATAACAACCTATAGAGGCAAAAAGTAAGCTTCCAACGCTGTCCGACGAATGTGACCCTTCAGACTATCAAACATAAAAATGGCCCATTCCTCCATGTTGACTTGAATTGCAAACCAATGGTCTCGGGTCCAACAAGGAAGATACAAATATCTACAGTCCTTATAAGGTTTACCGAGTTTTGGAGTAGCCCCTCTCACATAATTAATTAGACTCTTGCTACATTTGAACTCTTTACTGATTGTAACTGGCCATATGCATTGACAACAAATTGATAAAAATAAGTGTCCAATATGCAACAGTTTTGTCGAAACAGATTGGGAAATATGGAAGCCCTTTCTCGTATCTAGTATAGGGTCTCGTTCATGATCTACAAAAATAAACTAATCAATTCAAATTGAATTCATTTGTGACATTATCGTAAAATCATTAAAGTTGGATTGCTTGCACTGTCATTAATCCAACCATCCTCATTCAAAAGATCCATCAAACTTTTTGTTGAACATCATAAAAGTACAAAGGTATAATTTGGCTGTGCATACAACAAAATCAACACGAAGTTATATTTAGGTAATACTGTCATTACTTTCACATGTAGTTGCAACTATATGTAATAATTTACCACGAAGATGTAGTTTCCATCCATTTGCAAAAAGCCTCAACCTTGACGGGATCTACTTCTCAATAAGGATCGTATACATTTATGTCCGACAACTTTCTCCTCTTTGTCGGGTTCATGTATGGAGAACACAATAAGCGCGCTTTTCTCTTCCGACGATACCCTCGTCCTTTTGATGGATCGTATCCTGCCTCATTGATTTCTACAATGCTGCATATATTTTGCAAATAACAACAATTAGAAGTGGAAATTTTGTTTCATTTGGATATAAAGATGTAAAACTGAATTTTGAATTCATTTTTACATACCTTGCGTGAATTCATTTGTATCCACATCATGCTTTTTAGGCATCATAAAATCAGCGATCCCTTTCTCCACGTCGGGATGTTGCTCCTTTAATATTATTTCTTTTCTAACACTCTCCTTGATCATTTTTCCCTTTTCTTGCTCATCTATTTCATTCCCAGATCCAGCTTCATTTTCCAAGTCCTTCCCTCCTACATTTTTGCCTCTAACCTCCTCCTCTAACTTTGGGTCCTCCTCACGCGCTTCTAGATTTGTTTCAGCAACAAGCACATCTCTCACATCATTAAATCCAGCCTCAGTTTCCAACTCATTCCCTTCTACATTTTTTCCTCTAACATCCTCCTCCTTTAACTTTGAATCCTCTTCAGGCAGATCTATCTTTCTTTCAGCAGCATGCACATCTATCACATCATCAAACCCAACCTCCTTTTCCAACCCATCCTTCGGTTCATTTTCTGGTGCATAAGCTGTGCTACTAGTGGCACCATCAAATGCATTAGTTATTTGATGGAACCGACTCGCCACAGTCAATTCAACTAACTTGTCAACCATTTTCTCCACCCGATCAAGTCGAGTCGATATGACTGCTTGCAGCCTTCCTCAAGTTTTTCCATTTTCGTTCTTAATAAATCCGCTATGTTGATCTCAAAACCACGCTGCTGTGGCTCGACATCATGCTCAGCCTCGTCTCCTTCAGAATGATGTGAAACACTCTCATCTTCTTCCATAATTGGTTTCAACTCTTTCCAATAGCCCTCTTTGAGTTCAACTTCGGTGGGAATCAATGTGGAATTAACCTCGAACTGTAAATATTAAAAGGTGCAAGTCATTAGTCATTCACGAAGCTAATTCCACAATTTGTTCCCATTAAATTTAAAAAAGACAATTTTACCTCCTTTGAATTCAACACGTTATCAATGGCAGCAGACGTTAACCTCTTTGACATTTCCCAAGTGACCATTCTTAGTATTACATCGGGATATTTCATACCAAACTTCATTCCCAAAGTTGGGATCGCTTCCAATGCCCAAATCTATTGCAAAACAAACATTTATATTATCTCAGAACATGAATTTATATATATAAAAAATACGAGTCAAGTGTATTGTTTGTTCATACCATTATAGCGAGGGGCAAGCCGTGCAATGAATATCGACAACGTGATTCACCTCCGACATCCGAACTTTTTAATTTATCTTCCATTTCACGTTTAAATATATTGATCGTGTATTCAAATGAAAACTTTCCCCATGGACATGTCTCGAGCCTATCTAGATCGTCCACCAAGTCTAGCTACCATAAATTGATGTATGTATTGTAGCTACCATAAATCGATGTATGTATTCTCCTCCGTGGCCCACAGGATGTACACCAAGATTACGATCAATCCTAACGTATACTTATCTCTCTTTCTTTTCTTGCGATTTACAAATGCATTGTAAGCATCTCTCTTCGTTATCTTTCTCCCACTTTTCTTAAAATACTCTTTCACGATCCGACACTCTTCCCCCAATGTCTTATCTACGTCGTCATCATCACCCGCATTTAAGCCAGAAAATAAAATAAATCCTTCCAACCCAAATTTTACATTTTTCTCTCCTATCTTAAACCAAACTTCTTTTTTGTTGATCCTTGTCTTTCGCAATAATAATTGATATATAACTTGTGAAGCCAACTTTATGTCCTTCAACCTAAGGAGAGATCCGAAGCAGCTCTCACTAAGCTTGTTTTTTGTATTTTGTATCAAGCTTCTCATACACATCTCGCACTATTTGCAATCAGCATCTTGTCGTAATCGTAGCATCAATTTAAAGAATCTTCTCTATAGCACTGCAAATTATAAAATATGTACTAATATTAGAACTAATGGTAGTAAAGCACATAATAACAAATATAAAAACTAGAAATATTAAAACAAGTTACCTAGTACTTCTAGTTTTTCCTATAACAGAATTTTTTTTGCAGAATATGAAATTTAAGAGCAGGTATTATCATTGCTAATAGGAAAGTATATTTTATTTGATATTCACTTATTAGGTGTTCTTACCTGATGTGCTTTAGAGAACTTGTAAGTAAAATGTATTATAAATTGTGCACGCAGTGACTTTATAGTAAAATGGCTCACCTTAGTATAGTAATTTGTTTACAAATTCAGCATTTTTATTTTCTAAATCATTTAAACCTAACATAAAGAAGTTATTTTTTCTTTTAGACATTTGGTAAACTTTCTAGAAATTATTCGATCTTCCTGGAAGAATGAGAAGAACTCAATGCATTTTGAAGGAGAATGAGAAGAGATGGCTTTGGACTTGAAGAAAAAGAGTTAAATGTCGAAGAAATAGCCAATAACCCAAACAAGAATAAGAAACCAAAGAATGATAGAAACAAAATAACCATTAACCCAAAACTTGTAAAAGAGTTCATGGACGATGCTATTAAAGAATCAAGAATGATCTCTTCTACAAGCAAAGGCTGGAAATAAATCAAACTTTAAACTATCAAGATAAAATTGAAATTGAGAAACTCAAACTTTTCATATGCAAGAAAGAAACAGCTAGCTTTAGCTTTGCAAATCACAGATATGTAGCAATCATCACCATTCAATTTTTCAAGAAACTACAATGTCAGTAGGTAGCAAACAAATGCAGAAGAGAATCTACCAATAAGAAATCAAATATGTGAGACTTTTAATCCAATTAGTATATAAATTACAAAGTACTTATTGCCGTGTGCTTAGGTAAATCATAATAATGCAGATGAAAAGAAACATTAAAACAGTGGGAAATAGAACCATCATTATTTTTTTTCTTTTGACAAAATATTATGACTTTTCAAAGAGGAAATCAAAACATAACCTTTACAAGCACACCTGAGACCGAATATTGTCAATTTTGTGCCATAAAACTATCATAATGTAGATAAGTCGCTCAAAAGTTTTGGCTACCGGAACCATAAAGATCCTTCCATATATAATACAGAAGAGCTCTTCATATATTATGTGGCTTCCTAAATCTGAGAAGCAGGTGGGGAAACAAACTTCTACTACAAAATTGGAGGTGGAGAAACAAATACAATACAAATTCAATCGCGCGAGAGACGTTACCTGAAGGTGGTCCGACGAGTTTCAAAGTTCAGAAAATGGAGATAGAGAGAGATCGACGAGCGAGCCTTAGAAATGGAAAAAGACAAAGAGTTTGGATTCTTGAGAACTCTATTTTGGGAACAAATTGGGTCCTTTCTTGTTTAGTTTGGGAAGAAATTGGAAGGTTATAATTGTCTTTTCAAATATTTAAATATTTATATTTTATATTATTTTCAAAAATCTGGTCAAAGGCCTTTTGAAGAAAAACTAATTGAAAGGCAATCTTCCTAACTCATTTCCCCTTTTATTTATCAGTGGTTGAAAATAAATAATTTATTTTAATTGTGTCGTTCCGCATTTTATAAAAGGGACAATTCAATTTTTCGTAACACCCGGGTGTTTTTGAAAATTTGGGGTGTTATACCATGACTCAACTACCATTCTTTTTACTATAAATAACTTGCAATTGTCCCCTAATTCTCCACCAAGAAATTTTTACACAATAGGCAGTACAGAGAGAGAAAATAATTTCAAAGAGTTAGTCACCAAATTTTTGACGCAGTCAAGGAAGTAGAATAGATATTGGGGTTCATTCAAAAATTCATTTTTTGGGGTAAGATACTTTATGTGCAAATATTTTCGTTTCCTTATGCTTTTATGTTCAATTAAATATGTATGGATTGCCTGTACACATTCGTTTTTTTAAGAGATATGAAATCTTATGAGATTACAAGAGGACCTAAGATGGGTGTGTCGCTTGGTTACGGATATACTACATAAGATCAGAGTGGTATGAAGTGTAGAATTTTATTGTTATATATTTGTATATGGAAACTGCACGTATTTTACTAGGTATTTTCAAATACTCACTCTTAGAAATTTTTACAGGTTAGTTTGAGTCGATTGGACTGTGGCGAATTGGTGATGGGAACTGCCAAGTGAACTGAATGAAGGAAATAAACAAGTAGTTTACTATTCTGTTTTTAAATTTTAATTGATCAAAAGACCCACTTGTTTTATTAGTCATTTGATTATGTTTAAATCTTAGAAACTCAGATTTCGTGTTTTATATGTGGTTGAAAATAAAGAATTTATTTTATTTTATTTTATTTGTGTTGTTCCACATTTTATAAAAAGGAAAAATCAAATTTTCGTAACACCCTAGTGTTTATGAAAATTTGGGGCGTTACATCTACCTAGTCATTTTTTTGTCGAATAATTTGATACATTCTTGGCACAAGCCTAGTTGTGTTTTATTATATCCTTCTGGTACTTCAGTCCAGCAACTAGTGTTCATGCGAAACCTACAAGTGTACATGATCGTTGACAAATAATAGATTTGATGAGTTGAGAGATCGTCCCATGAGGAATAAAATTTAATTGTGTGTACTACTCTTTGATTAGATTCAAAGTAAACAAACAAATAAGATTTGTGATTTTTAATTAATCTAACTTAATTTACGAAAGCTTGTAAAATGCAAATTTAGTATGTATGGAAAGAGTGTATTGGATTATGAATCCACCTATTATTATCAATTTCAATTATTGACTATATAGTTAGTTTTGTTCTTGCATTCTTGACAATCAATAATTCTGTTGTAATTAATTTTTTTTTCTAAGGCAAATTAAATCCATCCTAATCAGAACCCAAATCTATTCCTAGTCTGAATTCAAATGAATAGAACTCATTCAATTTCACATTTATCTCAAAGATTGCATACGTAATAAATCTAATTCCTGAAATTTATTGCACGCATGTTAATCAAGTAGTTTTCTAGACCTATTGTGAGCCTCCAACACAACAGCAAACAACTATATATTCAATTGTTGATCAAGCAATCAAATAATAAAATTAAGCGTGCAAGATTAATTAAGAATTGCAAAAATTCAACTAAACTACTCATCTTAAATTAAAGATAAATGATAAAGGATTTCCTCTTCTTCCAATACATGAAAGATATTAGCCTAACATAATGATAGAATTAAATACATAAAAGTGGAAGGACATAACCAAAATCGACGAAACATGATTAATCTCCAAATTCCTTGCACAATAATTGAAGAATAATTGAACATAAAATTAAGCCAGTAGCCTTTCTTGGACTCCAATGTTAAATCTATCTCTTATTTCCAGTTAGCTTTTATATGGCTTTTCTTTCTCTCGATTCTCGTGTGTGTCAATATGTATTAATCCCCCCATTGACTCCCCTTTTTCTTTGTCTCCTAATTTTCCCAGCAGCTTCGGCCTTTTTCTCCCTCGATTTTTGTGTTATCTCCAACAGCAACAAGCCACCTTTTTTTTTGGCCAATTTCTGCCAATGTTTCTATGTGTGTGCAGCCTTCTTCCCCTCTCTTCAATGCGTGTGGAATATATAAAGATACTTGTTCAAATTTACAAGATTTTAGACGTATAAAGATATGTTTTTAAAACGTGGCTTTTTAAAAAAATAATTGTAATCAAACTTATTGGAAAGAAAGATTTATATCTAGACTTCAATTTTTTTTTTCAGAAAGAGTTAAAAACTCAATATAATCTTTCTAAAGCTCTTGTTTGCAATTCAAATATTCGTTTTAAAAATATTTTTTATCTCGTAAAAGATTTAGATCAAGAAGTAATTATTGGTACTCCTTTTATTGTTCAAATATATCATTTTCAAGTTAATTCAAAAAGTTTAACTCCAAATATTTTTGGTCAAGAAATTTATTTCTAATTTACAAATCCTCCCACTTATAAGGATGTAAATTCCTTAAAAGAAATATCTATTTCAATTTTTATTTCTATCTATTTCACTTCTACTCTATATCCTTAGGCAATTTTGGTATCGGAGCCATAAGAGAGCGAGGTGAGGTTATAATAATTTTTCCCTTGTAAAAAACTATCTAATAGGAGGGTTCTAACCTAGATGTCTACTAAATAGCTTTGGTCAACCGGTGTTTTATTGAAGTTGGCGTATTTGGGTGGTCCTGTTGTAGGCTTGGTAAGAGTTAGTCTATTCTATTGTGCCATTTTTATAGTAATAAGTTATTATAATTTCATTTTATTTGATTATATCTTTGATTTCAAATTGGTGAAGGAGATCTTGAAATAGGTATGAAAATACTTCAAATGTTTTTCAAAGTGAAGAAGAACTAGATCAAGCATCTAGATATGCATAAAATGATTTCAATAGTCATGAACTTCAAATTGCTCAAATTGAACAAAGACTGCATTACTGGTCTATTCCAAAGGTAAAGAAAAACTCTTTTTATAAAATAGGAAAAATTTGATTTTACTCAAAACTATGTAAACTTTTGAACAAACATTACCCATTAAAAGTCAAAATGCATTTATCAATTTTTTTTTTCAAAAGAAGCTATTAAATCCCACAGGAAGTAATTTAAATATCTTCATGTTGGATTAGTTCAAATTGCTGTCAAACTATTGTTTCGACTTGGTTTAGGCATTCCTGTTCTCATAACTCTTCTAGTTAAGAGACTTCTCAAATTTGAAAACTCATTATTATCCGTTCTAGAGTCAAATCTAGAAAGTGGTCATGTATTTTCAAAATGTTATCAAAATTTTTTTGTCGATCTTAATGATGGTGCGATTCCCAATGCTTTAAATCTTTATATTCAAACAAAAAATGTTGATTTTGATGATCGTTTAAATGCTTTTGCTATAATATATAGAATATATTACAAGCTCATGAATACTCAACTTAATATTGGAGCTCTTCGTTCATCTCCAAAAGATGAAAGTCTTTTGGTTGAAGTTAATCCTTTTCATTCAAATACTATGATTCCCAAAAGAATTCCTTGAAATCTTCAATCTAGAGGACTTGAATGAAATTTTAAAAATGTTCAAACTCCTATTCAAACAATTCCGAATCAAATTATTATTTTTCTTGATGGAAATATTAAGATGATTTTTAAAGGATCATCTTTATCTAGATTTCGAAGATCTTTTTCTGCTAAATCTGATAATAGATCTAGAGATTCTTATTTTCAATCTGCTAGATTTTCAACATCCTCTTTGACTAGTGTTGATTTTAATTCAAATATTCCAAAACCTCATTATGAAGATAAAAAGGAAGAATCAGATAGCCTGATTCACCAACTTTATCGAATATGATACCTCCTTCAAATTTTGATCATCAGTGTAATGTTATTTCTTCTGAAATAAATAGAAAAAATAAAGTTAAAACCGATCAAACTTCTGATGTCAAAAACTTTGAAAAAATATTTCGAAAAACTTTTTCAAAAGAAGAAAGAAAATCTTTTTGGGAAGAATTTTATGAATTTCTTGAAGATTTAAGTTTTTATGAATGGGTATATTTCAAGGTTTACAATAAAAAACCCAATTCAATAGAAAAAACTATTCAAAATACAAATGTTCCAAAAAAGATTTGGAAAACTTCTTCTGGTAAAATTATTCAATCTTCTCATCCCCCTTTGCAAGAGTTAGTTGTCCTACATGGAAATATTGAAATTCTTGCTTCTCCTCTCAAAAAGATATCTTCAGAGGTTTTGCAGTCAAGTTCCCTTCTACCTTTGCACTCGAGGGCCAACCTCCGTCCGGCTCGAGGAAACCTTTGCACGCCTCCGTTACCTTTTTGAGAGAGTTGAAAAATTCTATTCAATCTTCTCATCCCCCTTTGCAAGAGTTAGTTGTCCTACATGGAAATATTGAAATTCTTGCTTCTCCTCTCAAAAAGATATCTTCAGAGGTTTTGCAGTCAAGTTCCCTTCTGCCTTTGCACTCGAGGGCCAACCTCCGTCCGGCTCGAGGAAACCTTTGCACGCCTCCGTTACCTTTTTGAGAGAGTTGAAAAAGTACTATCTCTTCTATACATCTGCCATTTCTCAACGCATTTCTTTAGAAAACAAGTAGGTGTAACTTTGAGTTCTACGGCGACGAACTCAATGGAGTCAGTTATAGTGATCCTGCTACTGTGAAAATTGATGATTCTCGGGTTATTGCTAAAGCTATCAAACATATTCAAGATCAAAATAATTTTACAAATGTCGTTCTTCAATCTATATGTTCTCAACTAAACAGAATTTAATTAAAATTTGAATCTGAGACTTCAACACCTCCTAAATAGATGATTTAAAACTGTTATCTTCTCAAAATTTGATACGAAGTAAAGTTTTTGGCAAATTCAAATTAAAGAAGAAGATAAATATAAAACTGCTTCCAATGTTTTTTTGGTCAATATGAATGGAATGTTATGCCATTCGATCTAAAAAATGCTCCTTCAGGATTTCAAAAAATCATGAATGATATTTTCAATCCTTTTTCAAATTTTATTATTGTGTATATTGATGATGTTCTCATTTATGAAAATATAGAACATCATTTTAAGCATTTAAATATATTTATTCATATCATCATGAAAAATGGTTTAGCAGTTTCTGCTAAGAAAATTATTTTATGTCAAAAAAAAAAAATTAGGTTCTTAGGTCATAATATTCATTTAGGAACTATTATTCCAATTCAAAGAAGTTTATAATTTAGTGACAAACTTTTAGATGAAATTCTAGACAAAACCAGTTTGTAGAGGTTTTTAGACCGTGTCAATTATGTTGCCAAATTTGCCAAAAATATATGTCAAATCTGTTCCCCACTTTTTAAAAGGTTACAAAAGAACCCTGACCTATTTAGTCGCAACCACACTATAGCGGTCCAAAATGTCAAAAAAAAAGTCGAAAATATGTCATGTCTTTCCATTCTTGACCCCACTACCTCTATTATTGTTGAGATTGATGCACCTGATATTGGGTATGTGGAATATTTAAGCAAATTCCAAAAGAGTTAAATAAAAAATAGTTGGTTAGGTATCATAATGGTGTGTGGACTGACCCTCATGAGAATTATTTCACTATCAAAAAAGAAATTTTATCTATTGTATTATGTATTTCAAAATTTCAAGATGATATAATTAATAAAAAAATTATTTTAAAAACTGATTGCAAAGTATCCAAAGATGTTGTACAAAAGGATGTAAAAAATCTTGTTTCAAAATAAATTTTTGCAAGATACAAGCTATTTTGTCTTATTTTGATTTTGGAATCTTATATATATAAGGAAAATCAAACGTTCTTGCAGACTTCTTTACAAAAGAGTTTATACAAAAACGGGAGAGTTTTGAGAATTCAAAATTGAGAGAAAACAGTGAATGAGTTGGGCATATAAAACTGAGAGAGAAAGAAACAATTCAAAAATAAAAATAGAAACATCATCAATGGCTTCTTCTGAAGCTCAAAATCCTTTTCAAAAGAAGAGTAGTAGAAAGAAAAATACTACTCTATTATTCACAATTGATGACCTCTTTGAAGGATCATCTTCAAAATTTGAAGCACAAGCTACTTCTTCCTCTTCTCAAAATACACAAAATACTACCCTTTCAACAATTGTTTTTAAAAACCAGATCAAAAGAAGCCTTCTAATCCAAAACAAAATAAATCTTCAAATTACAAAAAAGCAGTTCAAGATTCTAGTAAACTTCTTTAAATAAACCCTGCTTCAACCTTTCAATATTTTATTAAGGCAGCATGTGATACAATTTTCGACATGGAAACATCTTAGATCAATAGATATTCATCTTTTGATGACTGTCTTCTTAGCCTTTTTCCAAAAATTTTTTGTTTCATGTCTAATAATATAAAAAAATCTTGAGAATATTATGAAGTTATCATCAAGAAAATAGGATCAACTATAATTTCTCATATTCCAAATGAACAACATTCAAAGAAAATTGATTTTTCAAAAATCAGTATTCGAAGGATATTGTTATACGAAAATTGGGGACAAAACCCTTGGGATGAGAAATGAATAAACCTTTTTGAAGGTGAATCATTTGAATCTTGTTTCAATTATTTTGATTACAAGAATGCCTGGTATAATTTTTTTACTTTAGACTAGTCACTCTTTCTTGGTTCATTCTTTTCGATCAAAATTGCAATCCAAATTTTTCAAAAATTCGAATGTTTTGGAATTTCAGAGAGGATTCTGCCTAGTCTCACTCTTCAAGGATTCGAACATTTCAAAAGAGAGGCAAAACCCTTTTTGAAGCTTCAAGAAAATCTTTTGTTTCAATTCGTATTCAATATAAGAGTCTTATGGATACTTTGTTGGGACTTCTTCATTCTTCAAGATCCAAATTCTGAATACTCTATTCATAAAATTATTCAGAGATTCAAAATCAAATAGTGGTCAAAATTGCATGAAACAAATTGCAGCCCAAAAGTAGTATAGTCATGGATTCAAGAACAACGAAATATTGGTGTTCCAAAAGTTTCAAAGAAAGATCTGGAGAAAAATGCAGACTTTCTCACGGAAAAATCAAGATTAATGGCAATGTTCAATCAATGCAAAATGCCATAAAAACTTGCAATTATTTTAGAAAAAAATTGCTTCTTTGGCTGAAACTACATCAAAGAACTCAAAACGTGTTCAAGAAGACTCTTTTAATCATGATCAATATCAGATCATGCATGTATTAATTACGATATGTATGATGGACCAAATATTGATGACTTAGTTAATCAAGAAATACAGAAGAATTCAAAATGACTATATGAACCCATCTATTTGGATGAATAACAAAATTATGAGGCCCTGAAGTAATATATATATATTATTCAAAATATGTGTGCCATCAAACAAATTATTCCTGCCAACATTATCGACTTTCAAAAAAGGACAACTTTACTAAAGATAGTTTAACAAAGTTTTGACCATAATTCAAAAGGCAGAATATGAAGAAAAAAGACTTCGCAAAAGTTAATTCAAGTGGAAGTCAAAGAAATCCTAGGACCATTATTATTGTTCTTCAAGATTCTTCCATAAAATTGAAGAAATTTTCAAAATTCAAACAAAATTGATTTTTCAAAAATCAGTATTCAAAGGATATTGTTATACAAAAATTGGGGACAAAACCCTTGGGATGAGAAACGAATCAACCTTTTTGAAGGTAAATCATTTGTATCTTGTTTCAATTATTTTAATTACAAGGATGCCTGGTATAATTTTTTTTTACTTTAGACCAGTCACTCATTCTTGGTTCATTCTTTTCAATCAAATTTGCAATCCAAATTTTCCAAAATGGTTTCAAACTTGATTCGAATGTTTTGGAATTTAAGAGAGGATTCTACCCAGTCTCACTCTTCAAGGATTCGAATATTTCAAAAGAGAGGCAAAACCCTTTTTGATGCCTCAAGAAAATCTTTTGTTTCAATTCATATTCAATTTAAAAGTCTTATGAATACTTTGTTGGGACTTCTTAATTCTTCAAGATCCAAATTCTGAATACTCTATTTAGAAAATTATTCGCGATTCAAAATAAAATAGTGGTAAAAATTGCATGGAAAAAACTGCAGTCCAAAAGCAATACAGTCATGGATTCAATAGCAACAAAATATTGGTGTTCCAAAAGTTTCAAAGAAAGATCTGAAGAAAAATGCAAACTTTCTCACAGAAAAATCAAGATGAATGGCAATGTTCAATCAATGCAAAACACCATAAGAACTTGCAATTATTTTAGAAAAAATTGCTTCTTTGGCTGAAACTGCATCAAAGAACTCAAAACGTGTTCAAGAAGACTCTTCTAATCATGATCAATATCAGGTCATGCATGTAGTAATTACGATATGTATGATGGACCAAATATTGATGACTTAGTTGATCAAGAAACACAAAAGAACTCAAAATGACTATACGAACCCATCTATTTGGATGAATAACAAAATTATGAGGCCCTGAAGTCAAAAAAATATTATTCAAAATGTGTCTGCCATCAAACAAATTATTCCTGCCAGCATTATCGACTTTCAAAAAAGGGACAACTTTATTGAAGACAGTTTAACAAAGTTTGGACCATAACAAAAGGCAGAATATGAAGACAAAAGACTTTGCAAAAGTTACTTCTAGTGGAAGACAAAGAAATTGAGGACCATTATTACTATTCTTCAAGATTCTTCCATCAAATTGAAGAAATTTTCAAGTCCGAAACTCAAGATTTCAAGTATAAAAGAACATCTAGAGTTTAAGTTCAAGCAGAGGGGATTTGACGAGAAATAAATCAGCCTCCAGATAGTTTGAGAAAACCTTGTATTCTTAAATTTTCTTTTAATTTTCAATACTGTAATTCAATATTTCAATCTTGTATTATCAATTTTATTTTTCAATGAAATATTTCTTTATGTCAAATTTTATTTCTATCTATTTCACTTATATATATATATATATAAGATCTTTCCCGTAATTCTCCAATTAGGCCTAATTATCAGTCTTTTTCCTATTACCGCCATCTCTCTTCTGTATGAGTGTGTATATATAATATTCCTCTTCAAACTTACAAACTAGCTACCAAACTTCTCTATCAAATCTGTTCTTGTGTGTGTGTGTGTGTGTGTGTCAATTAATCCCCAGCCAACCAATTGTGTTTGTCTACAATTTGAAGTCAAGTTCCACCAAACAAAATAATATCAACCTAATGAATTAGGAATCCAAATATAAGTCCAAAAATTAGGTCCATTTAATTTATACATTCCTTCAATCCCTCAATTCTTTTAATATAGCGCACTTTAGTCCTTCTTCCTTTTCCAATTGCTTCAAATGAGTACATAACTAAACCCACAAAGAAAATTAACCTAAGTTGAATAGAAATTAATAATTTGACGATGTAAATGTTTAATAATATGGCTTAAACAAGTACATAAATTGCACTTATCAACAAGCATACTATGATGTTGATTGGATACGCTTTCTGGACACAACAAAACCTACTATTGGATGGTGTATGTGTTGACCTAATGGTTGACTTCTTGTTTCATTATCACAAATAAATTACGTTTAATTCTAACAAATTGGATTTAAGTGTGATAGTGTTTATCATGACACTAACAATGAAGTCACAAGAATCAAGATCAAGAACCACGCACATGGACAAACGTTATGGAGGTTGATGATCAAGCAAGACTAGCGTGGAAATAGAAATCGAGCCTTTGTATCAAAAATCGCATTGGAAGAAGAGATATAAGACTTAAACTAGATGCATTTTTATACACTCAAGTGTAAAGGTAAAACACTTTAATCTTTCACATCGATTATAGCTCAAACAATTTTTATAGACGGGACACTTTCACGACAAACAATACTTGCATAATTTTTTTTTCAAAAGATAAGTATCTCAATTTTCAAGATTATATATTCACAAAATACTTATCTATACAATAAATGAGAAAATCCTTCAAGTACCTGCATGAAAATTTCATCACGAAGGAGAAAGTCCGGAGGGGCACGTTTCTACCGATCCAGACGTTCAGATGGGATCGTCTGGACGTCCAGATGAACCTCCAAGGATCACATTATTGACCATTTTTCAAATGGCTAGTTACCCGTCCGGATCCCTTGTCCGGACGGACAGATTTTTTGACCATTTGATAGCTCTAAATACCTCACTTTCTACCATATTTAAAATAACAATTCTTGAGTATTAAAGTGAAGCATTTATTGATCTTTTCTACCTTAGTTTTCAATTCTTAAAAGATGAAATCATTTAAATTTTGAAAAACTTTTGAGTGATCAACAACTTGTAAAAATCATTTATCTCAATTAAAGTTTTTCGACTAACACTTGAGCTATACTCTTTGCAATCTATTAAATTGTTGTACATACTTCTCTCTTAATACTTAATTGAGTTCATATCATTTATTAAGATATAAACTTTCACTTGTAACTTTTCATTTTCTTGTTTTTGATAGTGGGTGTTCTTTAGGTCCCGGAAAGCTCAACGTTGTAAAAGGATCGATACTCCTTGATTGTAAGTAACCAGAAGTGTTGTAAAGGTTGGATTCCACCATAAGTCAATCAACAATAGTGGAAAAGGCATTGCTCATGATGGAGAGCTTGGTAACAGAGGACATAGAACGTTGATTGGATCGAACCTCCATAAAATATCATTTGCGCCTTCTTTTTCCTTCTCTTGTTATTTTCGGGTTATCTTGCTTATTACCTTAATTAAGTTAATATTTGTACTTATTCTTGAAAAAGTTTTAGATAACAAATTCACCCTTTCTTATTTAGTCATTCTTGGGCTTTTAATTGGTATCAGAGCAAGGTACTTACTTTCAAATGATTTTACAATATTAAGTAATGGCTAACCAAGTATTTCAAACTCTTGAGGGACACTCCACGAACTGACCCCCTTTCTTTAGTGGCACACACTATAATTATTAGAAGGTGAGAATGATGATATAAGTGCAATCTATTAATTATAACATTTGGGAAGTTATTGAATACGGTCCATATGTTCCTACCAAAATGTTAAAATAGATGGTAGACAAGACCACACTTTACCTAAATCTAGGGAAGAGTATGATGAAGAAGGTAAGAGAAAATTATATTAATAAGAGAAAATTATATTAAAATGCCAAGGCTAAAATTTTACTTTATTGTGCACTAGATAAAAATGAATTTAATCGAATAAGCACATGTGAATCAACATATGATATTTGGCATGCACTTGAAGTTACTCATGTTGGCATAAGTAAAGTTAAGGAAACAAAAATAAATTTGTTAGTTAAAGAATTTGAAAGTTTCTTCATGAAACAAAATGAGCCTGCTGTTGACATGATTGAGCTTGCTATTGACATGATTTCACATTTCACCGATATTGTAAATGGTCTTAAAGATTTTGATCAAAAATTTACTAACGGTGAACTTGTTAGCAAAATGCTTAGGTCTTTGTCCGAGGAATGGTGCCCGTTGAGGATGTTGATCGAGAATACCAAAGATATAAATACATATCCCTTGGAGGAGCTCTACAGTACATTAATGACCTAGGAGCTAAATAATGCCAAAGTTAAGGAGAAGACAAGAAAAAGCAAGCAGGAATCAAAGGAGCCTCCAAAACGACAAATTGCCTTAAAATCGAAAATTGAAGAAGGAATCTCAAAGGAAAACATGAGCAATGAAGAGCTCCATGACTTGGTTCTTCTGGTCAAGAAATGGAGATTTCAAAAGAAAGAGGAAAAGGGCGAAGAAAGAAGCAAAAAGATCATTTGCTATGATTGTGATAAGCCTGGCTACAAGAGAACTGAGTGTCCGAACAAAAAGAAAAATTTCAAGACAAAGGTACTCCAAGCCACATGAGATGATAGCGATGATGAAGAACAAAATGGGAACGATAGTCCAGACAAAGTAGCAAATATGTGTTTTATGGCAATCGAAGACGAGGTATGTTTAAATAAAAAATGTTCTTATGATGAGCTTTCAAATTCATACGATAAAATGCTTGAAAATTTTGAAAAACTTTCAGTGAGTCATTCTATTTTTAAAAAGAAAAATCCTTCGTTAAAAGACGAAATAAAGAAAATTTCGGAAAAAAAAAATGAAAATGTTGATTATGACCTTGTTGTAAAGGAGAATGTTGCTTTAAAGGAAAAAGTGGATGACTTAATGAAAATTATTCATAAATTCACCAAGGGCAAGAAAAATTTTGGCTTAATTCTCGGATATCAAAAATGCGTTTTTGATAAAGGGGGAATTGGATATAAACTCCCTTTAAAGCAAAATTCTCTCAAAAATATGTCTGTTAAAGCTTTAAACACGACATGTAGTTTTTGTAACAAAAATGGATGTGGCCTTTAATTGTGTAGCTAAAAAGAGCTATTTTTTGAAAACAACATAAGTGGATTCGAGAGTCCACTAAAGCTAACTATCAAGGACCCAAGTTTGTATGGATACTAAGAATCAAATCTTGAATTTTTCTTGAAGGAACTGAAGAAAAGTAAAAGCAAATGGTTATTGGATAGTGGTTGTTCAAAGCATGTGATCAGAGATCGATCCTTGCTATCAAACTTCAAAGAAGAATGGAGGACATGTAACCTTTGAAGACAAAACCAAGGGTAAAATTTGGTATTGGAAACATTGGTAATCGCACATTCCCCTCCATTGAAAATGTTTTACTAGTTAATAACCTTAAACATAATTTACTAAGTATTAGTCAATTATGCGATAAAGGTTATAACATAAAATTCGATTCTTCCAAATGCCTTATTAAGAATGCTGATCAAAAGAGATAATTTTCATAGGAAGCCAAAGTAAAGATGTTTATATCATAAACATAGAATTTGAAGATAATGAAAATTGTTTACTTAGCATGAAAGAAGAATCATAGCTATGGCATAGAAGATTAGGAAATGTTAACATGGATCTTATTTCAAAAATCTCTGAAAATTGTGTTGTAAAAGGATTACCAAATTTGAAATTTGAAAAATATAAAATTTATGATGCATGTCAATTTGGAAATCAAGTGAAAAATCTTTCAAGCCAAAACTCTATTCTTCAACTACAAAATCATTACAACTTCTCCACATTGATCTTTTAGGACCTTCTAGGACAGCTGGCTTAGGTAGTAAACATTATGCCTTTATTATGGTCGACGATTTTTCAAGATTTACTTGGGTTATATTTTTAAGTTTGAAAGAAAAAGCCTTGAAAGCTTATAAACACTTTTGTAAGAAAGTTGAAAATGAAAAAGGTTATTCAATTACAACCATTAGAAGGGGGGATTTTTCTAAATGGCCTATCACTATTCATTCTTGGTAAAATGTCTATAATACCCTTAATGAAATGGCTTGTCATATTTTGCACAAAATATCCCAATTTATTGGAATAGTTCCAAAATTCTTCCATTTCTCTCATTTCGAATTTTAATATATAGTTCCATCCTTTGATCTAATAAATTAGCACAATCTGTAACATAATTGTCATGTAATTTTTAAGATTACCATATTCTTTAGATGATATATCCATAGTGTCTATTTGAGAAAAAATATTTTTTATTTTTTCTAATAGTCTTTCTAACAGATTATCTAATCCTTTAATTGTATAGCCTGGCATCATTTAGATAATTCCTTACAAGCTTTATGAATATTAATAACATGATAGATAAGTTTTTTGCAAACATGAAAAGTAATAATCCCTACGATTCTTTCAAGCTATTAGAAGAATTCTTTCTTAACATAACAAAGACAATACTTTTACCTTATTTTTGATCTTAAATCTATATTCTTAGAACCGAGTGACCTTCAAGCTCTGAATCTGCAAACTGCTCCCTCAAACGGCTTTTTGCCTCAATGGGAATTCTGCTCTTTCAGCTTCTTGCCCTCATTATATCTTTTCTTAGAATTAAGAATAAGGATCTTAAGTAAAGAAAATTCTCTCTTTGTTAAAGTAAGAAAGAAATTATCTACTTCAATCTGTCAAGAATCTATGGGATAGGAAGTTTAGAAGCTCATATTTTTCTGATATCAAAAGATTGAAATTTTTTTTATATAATGATTTATACAAGGTTTCTGTTGTATACAAGGGATTTCCAGAAAAACTGGTTTTAAACAAAGCTTAAGGAAAGAGAATGGTTTCTGATTCGAAATGATCTATTCTCTCCCAAAGTCCTCTATTTATACATGACTCAAACTTACTATTATTAGTCTATTACATCATTGCATACATCAAAATTTGAAAAAAAAGGCTCACATGCCTCTCTATTCTTTTCCTCCTGGGGTCTATATTTTCACATGCATTTTTTGTTTTTTCATCAAAGGGGCATCTTTTCCTCTATTATTGCCTCTCCATCTTTGGCTCCATATGCAGCTGGCTAGATGCTTTGGTAGTGGTAGGTCCCCTTTTATTTTTTTCCATTCATCTTTTATCTTGAAGAATCAATCTTTTAATCTTGTTTGAATGTGGGGCATTCCCTCAATCTGCATGATTCTTGGATTGTTGTAGGACTTCCATTAAT
>NC_036246.1:16721279-16724393 GCF_002742605.1 Olea europaea var. sylvestris
AAATCTCGGCCAACATATCCAATTGTGATAATATGTTCAACAGGATAGTATATCTTTCCATCAACCTCGAGACTTATTGAATAAAATTTGATATAAATCGATCTCCCTTGGGCAAATTTTGAAATTTCTGTCCTGAATATATCATCAAAATTTTCAATTTCTTTTAAATCTTTTCCTGAATAGATCAAATCCAGAAATCCATAATCTGCTGCCATTTTGACCATGAAAGGGTCTGCATCTTTGGTAATTATTAATCTGGGATAAACATGATCTCCTGATGCAATAAAATATGATTCATTTTCTTCTAATTCATAAACAATTTTCGCAAATGATCTATATTCTTCTTCTTTTGATGATAAAGGAGTATCATCATCTTCATCAGTTTTGATTCTGATAACTCATACGTTCATCACCATTTTTTATAGTCACTTTCCGGGGACTTGCTATGTCTTGTTTGATATTGTTGGGTCCACTGCTGCATCCTAGCTGTGTACCTGTTTGTATTTTTGACATTATATCAATTGGTATTTCCTGTTTGATATTTAATGACTCGAATTGTGAAGTAATATCAACAATTCTGTCATTCAATTCTTTGGTATATTTGGAATGAGAATTAGAGATTTCTACCAACAATTTGACATTTTGTTGGATAGATGCTGCCATTTGCTCTAATTGCTCAATTCCAATTTTCATAACTTCTGATTTTTCCATGAGGAATTTCATTTGTCTTTGACGTCTATTAATGAATTTTTGATATTATCCATCTCCGAATTCGATATTCTTGCTCAAAAAATCTGCAAGATAATTATTTATTCCTTTAATATGAACAATATCAAAATTGTAGAATGATAAATATACTTGCCATCTGTGTAACCTTCCATATTGATGTTCCATAGGTAACTTATTTCTAATAAGTCCTGCAACTTGAGAATTATCAGTTTCAACAATAAATTTTTTAGATAAAAGGAATAATGAAAACTTTTTTATTCCTTTAATAATTGCTAACAATTCTTTTTCATGAGTAGTATAATTTATTTCTGCTTGGTTAAAAGTTCCACTTGAATATCTGCATATTTCATTTAAATCTGTTTTTAACATAGCTGCCCAATATTTATCCGAGGCATCAGTATTAACAATAAAATTATCTTTTTCATCTGATAATCTTAGTTTTGGTAAATTTTTACATTCTTCTTTTGATGCTTTAACAATTTCAGTATGTTCTTTATTCCAACCTTTAGTATTTGTTTTTCTAAGTAGAATTTGTATCTTATGTCTCTTTTTTGAGAGATTTTCAATAAATCCTTCAGCATAGTTTAGATATCCTAAAAATTTTTGCATTTGTTCTTTGGATTTTAATTCATCTGGAAAGCTTTCTATCTTTTTAGATATATGAGTTTGTAATTTTATTCTTTTTCTATCTATTGATAATTCCAGAAAATCTATTTCTTGTTTCTCAATTATAGATTTTTTTAGAAAGTACAATTCCTTCCTTTTTGCATTCATTTATGAATTGTAATAAATGATTTCTATGTTCCTTTTTATTATTGGAGCATATTAGTATATCATCTATATAAACAATAAGAAAATCATTATACTTTTTGAATATATTATCCATTTTCCTTTGAAATATTTGTGGTGCATTTTTTAAAACAAATGGCATAACTAACCATTCATATTTTCTTTGAGGTGTACTAAAAGTTGTATATTGTATACTGTCTTCTTCCATTTTTATTTGCCAAAATCCTAATTTACAGTCAAATTTGGAATAATATCGTTTTCCTTTTGCAAGATTTATTAGGACTTCTTTATTTGGTAAAAAGTAACCATCAAATTTAGTATATTTATTTAATTCCTTATAGTTTATTACCATTCTAGCTATTCCTCTAATCTGCTCAGAATGTTTCATAACCATAAAAGCTGGACTACTATGAGGTCCATTAATGGGTCTAATTAGCTTTTGTTCTAATAGTTCTTTTATCTGAATTTTAAATTTTTGCATATCCTGTAAGGTATACATCATTAGTCTAACTCTTATTATAACATTTTCTGTTAATTCTATTTTAACTTTAGGATGATATGGTTTTCAAAATAATAATGGGTTTTCTCCATAAATTTTTTCTAATTGTTCTATGATTTTTTCCATACTTATCTCTATTTCTGTTTTTAGGATTTTTTTTATATGATAGTTTTTTATTTTTTAGTTCATCTTGTACTATTGGTCGTTTTTCCCATTTATCACCACGCTGGGCTCGCTGAACTCTATAGGGTCTAAACTCTCTTAGTATTTTTAATAGATGTGCACAAGGTGTTTGTAACATTATCATGTAATTATTTTGTTTATAATATTGAAATTGTTGGATAAAATCATTTCCTAATAATATATCACATTCTAACTTATTATAATTATATACTTTATTGATTATAACCTGTTTACTACCAAGTATTATATTAACTTTTTCAGCACTATCAATTATTTGAGTACTTTCTCCAGTCGCTCCTGTTATTTTTATTTTACTGTTTTTACTCCATGATTTTATTAAGAAATTTTTAAAAATTGTTATATCACTTCCTGTATCAATTAAAGCACAAGTTGTTATATTTGTTTCTACTATAGTAACTTATATATATACTGCTAATGGAAAACTTATTTGATTATTCATCCACTTCCTATTTTACATAATCCAGTTTGTCCTTTATGAGTTATATATAATCTTTCTCTTTTTATACTATAATTTTCTAATCCATTTAAGAAACTCATTCCTAATAATATATGAGATTCAATATCCATACTTTCATCCAAATAACATGGTACTAAAAGATCAATCCCACCTATTTTTATTGGTACCTTTACCTTTAATTCTGTAATATATAGTTGTCCATCAAAATTCTTGTATTTATATGGTTCTATCTTGTAAGTCATTAATCCTTCATTTTTATTTGCAGTCATATGACATTCACCAGCTCCTATTTTATCAATATATTTGGTCCTTTTATATACCTTCTACCATTGAAATATTTTCCTTTTATTTTTATATTTCCAATATTTCCATGAGGTTTTATTTCTTTTATACCACTAGTTTCTCCTAAATATTCTTTTTTATTAGGTAGTCTAAG
>NC_036246.1:16724493-16726785 GCF_002742605.1 Olea europaea var. sylvestris
GAGAGTGAAACGAGTTAGAAAGGTGATGGGGATGCTCTTCAAAGCCACTATTGATGACACTATGTCCGGGACGCAAAATGGAGCAAGTTTCATGTTGGGGTTGAAAGCCAAAAAATTTGGATCAACGTGATAAAGGTGGTCATATATGGAAAACAAGTCATGTGGATTAAAATGGGCATAACTTTTAGCTCGAGTGTCAGATTTTCGCCCATGAGTACAATTCGAAATCGTCACAATATTTCACACAAGTAGGAAGAGGTTTTCAAAAATTAACTATGCGACCACATAGCTTAAAATTCATGCGACCACATAGGCCGTTATCGAGACAAAACTAAGGATGACTAGTTGTTCTATGGGACTGCATTGATTTATACTATGCAACCACATAGTACAAATTTCTGGACGCATTTTCAATTTTTGGTAACTTATCTAGTTTCCATAAAATTTGATTCTAATTATTATTTTTGGTATTTGGAGCATAATTTCCGTCCAAGACAATATTTTTAGGGTTGGTATAAATACTTTCTTATATTGATTATAAGAACAACTTTTGACATTATTGAGAATTAATTTGAGAGGCAATTCTTGCTTTCTAATCTTTGTTCTTCTTAGAACAATTTTCAAACTTTATCAAGGTGCTTCCTTATGGCATTCAAAATCCGGGTGTGAGTCTTTGGTTGCGTGATCAAGAGGTCCTTCATATTACTATTATTGTGGGGTTTCTTTGTTCGTTATCTTGGGATTTAAATCCATAAACTAGGGTTAATTCTTGGCTTTCCTGGGGTTCAACAATCTTTTGTGGGTTCTTTAGTGATCGTGCTAATCGGGTTCCAATGCATGGTGTGATGTGTGGTGTGATGTTGTGCCAATGCATGCGGGTCATATTTTATTGGGTAGGCCATGGCAGTATGATCGTAGGGTAAAGCATGATGGGTTTAGAAATAGGTACAGCTTTGAAAATGATGGAAAAACTATCACGCTTGTACCATTGACACCACAGCAGGTCCTTAAGGACCAAATAAAAATGATAGGTGAGAACGAGAGAAAAAGAAAGGAGAAACAAAAAGAGAGCACGAGAGAAAATGGTGAGGTGGTTAAGTGTGAGAGAAATTGAGTAAAGCTAGATGAGTGAAAAGACTTTTGAGCGGAGAGAAAATTGTAAGGCGAACTTCTTAGCAGAAAAGAGTGAGCTTGAGAGTGTGTTGGTAAGGACTAACAAATCCCTCCCCAATTTGAATTTATCTTTGATGCAGGAATGTGAAATTCTACTGCATGAGGACTTTCTAAAAGGAATATCGCCATTTGAATATCCGGTTGATACATTGCAATTGGAGGATTTGTGAAGCATCGAAGAAGAGTCGGCCAACTATGGCAGTGTGGAGTATCAGATTCTTGAATATGATTAGGTCGATGTTCTAGGAGATGGAAAGCCGGACATAAAGTTGAACTTGTTCCAAGATGGCAAATGGGAGAATAATAAAACATTTCATGGCATTGCAAAGCTTGAAGTTCCAAATTTGAGGATGAATCATTTTGAAGATAGAGGGGATGATATGATCCCCAGATGCGAGAGTCACGAAGGCAAGTGATGAGTAATATTTCACTCTTCATATCAAGGTCATTAAGCTTATTATTTAGTTGATTCTCATGTATTTTAGAGGTGCTAACATGTGGTTTTCATGCTATTTTGAAGGATGGATGAAGTGGAGAAACAAGTGATAAAAGAGGCCAAATGAAAGAAATCGGTAAAAGTTGGTGAAATTGGATGAAAGGACCAAAATGTAAGAGATCCAAAGTTTGAGGACTAAGGTGCCATAATCAAAACTTGTGTTGAAACTTGGAATGAAGATCCAAGAGTTCTGGAAGCCAATTGGATGAAGAAAGATGTCAAAGGGATCAAATTTAGTCAAGATATGATTATAAATCATTTTCCAACCGAAAAGTTTTGCACCGAATTTTTAGTCTCACATTCAGACCCATTTTTGACATAGCAAATGATCAAATTGGAGAATGATCCTGAAGCAAATTTGTAGCCCTTTGAATTATCTTTTCAACGCATCTTGAATTACCTCAATCGGATATCGGAAGAAAGAATTATGATAAAAATACTGAAAGCTGTGCAGTGCAACTGAAGTGGTCACGAGCGCCCAGGCGCTATCCCTCAGCGCTGTGTTGCTGTAATTTTTTTACAGAAAGTCAGCGACCAGGTGCCCAAATCACAGCGCCCAAGCGCCACCTTGCGGGAGTAATTTTTTGGATTTTTACCATTCTTTCTCGGCCCAACTCATCTCC
>NC_036246.1:16734095-16738960 GCF_002742605.1 Olea europaea var. sylvestris
TCCTCCATCGATTATCAACGAATCTCGTCTCATACTCGCCTTCGTCAGGCTCGATTCCTGGATCATATCATCCCCTCCCTCTTTAAAAGGATTCATCCTCGAATCTGAATCTGCACCAAACAGAGAGAGATCAGATACATTAAAAGTAGCTGAAACATTGTACTCACCTAGAAAGTCCAACTTGTAAGCATTGTCGTTTATCTTTTCAATCACTTGAAATGGACCATCGCCCCTCGGTTGCAACTTGGACTTCCTTTGCTCCGGAAACCGCTCCTTCCTAAAGTATACCCAAACCCAATCTTCTGGCTTGAATGTCACGCGCTTCCTACCTTTGTTCGCCTGCGACGCAACCAACTTACTTTTGTTTTCAATTCATTCATATAAACCATATTTAGTTTTAAAAGCCATTTTCCATTCATCACCCTCTCGCATACGAATTTGATGATACCCACTTTTTAAATCAATTTTAGAAAATTTGCAAGTACCATGTAATTCATCAAGCATGTCATCTAACCTAGGTATAGGGTGACGATACTTTACCGTTATCTTGTTGATAGCCCTACAATCCACGCACATTCGTCATGTTCCATCCTTTTTTGGCACAAGCAAAATCGGTACCGCACAAGGACTCATGCTTTCCCTCACGTATCCTTTGCTCATTAACTCCTCTACTTGCCTTTGAAGCTCCTTAGTCTCCTCGGGATTACTTCGATAAGCTGGTCAATTTGGAATGAGAGCTCTGGGTATGAAGTCAATTTGATGTTCAATGCCTCGAATAGGCGGCAATCCACTTGGTGCATCCTCCGGAAATACATCGTCGAATTCCCGCAACAAGACTTAGCCAAACTAGGGAGGGGTTGGTTAGTTTCCTCAGAATTGAGGAGTGATTCCTTATAAATAAACAAGATCATCTCTTTTCTCTCAACTACCGCCCTCCTCAAATCACTCTCTTTTGCAAAGAAATTCGCTCGTGTTTTCTCTTTTCTCTCGAGGCACTCTCTTTCTTTTCTCTCTTGTGATTGCTCTCTCTTTTTCTCTCTAATGGCTATCTCAACATTTTCTCTCTTTTTCTCAAACTCACTATTTGCTCTCATTTTTTCTAACTCTTTTGCTCTCCTCTCTTCCTCACTTCTCAACTTTAGTTAGTCCTCATAGACTTGTGCCGGTGTTAATGGCACAAGAGTAATGGTCCTTCCATCCTTAATGAAACTATATCGATTTTTGTATCCATCATGCATAACATTCCTATCGTATTGCCATGGTCGCCCTAATAAAATATGTCCCGCTTGCACTGGCACCACATCACACACTAACTCATCCTTATAACTCCCAATTGACAACTTAAGTAACACCCTTCGATTCACCCTCGCCTCGCCACTCTCATTCAACCATTGCAATTTATAAGGTCTCGGGTGTCTCAACAATGTTAAACCCAATTTTTCTACAAGAGATACGCTAGCTACATTAGTGCAACTACCACCATCAATTATAACACTACATACCGTGTTGTTGACGTGGCATCGAGTGTGGAAAATGTTCTCCCGTTGCAACTCCAAGTCATCTGCTTTGACGTGAGTAGTGAGAGCTCGCCTTGTGACTAGTAGATCCCCAACCAGCCCTTCAACTTTTTCTTCTTCATTAACACCCTCCAACGCCGGCATATCATCAAACTCGCCATCACTATCGCTCACAATCTCTCCATTATCCCGCAACACCATCGCCCGTTTGTTTGGGAATTGAAAAGCAATATGCCCGGTTCCCAAACACCTAAAACATTTGATGTCCCGATTGCGCAACGGTTGTGCCTCCGATTTTGATACTGGTTTGCAAGCGTTTTCATCCTTGCCCTTTTGTCAATCATTTTTATCTCTAGGTGCAGCCCCATTTTTGTTGTTATCATCTCACGTCGATTTCCATGTTGGATTAGGAGTCGAAGTACCTAATGGTTGCCTAGACGTCCCCTTCCTTTTCATTTGCCTCTCGACCTTCATTGCCACATGTAACATGTCCTCGATTTCTATCTAGTGTTGCAACTCTATAACATTTGCAATATCTCGATTTAACCCATTCAAGAACCGTGCCATGGTAGCTTCCCAATCTTCCTCCACATTAACCCGAATCAGAAGAATTTCCATCTCCTTGTGATAATCCTCTACGCTTTTTGATCCTTGGTACAAACCTTGTAATTTTTGATGGATTTCCCTATAATAGTGACTCGGAACAGACCTCCTCCTCATCAACATCTTCAACTCATCCCAAGTGCTAATTGGCCTTTTCCGACCCCTACACCGTGATGTAAATACTTGGTCCCACCAAGATATCGCGTAATCCACGAATTCAAACACCTCCAATTTTACCTTTTTCTCCTCCGAATAATTATAGCCCTCAAAAATCATCTCAACCTTCCTTTCCCACTCTAAATATGCTTCCTGATCGCTTCTCCTTTTAAATTGCGGAATAGTCATTTTAATACTCCCCAAATTTTCATCTACTTCATCTCCCAAGTTATTTCTACCCCATCTTTCCATCCTATCGCCCCTATGCCTCGCTCGACCCATATCAAAGTCATTTTCATCAAAATCATCCTCATCACTAAGATACTCATCCCACCTTCCTCTCCTATATTCACGCCTACCCGGCCCCCTAGCATTAGACATCTCCATTTGTCCTCGACTAAGATTAGCAATTGTAGTACCCATTTGTGCCATCCATTCCCCTTGCCTATCCACCTTCTCCCTAACATCACCAAGTACTCTTTTAAACCTCCTTATCATGTCCTCCGATGCATTATTGTCATTACCGTTTCGGCTTGACTTAGAAAAGTCTCCCTCCAAGCATTTCAAAGAACCAAGTGAACTAAATCAATTGCTTTACTGGGAATTCAAACAAACCGAATATTAATCGAAGACCACGAGACTCAAAGGACTTGAATAAGTGGAATAGATGAATGTTCTGACACGAATATGTGAATAGACTCAAAAGAAGAAGGAAAGAATCGAATCCAATTGAATATCCCAAAAATCAAACACAATGTAGGAATTGTTGTTGGTAGAAAAAAAAAACAAAATCAAACAATAATATCAAAAATTTTTCTCTCCTTTTTTTTTGGTTTGTGAACAGTACTTCGAGATGAACAATACCTCGGATGTACAGTAATTTTTTTTTGTACTTTTTTTTTACTCCTTGATCAAAGAAGACTACCAACAACTCAATGAAACGATGAAAAGAAAAACAAGAATGAAGAAGAACTAAGAAAGAATAATTAAAATAGAAGAAGAAACTAAGAAAATAAAATTAACGACTCAAACAAATAAAGAAAAGATATAACCTTCAATTAATTTGGAGCCAAAACTTTGATACCAACTGATGCGAACCCCGTAGCAACGTTGACTACGAAACCCACAACGAGATTGACGAACCCAAGAAAGCCAAATTAATCCAAGAGTTTAGGATTAACCCAAAAGAAAGTCGAACAAAAAAACCTAACAAGAACGACGCTTGAAAGACCCCTTGATCACGCAATCCAAGAATTAAATCCGGTTGTTTGAATGCCACAAGTTAACACTTGATAAGTTTGATGATGTTCAATGAAGAACGATGAAGAGAAGACAATGCGCCTCACTTTAATTCAATATCAATAATGTCAAAGGTTTTTAACAATTGAATGGAAACTCCTATTTATACTAAACCTAAAAATTAGGTAAAAATCGTGCAAAAGTCGATCATGATTCCCAAAATATGGAAAAGAATCAAAAATTAACAAAATATGAAAAATTGCCAAAATTGAAAAATTCGCCAAATTTTTGGCCTCTGCGACCGCATGATTCAACAAGAAATGACATCTTGATTTTCGGTATGCCACCATGCGGCTGCATGGTGTTTTGCCTATGCGGCTGCATAGGCTTGTTTTCAGCTTCCAGTTTCGTCGCTTAATAACAAATTGATCCAAATTGATTCGACCTTCGACCCGAACATAAAAGTTGCTCCATTTTGAGCCCCGAACATGGTTCCATCAATGGTTTCTTGAACGAGCAATCCCATCACTTATTTCACTTGCTTTGTCCTTGATCGCGTCATTGGTCCTCCATCGATTATCAACGGATCTTGTCTCGCACTCGCCTTCGTCGGACTCGACTCCTGGATCATATCAAGAACCCTCTACCATATGAGCTACCCTTACTTTGTTGAAGATTGGTACAATCTTTTATTAATATTTAATTATTCTGTTTAAAAATAACCCCTCTACCATATGAGCTGCCCATGCTATGCTAAAAGTTGGTACAATCTTTTATTAATATTTAATTATTCTGTCTAAAAATAACCCATCTACCATATGAGCTGCCCTTACTTTGCTAAAGTTTGGTACAATCTTTTATTAATATTTAATTATTATGTTTAAAAATAACCCATCTACCATATGACTTGCCCTTGCTTTGCTGAATGTTGGTACAATCTTTTATTAATATTTAATAATTCTATTTTGAAATTCAAAGGCGTAGTGCTGGCTAAGGGAATCGAACCTATTTATCATCTTTAATGCAAAAGCAATGATGCGACCACACAATCTACATGCCCATTTTGTTGAATCTTTTGCACAAAACCCCCCCCCCCCTCCCACACACACACGAAATTGATCTCCTAAACATTGGTGTTTAACTTATGTTAAGCAACGTTTACATGATACATCATTTAATTGATGAATAAGTTAATAGTAGGTCCCATTAATTTAATGATTCACCAATTAAATGTTGTACCATATCATCGGTGCTTAACATAAGTTAAGCACTGGTATTTAAGAAATAATATATATATATATATATATATATATATATAACACAAAAGATCACTAAATTTTTTCCCTGGAT
>NC_036246.1:16742304-16749209 GCF_002742605.1 Olea europaea var. sylvestris
TGTATGTAATGAAGCTATAATTTCAATGTCTAATGTTAAAAAAAAATGTTTAATGCGAATCAGCATCTTTGTATGTTATGAAGCTGTAATTTCAATGTTTAATGCAAATCGGCTTCTTCTCCAGAAGGTTTGGGAGGTTTTTAGATTATTTTTTTTTGCATTTGAGGTCCTCAAGCTTTTGTGTTAACTCGTTTTGGTCCTTGAAGTTTAAATTAAAATCATAATGGTCCCAATGGTGCAACCAACTAACAGAGTGACCATTTGTGTAACCATCCTCAAAGTTCAGTTACCCTTTTTGAAAGTTTGAAATTTTAGTGACCATTTTGACATTTTAAGATAAGTTCAATGACCGTTTGTGAAATTAACCCTTTCATCAACTTTTATCAAAATTTACTTAAAAATTGATTTTAATTTATACCAAACAATGGCTAAATCTGTATCTTTTACTAGAAGCAGATAACAAAATCAATTCGACTTTTTCATACAAAAAAAAATGATGCAAAAACCCGATAGATGAAGAAGACAACAAGATGAAGGCTTGAATGGCAGAATGTTATGGGGATGAACAAGTCGTAAGGTTTATGGATTTGAGTAGGGTTCTGTCATATTATGTAGTTTATAAATTTTGAGTTAAAATATTTAAAACTATTATTCATGTCAAAAGCTAAATATTTGACCCCAGTTTTCACATACCAATTTTATGATTTTCTGTTTTAAGAGATTTTACCCTTGTTTGAGCTTCATTAAGAAGTAATTTTGATAATTAAAAAGAAAAAGTGATTTTTGAGAGAATCTGCTGTTAAAAAGTAAGAAAAGATTTGGTTAATGTTGTTGGTAGGGTCAGGAACCAACTCAAAAAACAGGGGGCGAGGTGTCACCATCTCAGCCCTTGATTTAAATCCCATGGACCCAGATGAAGGGATGAGATGTCACCACCTCAGCCCCTGTTTTTGAGCCTGTCCCTGACTCTGGTGAGGTAGCACAACTTAAAAGATTTTTGATTTATAAGGAATATTATTTTATTAGACGAATGTGTGGTTAAAAATGAATTGTAAAAAAATAAGTTTTTTGAGAATTAATGGGAGCCAAACAAAGGCTTAACTGAAACTTTGTGATCGAATACGAAATTTTAGTCATATACCCTTTGTGTCTTCGAAACCACTGTAGTCGCATCGTAGAGGACTGGGCCCACCTCCAACGGCTAGCCGATCATCCTCTATTTCCCAATTTGAAATCTAAAATTCGGACCAAAAACACGCAACAAAACCGTTTCTTCCCTCTCTCGCTTCAGACATCGATCGATTCTCCATTTCTTTTCCTAGAATTTGATAGATCCAATCTCTTGGCTTAGGAAAAAGAAATCAAGCTAGGGCATATTGAAGTTTCTTTCAGAAACCTAGGATATATTTTTGTTGATTTTTCTGAAAAACAAACAACAGACTCTAGGGTATATTTTCTCGATGGATTTCCCACAAGAAACCGACTTTTACATCAAAGAATTGATTGATGACGCTTTGGGACTCCCAGTATCTGCAGATGCGTTGCAACTCAAACTTCACGCCTCCGAAGATGCTCGCCTTCGCCTTCGTAATCAGTACTTGTGTCTCCATTCCAAACTCAAAGAAAAGGACAACGTTATAGACAGTACTAGGGTTTGCAATTTTACCCCCACTTGGTTTATCACCTACATTTTTTCTCGTTTTTATTAATGAGTTAACAAATTTCTCAGGCGGAGGCAAGTATCAATGCCGTGGCGTTGAAGAAATTCATTGAAGAGAACCAGAAATTGGCCACGGAGTGTTCGAATTTGTTGGCACAGTGCGATAAGTGGGAGAGGGAGTGCTCGCTTTATGATCATGATCGTGAGGCTTTGATGGATTTTGCAAATGAGGCAGATGAGAGGGCTACAGAAGCAGAGATTCGGGTCCATGATTTAGAGGAGCATAATAAAAAGTTATCTGAGGATTTGAATCTCTACAAGTGTCGATGCGAGAAACAGATGGTATATTAATTTCTTCACCAAATTTTCTTAATCTTGTTAACACATACATTGTTCATTGATTATTGATTGTATGATTAATTGTGAAATTACTCATGTGGGTAGCAATTAATTAATTGGGTTCTGGCCCAGATTTGGAAATTTATTAAAAGCCATAGGTTTCATAGGGCTAACGAACCAAAGAAGTGATTTGGGGTACAGGGAAATTATGAAGAAAGCATATTGATCGGACTGAGCGAGTATTATATAATTGCCTTGTTTCTCTTTTCTGTTAGAGAACTTCGAATTGTTCATTTTGAAAAATGGAAGCTTGGTTGATGGTAATACATCCTGAAAATCAAAGTTCTTTCAATGATGGGAAGATGTCTCCCTTGGGCTGCATGAGTTTCTAGCAGTTTGCTGAATAAATTCATAAGTCGAGCATTTTCAAGCCACCAAAATCATTACTTGCAAAACCATAGATATACTAGATGCTAGATTAAGGAAAGACAAATCAGAGAACGCAGTAAAAAAAAAAGGAAGAGTTTTGGGTTTACATGAAATTTTATTGTATTGAAAAATGTCTTTTTAAAGTAAAGAAAGAGAAAAAATGTATTAAAATTAAAATGAAGCCTAAATAGGCTTAAACAATAAATAATAAAATAACTTAGCAATGATACATGAAGAACATGTCTAGGGAATTTTTTATGACATTACTTTAAGTAGTATGGCTAAGTAATGGAGTTATTCATATGGATTGTGTGAATCAAACTATGGATATGTAGTGAAATCGATTAAGTGAAATCTTTGTGTAACTTAACATAACATGTATTAAAAATCATTGAAGGAGTGCCTAGATGTGCACGCAGAAAAGTGTGATTTGTTAAATTTCTGCTCCTTTTGTTTACTTCATTTGGACTCTTGCTTTTAAAGTGTTCTACATCTCATTTTTGATGTTTCAGATGCTGGGACAAGTTGTTTGATTCACATCTCATTCTGAAATTGATTTCTTGTAGCATTTGCTCATGTTAATGGTTAAATAGATTTATATTTGCTGAAATTTAGTTTTTACTGCTGCAATTATGGGTTTACTGAAAATATTATACATAGGCAAAGTTTTGTTTTCTTTGAGATGCATTTTGGTTTGATGAAACGTGCGCCTTTCTTTTCTGAAATTGATTTCTTGCAGAATTTGCTCACATTAATGGTTAAATAGACTGGTGTTTGCTGAAATTTAATTAACTGCTGCAATTCTGAGGTTTTTGAAAATATTATACCTGTGCGGAGTTTGTTTTATTTGAGATGCATTTCTGTTTGATGAAATTTGTTCCTTGCTTTTCTTGCTTAAGCTATGAAAACTATGCATGTAGAGGTCCAATTGTGGGGAAGTTAATTTTGTACGTTCATTCATTAATTAGGCATTTTAAAGTAAAGCAATTGTTGTATCATTCGTTCGTTCATTAATTAGGCATTATAAAGCATATGAATATTTTGAGATGTTTTATGTTCTTTATTGGAACAGAAAGGACTGTACAGGTGTAAGGTAAATCTTTTGCTTACAGTTTGTGTTCCGGTGAAGATTGTATGGGTTTGTTATATATTCTGCGTCCTTCTGAAATTGGTTTTGGCACTAAACCATAAAGAGCATCTAGAAGCCACTGATGCCATAAAATAAATTTGAGAGGAATGAAATTAAATTTATTTATGGTTACACTGTAATGATTATTTTCCTTAATTATTTTTTGTACCTGTTGTGTTGAAAATTCATTATGTCTTTCATTTTAAATTTAATGACCAGATCGTTGACCGGTTTAGGATTAGAGAGTGAACTCTGTCATAATTGGAGTCTAATTTAATTTCTTTTGCTGATTAGTAGTATGGTATGTGTTCTTCCTCTTAACAGTTTTTTTAAGACTTCTTAGAGTCAGCTGATTTACTGCATAATATTTCATGACATGGTATTAAACATGCAGCAGAACTTGATTCTAAAAGCATGTTCGGGAAGTTTTTATAAACAATTTTAATTATCAATAGATAGAAATGAGGATAAGTTTGTAGTACTTATGGTAGTCTCTTGAAATGTGTGAATAAAAAGTCGTTTGGGTGTTAACAAGCTGCTTATAAACATCACCTAAATATTTGCTAAAAGTAAATAAGAGGGAATACTTAATCACTCTATCCCATTTTATAGAAGTGAAATAGCTACTATATTACATTGACAAGTTACCATTAGTTTTTTGGTGTTACAATTTCTTGGATTTTATTTTCTACTTTTACCATTAGTTCTACATACCTATGTCTCAATTGTCTTTTCCTTATAACACAGAGTAAGTCTTCCAAAATTGTACGTAAGCTGTGTCTTCTTTGCTTTAACATAGATGAAGTTCCACAACCTGCTCTAGAGCCCTCATCTATGTAGGTTTTGTATAGTTCAAGAAGGTGAAATTCTTAAAGGACATATAGTCCTCATATCCTTTAATATTGTTCAGTAAATTTCTAGATTTCTATTACCAAAATGGTTAATTTGGCTGAGATGGTGTATTGTTCAGAATATCCACTTTAGAACAGCTATTTAGGGAAGTAAAGTTCGCCAATGCGCACCCCCTTAAAGAAAATGTCTCTGTGTCTACTGCATCTGGAGATGCCATAAGAAAGCAATGAGGGGATGTGAGTTGCCTTCTGTTGCATAGCGAGGTATCTGCCAGTTTGTGGAATGCTTCATTGAGTTTATTTTAGTTGACCTGGTCATTCAGCAGTAGATGATACATTAGAGTGTTTATGTAGAGAGGGTTGAGATTAGCAATATGCTAGCAGAATTCTGCTCCTCATAGTTTGATAGGGATGTTGTTGAGGGGAAGGAATTGGAAAGCCTTTGAGGGGGTGGAGAATCCTGTTTTTTTTTTTTTTTCAGCTGATAGAACAGGATATCTATCCTGCTTTGATGATTAAGCCCCTGTTTGGTGGCCATTTTTCTGAAAAAACATTATTTTGAATAGTGAATTTTTGGAGAACGAGTGGTTAAAAAGTATAAAAAAGTTTTGGTTGTACGTGTAGAAAATTTTATTGTATGAATATGTGGTTGAAAATGAGTATGTAGAAAAATGTTTTGAAACAATGGGAGACTTAGCAAAGCCAAATAGTTTTTTTTTTTTTTTCAGCTGATAGAACAGGATATCTATCCTGCTTTGATGATTAAGCCCCTGTTTGGTGGCCATTTTTCTGAAAAAACATTATTTTGAATAGTGAATTTTTGGAGAACGAGTGGTTAAAAAGTATAAAAAAGTTTTGGTTGTACGTGTAGAAAATTTTATTGTATGAATATGTGGTTGAAAATGAGTATGTAGAAAAATGTTTTGAAACAATGGGAGACTTAGCAAAGCCAAATAGGGGCTTAATTACTTAGTTTTATGCAAGCATATTTCGCACGATTATCTTCTCCAAAATGCCACCTCACAGACAAACTATGCTAAGGATGCTATTTTAACTTTAACATAAGACATGTTTTACATGCTACTTTAACGTCCATTTGGAATGAATTCTTCCTCTAGGATGCAACGAAAGTGGAAGATTTGGGACCAAAATGCTATATTTGGAAGGTTGGGGGCAAAATTGCAATGCAGTCTTGGCGAACCACTGCTGCTATTTTCCATGTCTCGAAATGGTCATGTGATAGAATGCACATTGGAAGCATCTCTCAATATCATCTGGTTAGGAGATACTATTGTAGGATATCCATTGACACATAAAAAAGAGAGACCAAATTTTGGGATTCACAAGTCTGAAGGAATGTATATAATCAACTTGATGGTGTAAGTTGAAAATGTTTTGCTGAGCATTGTCGGTAGTAGAGTTACCATAATATGGTAGTGCTGAAAATTCCTTGATTTTATTTTTTGTGTTGAATTTGTCTTGTATGTTCAGCGTTTTAATTTCAGCCAATATTTTCTGGCTTCCTTCTATAGTTCTATTTCTTTCCAGATACTGCTATAGATAATGAGATGGATCGTACTTTGCATTATGTGATGCTAAGGCATTCCAATTATTGGTTTCTAATTGAATTATCATATGTGATGGCTAAAGATTGATGTGTGCACTGATGATACATCTGCGGAAGAGACTTTACTAGATTCATTATTGGCAACTATGTTTGGCAAGGATGAAATCGCGTCAACTGCACATAAGTTCTTAGAGGCCTATAGTGGAATCGAAGCTTGCCAAAAGATTCTGAAAATGTGGTACAGGTGAGTTTTATATTCCAGCTCAACTTTTGACAAACATCTTGGTAATTAAACTATATCAAACTTCACCATTTTCAGATCTTTCTTTCACAACTTTGAGTCAATTATCTGACTAAATTGTTATTTTAAATTGTAGTTTGAGGCCATCAACTCAGAAGGTTGTGGCACTGGTGGCTGAGGCAAAGAATTTGGAGAAAGACAAGGATCATTTAACGATTAACCTGCATAGAGCTGAAAAGGAGGTATATAAATTAATAGAATGATCATTGCATGTTAGGATCAACTGTCTTGGTAGCCTACGAATAACAGTAAATTATATTATTTGACGCATTCAGGTGAAACTTCTGTTTCAAGAAAACAACATATTAGACAAGGAAAATAAAAGTTTGATGAGGCAATGCTACAGAGAACAGAATTCTGCTGCTTCTGAAAACTCGAGCAGTAATTCTATGAAGGTTTGGCTTTGCTTATATACCTGTTTTTCATGAAATGCTACTGAGAACAGACAATATTTTGGTGGTTGGATTCATGGGATCATTTAATTTCTTGCAGGGGAACAAACGAAAATCTGGACTAAAGTTGAGCAGTCCGGTGGATAAGAAAATTGATCTCAGCGATATCAATTCACTCAGGCAGCCTCTCTCGCCATTGCATCCCAACTCGCCTGAATCTAAAATGCACAAGAAATA
>NC_036246.1:16749251-16750551 GCF_002742605.1 Olea europaea var. sylvestris
CAACCCCCCCCCCCCCCCCCGCCCCTTTTTGTGTATTTTTGGTAAGCCTGAGAAAGTAACCCCCCATATTCTAGTTGGTGCAATCAGATTTGCGCATTACATTACGTATCACTAGGGAAATTGTGATGCTAATGCTGGATTTAATGTCAATAGAAATCCTTGAAGATTTCGTCCTTAAAAATTTTGAATTCACAGAAGCCAGAGTTACCTATCTATCATTTTTTACTTGATTATGATACCATGTAAAAAAAAGGAAATTATGGCTTTTGCATTCTTGTCTCCGAATGTTAGCCAAGAAGTATAATTTGTATTTGCAATTCATGTTACAAATAAGGCTTAGTTTGCAAAATTACGTTTTTTGTTTATTGAATTTTTTAGTTTTTGTGCAGTTGGGTTCTCTTGGGATTGTGAAACCTCCAATCAAATATCATGTCCAGTATAAGTTCTTCTAGGTGTATTTTCACTAATCCACTTCTATTTATATAAGCAGTGTTCTAAAAAGCACGCCTAGGCACTGCTTAGGCGTGATACGTGGCTTGGCACCTTATTTAGAGGTCAACGACAATCGTTGACCGCTAATGCGCACCAAGCATTATAATCTTCTAAAAAAATAAAATTACAATTTTTTGACGTTAAAACTTAAAAGGTTTATTTCTTCACTTCATCTGACATAGATTTAAAAAAGTCGTTGAAGCCTTTAAGAAAAGAAAACTTCCAAAAATTTCTACTATTTACTATTTAGTATTACATTTGTAACTTATCATTTTTGTTGGAAACATTGGAAAAATGTATAAAGTTCCTATAAATTTATTTTAGATGTTTGATAGGTATAATTTTTAATGATTAAATAATTTTTTGATTGATTAAAAATTAAAATAATATTAAAATAAGAAAACACATTTTTACGCTTTTTTACACCTAGCTTCACCTAAGCTCATCATGCATTATGCTCTTTAGAATACTTATTGTTTATCATTTTTTTTAGATGATATTAATTTCCATCTTTTATTAGAATTAATGAAATTTCATGAAATTTTTCATTTAAAATATTGAATTCTTAAATAAATAAATGGGACGAGACGATGCCCTTGTTACCCATAATAGCCCTGGGGCAGAATTCCCCACCCCGTCTCGTCCCCGGATTATCCGATTAAGTGGATCATCCCTGTTCCGATAGGGGTGGGTCCTGCGGGTATCAAGTATGACAGGTTTTTTTGCCATCCCTATTCTGGGGTTGATAAGGATTTGCTACTTTCTGACTTTGAAGTTTAAAAAGAATTTAATTCCTTTTGCTAACTCC
>NC_036246.1:16754382-16765808 GCF_002742605.1 Olea europaea var. sylvestris
CCGCCCCTTTTTGTGTATTTTTGGTAAGCCTGAGAAAGTAACCCCCCATATTCTAGTTGGTGCAATCAGATTTGCGCATTACATTACGTATCACTAGGGAAATTGTGATGCTAATGCTGGATTTAATGTCAATAGAAATCCTTGAAGATTTCGTCCTTAAAAATTTTGAATTCACAGAAGCCAGAGTTACCTATCTATCATTTTTTACTTGATTATGATACCATGTAAAAAAAAGGAAATTATGGCTTTTGCATTCTTGTCTCCGAATGTTAGCCAAGAAGTATAATTTGTATTTGCAATTCATGTTACAAATAAGGCTTAGTTTGCAAAATTACGTTTTTTGTTTATTGAATTTTTTAGTTTTTGTGCAGTTGGGTTCTCTTGGGATTGTGAAACCTCCAATCAAATATCATGTCCAGTATAAGTTCTTCTAGGTGTATTTTCACTAATCCACTTCTATTTATATAAGCAGTGTTCTAAAAAGCACGCCTAGGCATTGCTTAGGCGTGATACGTGGCTTGGCACCTTATTTAGAGGTCAACGACAATCGTTGACCGCTAATGCGCACCAAGCATTATAATCTTCTAAAAAAATAAAATTACAATTTTTTGACGTTAAAACTTAAAAGGTTTATTTCTTCACTTCATCTGACATAGATTTAAAAAAGTCGTTGAAGCCTTTAAGAAAAGAAAACTTCCAAAAATTTCTACTATTTACTATTTAGTATTACATTTGTAACTTATCATTTTTGTTGGAAACATTGGAAAAATGTATAAAGTTCCTATAAATTTATTTTAGATGTTTGATAGGTATAATTTTTAATGATTAAATAATTTTTTGATTGATTAAAAATTAAAATAATATTAAAATAAGAAAACACATTTTTACGCTTTTTTACACCTAGCTTCACCTAAGCTCATCATGCATTATGCTCTTTAGAATACTGATTGTTTATCATTTTTTTTAGATGATATTAATTTCCATCTTTTATTAGAATTAATGAAATTTCATGAAATTTTTCATTTAAAATATTGAATTCTTAAATAAATAAATGGGACGAGACGATGCCCTTGTTACCCATAATAGCCCTGGGGCAGAATTCCCCACCCCGTCTCGTCCCCGGATTATCCGATTAAGTGGATCATCCCTGTTCCAATAGGGGTGGGTCCCGCGGGTATCAAGTATGACAGGTTTTTTTGCCATCCCTATTCTGGGGTTGATAAGGATTTGCTACTTTCTGACTTTGAAGTTTAAAAAGAATTTAATTCCTTTTGCTAACTCCCAACCTCCAAAAAAATCGTACTGCTATCCCACAATACTATTACGAGTGCCCAGAGGGAAGTATTCATAAAAGAAGAGGCAATCATATCGTTCGCCAATTATGATGGTAATTGGAAACCTAAAACCCCTTATTGGAGACCTAGCAAGTTTGAAAATCCTTTCCGAATGCTTACCCCTCAACTTGAAAATGGAAGTTACTCGCTCATCCTTGTTGAACCTTCCTGCAGAACAACTTTCAATCATTGTAATTTTTAGGTCTGCTTAGGTAATATATATTACATTATGTTACGTTGATTTAATAATGCATTGAATTACAGAGATTTAGATTGTAGATGATATTAGAATTCCATTGGAAATTCATATTGCCATCGAGTTAAATGTAATGGAATAGTACGTTGATAGGATTCTTGTAATCTTCAGTTTCGACAGTTTTACATTGATTTGCATTAATGTGATATTTCACTCGAACTGATTCAGGATTTCTCACATTACATACACGATATAATTGATTCCCCATTGTTATATACCTTATGTTATAAAACACATATTATAGCTCTATTTGAACCAATTATTTAAAATTCTTTTTTTTTTTTTTCCTTTTCCTCTAACTAATTTTCAATCGCGCATTCTCTCAATAAAATAGTTTTTCACATAAACTATAAATTTTCTCTACTTTTTAATCACACATTCTTTAAAAATTATATTAAACAAATCTATTCTAAAAAAAAGTTGAGGCTCGAACAGGGACATGCCCACCAAGACTGGTCCAGTCATCTCGATTTATTGAAAAATCGTACTATCAAGAAACACAATTTTTTAAGAAATCAAGAAAGAATGAACCCAATTAGCTCGAATAGCCTGCAATATCGGGAAGTCTATGGGCTGATTTGTTCACATATTTAGGTCTTGATTGATTCTTATTAATTTATTTTATAGTTTAGTACAGGATTATTTTCAATTAAATGTTCGCACAGTAAAATATTCTACACATTCTCCCAAGATATTTTCCTACTTTTAATTACACATTCTCCTTAAAATACAATTCAAAACTTATTTTTCTTCCTCTTAAAGAGAATTAAACAGGCACTTAATTAGAAGATTCTTCGACTTAGTTTATGATAGGATCTAAAAGTACCATCAATTTCTTTCACCACACATTTATATATGTTAATAAATATTAGGGGTGTGTAATCTTGTTTGACAACCTTTAAAAATTTAAATTAATTGCTACAATATCATTTTCCACCACACATTCACACAATAAAATATTCTACACACAAATTAATAAAGTTTTCTTACTTTTTAATCATACATTCTCCAAAAATACTATTCAAAACTCTTTAATTTTTCAAATAAAGAGAATCAAACAGGGTCTTAATGACTTTTTGGGATTTAAAAAGTTTAGGATATTCAATATAGACTTTTTAGGACTCTCTGAAAGTATTAATGTATTCAATTAAAAGTTTTATAAATTTTAAAAAATCTCTAAAATTCACAGTGTATTAAATTAAAATTTTTTAGAAATCTTTATAAGTTTTAGAGTATTTAAATTTTAATGACTTTTAGAAACTTTACGGGTATTAACTTTTAAGAAGAAAGTACCAAAGTAAAATTTTGAAATTTGTCTCTCATTAATCACAAAATTTTTGGAGACTTTCAAAAAATAAAAAATAAAATAAAGAGAGAGAGAGAGAGATTTTAATATATATTTTTTCAATATATCTCTTTCATTTTCCTTTCTACGAACATTCGAGTTATAATTAAAATTTATTTTTTATATTGATTATATTTGTTTTTACTTTTCTTTTCTCTCTTATTGTTTATTATATCTATTTTCTAAGAAAAATTAAATTAGATTCTTATAACTTTTTTCCCCTTTTGTCATTCATTTTTTGTGAAAAATATCTATTTCTAATTAAATTATAAAAATTTACATAGACTAATATATAATTAAACTTAAATATATTGGTTTTTTATTTATTCTTTAAAGCTATATTGTATTAATATTACTGAATATTAAATTTATCTATTATTTATTATTATTATTTAATTAAGGCATTAAATTTTTATTTTTTTATTACGGGGAGGAGAAACGAAAGGAGAAGGGGAATTTAGGGAGCCAGAACCTCGTATGTAAAAATGTTACACTATTGTACTATATTCATGTGAATTCTACTTTAAATGAAAGTTTTCAAAAATCTTTTGAATTCTACAAAAAATTTATAAAAGAAAAAAAAAAGTCTATACAAGTTTACAAAAGACTTCCAATAATTCCATACAAATTTATAAAAAAAATTTCACAAAATCCACAAAAGTCATCGCTTAAAAAAAGTTCATCAAAATTTTCAAAAGTTTCTATTGAATACACTCCCTTAATGTTTATAAACACTTTATAGACAAACTTTTAAATTCAAATATATACTTTTAAATAGGGGGAACACGGTTCACATTGGATGATTTGTGGCAAATTTTCAAACCACAAACCACTTCACTTTCTAGACCAAACCAATTTTTTTCCGACTTGGATCTACTTAGAACCACGGTTTAACAAACAAAAAAAAACATACATCGAACAAGTTAATTATAAATATTATCCTTAAATATCACGTTAAAATAAAATCATTATGAATATTATAAACAAAAATTATATGCTTATAATCATTGCAATGCAATAACATGATAGAATCAACTTAGTTCTAACCCCTTAGTCAATACTAATTGGAGCAACATCTCCAATTTTAACACATTATTCATTCTTTGCATAAAGATACAAATATTGCGAATGTATTCACTAATTACAATAAATTGTATAAAGAAACTAATAAAAAATGAATAGAAAGATCAAATACCATACCTTTTTATAGTTTTCTCTAAATCATTCAATTCTTTTACCTGATCTAAACATTGACAAATCAATATGGGTTCATTGTTAATATCCGACAAATTCTTAGTGCAAATCATAGCCTCAACCATCTTTGCGCTCAATGAGGTTCTAAAGGTATCAAGAGTTCGACCGCTACTAGATAATGCAATCTTAAAAACAACTATAAATATTTGAAAGACTAAAGTATTTTTGGCATTGGGGTGATAAACTTGTACTTATTTTTCATTCAATTTTCACCAAATTAATATATAGAAATTGTTCAAGAAAATCTCGCAAGTGTATGGAATTTTTGTAAAAGTAATAAGATTTGTGAGTTAAGAGTATCGTTCCCATGAGGAATAAGGTTTGCTTTATAGTTCAATAGTATTTTAGCAAATTCGAAGTGTATTAACATCAAAAGAGAATTGGGTTTTATTATTTATAATAATTTCTAATCTAAGAAATCAATTAAATATGATGTTTTATCTATGTGAATACTTGTATTGAATTCATGTATCCCCTTATTTTCATATTTTCAACTTTCAATAATTAATCTATTCAATTTATTCATTTTTAACAATCGAAAAAATGAATATGTCAAATGCTCTTTTCCAAGATACACCAACCATGAGTAACATGAGACGATCCAATTTCTAGTCTGAATTCATATTAAAGTCGTTCATTTAGTTTAGATTATCAATAAGATGTATGCACTCATTGCGAGTATTCATAAACTACAACAAGCAATTAACTATTCTATTGATGGCCAAACAATCAAATAGCAAAGAGTATGTAAAATCAATCAAACAACACAAGAACTTTCTAAATTAACGTCTTGAATTGATATAAATAAAAATAGAGTTCAAACATTCATCCAATACAATTGAAAAACAAATCTAAACATGTTTAAAATTTAATTACAAAAGAACAATAAGAAAATCATTTCCCAGAAAGAAGAGATAGGAATTTCTCACACTCTTGATATGAATCTTTATATCTGGATGAAGAATCTTCAATATCCTTGCAATTTGCCTTGATTTCATTTTGTTAGCCTTGATCTTCGCCTCCAAAATTGATTAGAATCTATGTTTTTTTAGGTTTAATGAGGTTTCCTGTGTTTTGGACGGCTTATGGTATATATAGAGTATCAAAAGATTGCATACCATAAGTTTCCAAAACAAAATAAGGAAACACAAATTTTTCTCGGAATTGAACCATGCATAAGCACAGTAGACTCCAATTAGCCTCAGGTAATGCTTTTTGTGACCTTGCATACGCAAGTCCTACAGGCCCCATGCGTACGCCTGGTACAACTTTTTTAGACCAATTTTACAAATCAGTCCCTAAACATTCTCACTTGTTTATTTTGATCTTTTTCAATAATTTCTCATCCCATTGACTTCTCTTCAACTCTAATTGACTCTTCGCATCTTGAATCGCAGTCTCTCAATCTGTCACAACTTTTGAATTATTACATTTTAGTCCTTATAGTTTTGATTTCACCATTTTTCTTTATATTTTCGCTTATTTTCTCCAATTCTTCATCAAATCATGAGTTTTACCTATTAGACAATATAACACAAATTAGGCTATATTTTATCAAACAAACTATAAAATATAATTATTTAAAGCTCTGAGTAAGTATACAAAATGCACTTATCAAACCCTAATTTGTGTTATATTGTATAATAGGTAAAACTTGAACATTTGTTTGTCATCAAATAAAATCATGTTTTTTAGCTAACTAACCTGACATGTTATCTTAGAAAACAAACACACAAGCATGCAAAATTATTTAGCTAACTAACTTGATATTTTATCTCAGAATTGAAATCATGATATTAAATCTAAGCACAGCTTCAAGATCAAAATACAGAAATCAAAGTTTACTTTTCCAATGCAAAGTCAACATGTGTTTGTGAAGAATTAAGTATAGTATCATAAAGTCATAAGTAGCTCCATTCTCGACCCTGATAGTCAAATATGTTATTATCCACACTCGTCAAATTCACACACTCCCCAAACTTGTTCCTTTTGCTCTTTTCAAATGTGTGATCTAAGGCTGATTTTTATAATATCAGCTCTCTAATTTAAGTAAATCTCATCAATTATAGTTTAACATGTCAATAAACTGGGATTCTTCTTTAATTTTGATTGCTTCAATTTCCAAGAGTTAACTAGGTTAATAATCCTTTATCAAAAGTCAAATTTTCTTACATAAATAGTTGGGACATAACCTAGGCATCTGGTGCGTCTTTTATCTCATGCACTTGCTTTTTCTAATTTTTTTTATATATATATTTTTTTCAATTTTCTTCTATTCAACACTCTTTTTATTTATTTGCAGCATTCTTTTTCTTAAACTTTTCTAAGTGACAAGTTTGAGGTCGATGACTCCCAAGTTAGTTGACTTTAGGGCAGCAGATTTTAACATCCTTACAGGCTTAATGACTCGAGTCATAAAGGCTATGAAGAGGAATTTTTAAATAAAATATTTTTTTTATGCCTTGATTAGTGTAATGTCCCTAACTAAGCACCTATTCAGGTAGACCAACTTTTAACTTGAGACTTTCGCCTAATCTCATGCTATTAACCGTAGACAATCTTCATAAATTTTTTAATTTCACACATGGAATCCCCAATTATCTTAACATCTTCCTACAACAGTGAAATTCTACAAACTATTCTAAATTTTGTCTAAGGATGTAAAATATAGTAGTTTTGATTTTAGCATCTATGGTTTACTATTTCAACTTATCCAATTATGAAATCAACTCACTCCTAAATTATGCTTCACTTAATTCATGTGCAAAATATATATCAATTTCACCTGGAAAAATAAAAATTAACCTAAGTATGTGACTTATTCAGCATTATAGATCAATTCATAATTCAATATATTCTTCATTACCAATCAGACTAACTAACTTACACAAGCATACAAAACATACAAAACAAAATTTTTTGAAATATATATATATTATATATTATATATATATATTGGCTAGCTTTCTATTGCTTCCACTGGCTCCTTGGTCTTGGTTGGTTTAAGTGTTCCACGACATCATTTTTCTGTACAAAGCGGTCAAATAAACCATTAAGGCTCAAAAACCTAGAACAAGTGTTACATAGCTCTAACATCTAATAAACCAACTAACATATCGAAGACCTAAAGAGAAATGGGTGCGGGTGATGAGTCCTTAAAATTGAAAAACAAAACTAATATAAATTATTTTAAGCTATTCTAAATCTAAAAAATAAAATAAATTAAAGGGATAAAAGTATTGGGTTACTTTCCAACAAGCACTTGTTTAGAGTCCTTAACTCAGCGCTTGTTATTTTTTAGGCTCTTTATGGTGGCTTGAAAATGGAATTTTCAACCGTGCATTTCAGACATTGGTTACACTTCTTCTATTCATCCTTCACTCTCGACACAATCAGGTTTCCATTGTTATCCCTACCAACAATTCTTCTTGTATCTAGCATTCCTTTGTAGATCTTCCAATGATCCATTTGTTGGCCATCTTCAAAGTATGAGGGTTGCTTGACTGAATTTTCCATGGTGAAGTTTTGTTACTTATCCTCCACCCTCAAGACTATTCCATTAGTATCAAAATTAAGCAAAGCTCGACTTTTAGACAAGAATGGCCTTCCTAGGATTTTTGGCATCTGATATGCCTCTTTTATATCCAAAATGATAAAGTCTGTTGGAAAAATGTATTTTTCCACCTTGATAAGCATGTTTTCAACTATTGCTTCATTGATCAGTCTGCCAGCTGAAGGATAATAAATATCACCTTAGGATCTCCTAATCCCAATTTTCTGTAAAGAGATAAGAGAATTAAATTAGTACTTGCTCTGGAATCAATCAAACAATTTATATTATATAAATTATCTATACAACAAGATAAAGTAAAACTCCCTTGATCTTTTAATTTATGAGGAGACCTATGCTGAATGATCGCACTGTATTCTTCAAATAGTGCAACCATTTCATGCTCGAGCAGCTTCTTTTATTGGTCAACATCTCCTTAAAAATCTTGGCTTAGTTTAGGATTTGAAGGATCGCCTCAATGAATGGAATGTTGGCATGCAGCTTTTTGAGGACTTCCTAAAATTTAGTGAATTGTCATTCCAATTTGGTGTTTTGTAGCCTTTGAGGAGAAGGGACTAGAAATGTGAGTGAAGTGCCAAGAACTATTATCTTAAGTCGGGGGCTGTTTGAGACTAATTGTTGATCATTCTCTGTTGCTTCTTCAAATGGATCCAATTGTTCATTGTCCTTAGTAGATATTTGAGTGTTCTCTATCTCTTTCCTCTTTGCAGTGATTTCTAGCAATTGAACACCATTCCAAATATTGATGGATTGAACTTGCAGCATCGTTGGCTGCCTTCTCAGTCTCTAAAGAAATAGAATGTGTGGTACGTAAGCCTTAATCAGGATGGTGTTGTGAATGATAGTGTCTTTTTTATATAAAAATTCACCATCTCAATTGCTAGTACTGCTTTCGTGGATTCTTCTCTGTGTTGCTAGGCAAAGTATCATGTGGTCTATTGGTTAATGCATCTGCTATCTATCACATCTGATTCTCTAAGTTATGAATAGAGGCATGCTGATTATTCATCGCCATCTCAGTTTTGGTGATGTACTTAAAAATAGATCCTTTAAGGATTGTTTGTTTTATTATTGTTGTGAATCGTAGGTGAATTTTCCCTCATCTAATTTACTTGATCTGAATTATCCACCCATGCATATATGGGATGCTTGTTCAAACCTAGATGGCTGTTGTGTGAACAAGGTCTATTTTGCCTCTGATAGTTCTTCGCATAACTGACCTCTATTGGCCGGCGCATGTGAGTGTAAGCCAAATGGTAGCTTGCAGTGATGTGATCAGCACCACAATCTATACAAACTGGAGTTGGATGCTATATTATGTACACAATTTGAGTTAAAGTGTCATGCTTTTTCATTACTACTTCTACTTGTGCTGTTAATGCTGTCATCGCATCCACATTATGCATCCAGCTCCCTTTTTCGAAGCCCCCCTATCTGTTGGCCAGTTGGGCTGATTCTCAGTCATCATCTCAAATAGATCATGTGCTTCATCTACCTCAATGGTTAAAATTGATTTGCCTGCTAAAGCATCTACAATGTTACTGTATTTTGAGCACAATTATTGTAGAAGAGATATATTTGTGACAATTTAGAAAAGTCAAAATTTTGTCATTTCCTATACTTGCTCTTAAACTTGTCCCATGCTTTCGAATATGTCTCAATATCCCTCTGTTTGAAAATATATACGTCATTTCTAATTAGATGGACTTGAGATGACGGGAAAAATTTCATAGTAAATTTTTGTATCATGTCATTCCACAATATAATGCTCTTAGGAGATAGTGAATATATCTATGCTTTTGCAACATCTTTTAAAGTATGGGCGATTAGACACATTCAAAATGCATCTTGAGACATTTCCTCGTGGTTTACTACTTCATATAGTATGAGAAAAGCCTCCATGTGTTCATGTGGATTCTATGTGGCCTTCATGTAGAATCTGATGCCATGATAATTCTAGAAGAGGATTATGACATGGTTGGATGTGGAAGTTAGCTTATTCGAAGGGCCGGTCGATGATCTTAGGTTGAACTAGAGCTGACATTGGACTGACATAATCCCCCACTAATATCGGCTGAGTAGGAGGTAGTTGTTGAATTGGAAGTACGGCTTCCTGTAGTGTATCTTGAACTTGATTTTGATTCCCAGCCATTACCTACCCCTTCTCTATTCTCTTCTATGTTGCTTGAAAGTTCTTGGAATCTGTTCAAAGAATCTCGATCTCATCAGGGTCTTATATAAATTGGTAAAATCATGTAAAAAGTGAAAAGAAGAAGAGATCAGGTACTTCAATTAAAGCCCATAATAACAAAAATAAAAATAAAAATCGAACTTAATATAAACTTCTAAACTAAAATTAAATCCCTTATTCCTCGACAACGGTGCCAAAAACTTGTTCAAGAAAATCTCGCAAGCGTACATGAGCATTATACAAGTAATAAGATTTATAAGTTAAGAGTATCGTTTCTATAAAGAATAAGGTCTACTATATAGTTCAATAGTTTTTATCAAATTCGAAGTGTAATAACATCAAAAGAGAATTGAGTTTTGTTATTTATACTAATTTCTACTTATAGAAAGCAAGTAATTATGATATTTTATCTATGTGATTGCTTGTATGGGATTTATATATCTCCCTATTTCCATCTATTTCAACTCCTAATAATTAAATTAAATTCATGCATTTTCTACAACCAATAAAATTAATATGTTAAATGCTCTTCCCAAGATAAACCAACCTATGACTAACACGAGACTATCATATTCCTAGTCTGAATTCATATGAAAGTCATATATTTAGTTTTGATTATTAATCAGATTATTCCTAATTCTAACTGCACACATTAAATTTACTACGTTCTAGATTTATTATGAGTATTCTTACACTAAAGCAAGCAACTAAATATTTGATTGGTGGCCAAACAATCAAATAGAACAATGAATATGAAAAGTCAATCAAACAACATAAGAACTTCCTGAATTAACATCTTGAATTTATATAAGTGAAAATAGGGATCAAACATTCATCTAATGCAACTGAAAAACTAGCCTAACATGTTTAGAATTAAATTACAAAACAAAATTTGGAAAATCATGACTAGATAGAAGAATTAGGAATTTTCCATGATCTTGAAGTGAATCTTTAATTCGGATGAAGAATCTTAAATATCCTTGTAACTTGCATTGATTTCACATTGTTAGCATTGTTTTTCATCTCTAAAATTGATTAGAAGTGCCTCTGTAATTGATTAGAATCTATGAATTTTTAAAGTCTAAGGAGGTTCCCTTCATTTTGGATGGCTTATGTTATATATAAAGTACTAAAAGATTGCATACGTAAATTTCTCAAAAGAAAATGGTTCATTTTGTTCATAAGCATAGCTCCAAATAGCCTCAGGCGATGTTTTTTGTGACCTTGTGTATGCAAGGCGTGCAAGCCTCTGCGTAAGCATGGAATAAAATTTTAAGATATATTTTGCAAATTGGTCCCTGAATTTTCCCATGTATGTATTTTGATTCTTTTCGATAATTTCTCATCCCATTACTTCTCTTCAGCTCCAATTGACTATTGGCGTTCTTGAATCGCCATCTCACAATACGACACAGCTTTTAAATTATTGTATTTTAGTCCCCTTAGTTTTGATTTCACCATTTTTCTCTATTTTT
>NC_036246.1:16766070-16770192 GCF_002742605.1 Olea europaea var. sylvestris
AGCACAGATCTGCTAGATCCAGGAGAGTCTTGTTCTCAAACAGTAAGGAGGTTAGAAAATTGAGGGGATCAATTGTTCTGGCGTACTGTAAGTTGCCTTCTACAAATAGTGGATCTCTACTGGCTTGTGCCCGGAGTTTTTACCCAGTTGGGGTTTCTCCGTCAACATTCGTTGTGTTCTTTTATTGCTTTAATTTATTTATTGTTACCGGTAATTCAACATAGGTAATTAAGACATGTGAATGAATTTGGACAAACTTTAATTCTTGTGACTTGTTGCACGAATTAATTGATAAGTTTTTTAATTCCGCGTGAACACCTATTCACGCCCCTCTAGGTGTTAGTTGGGTCGAACGTAAGGTTTTTCAACAACAAATCTCGAGCCTCAATATACAAATGAATATTAATTTAATAAATTTTTATTTTCAAATGAAAAGTTGCAACATTGAATTTAAACGAAAATTATGTATTTTTTTTATGCCTCTTCGAACGAAATTCTAGATCATAGTCACGCGACAACCAACTAGCAATCACCATCATGCTCTCAATCTATATCACCATCTTACCTGGCCAACTACCTCCCCGAGATTCCATTTAGAGGCAGCCTTCCACAACCTAGAAGAGGTGCTATATCATGTTGTAGAAGTGATCCGGTGCAACTGGCCTCTTTTGTGATAAGAAAACCTTTTTACTTCACATCTTTCAAGAAATCTTTTGTATAAGATCTTTGTACGATTGATTGATGTAACATGTCTACAATATATGCCTAAATGGTCAATTTGTCAGTTTATTTCTCAAAGATCAGACCTAAGCTATATGATGATAACTTTTTAGAAACATTAAATACCAATCAACCTATGATTGATTGAGTGACACTTAAGAGACACCTTGACCATCAGGATTAGGCCACTTTTCTTTTCATCTAACCGTGACAACCTCTCATCCTTTTTTATAAGAGCTCACATTTGGTTCCATTTCGAAGGTAATGCAATTTATACAACGTTGATCACTTGTTTTTACTTTAAAAAAACCCCCCAAGTGGCTGATATTTTTGTGGCTCATGGATTTAGTTTGTCCAACAACCAAATATACCATTTTAGTTTACTAACTTGACTGTCAAAGTGCATGAGGTTGGCTCCCCACCATTGGAGAACGTCATATATTATTAATGATTTGTCCAAATGTGTAGAATTTTAGTTACGTGGATGTAAGTGGAGTCATGATATGTTCACCACGTCATTTGTGTTAAAACCTAGGTCAACCTATTTAACAAAAAAATTGAGAAGATAGTAAAACAGTCAAAATTGTCCATAAAACTCAACTTTACCATGTTCAATTATCTCTTATTTTATTTCTACATTAAGTGTCAAGAAACAAGGAGTATTCGACAGGTTCAATAAGGAAAAGGAAAGAACTTTTAATTTCAATTCAAAAATGTTGGCACCAATGGAAATAATCAGTGTTCTAAAATACTTGTATATGCTCGAGACATTTTCAAAATGCCTTGCATATAAGTGATGCACATGATAATGTCATCAACCAACTCCATTGATTGTATAGACACGCTTAATGTCCAAATGTGCATACATTTGTGTTAAAAATTGTGTCAAAATTGGGCTAGTAAATCCCATCCCATTTTTATAACATAAAAAATATAGTAACTCAACAAAAATTAGTCTAAATCACTAAGTCCGTGAATTATATGCAGCAATCTATAGGATTTTGACATTAAAAAAAAAAAAAAAAAAATATATATATATATATATAATTTTATTTTTTTTGAAAAATTGCAAAAATCTACACCAAGACCTTCTTCTTTGGTTTTCCTTTAGTTTTACTCGCAAGTGATGCTGCTAATGCACAATCTTGGACTATTAGTGGTTATGATGATGAGGAAGACTTACCATTTACATGAGATACTATAAGTTTTCGAGTTGAAATAAGGGAGCCCAATGAAATTTTTTTTGCATGAATGATACGAAAGATAACTTAAATGAGGAAAAAGAGATTGAATTGGTATCTGATAAGAAGTTAGACAATACTTAGGATTTTTAAAGTCAACGTTCATATTTAATTTAATTGTAGAAATTGATTATCAAGTAATTGTAGTATTTATAGTTTTAAACAATATGTTTTTGTTGAAATTTTGAAGAATATGTATAAAGTTCAAATAAATGTAGTATTTACGATTTTAAACATTTTATTTATTATGTTGATAATTTGAAAGTATATATATAAAGTTCAAAAAATGCGTTATTTTGTTTATTTATTAGTTTAGAATATTTAAAATAATATTAAAAATTAAAAGAAAAAGTAAAATTACACATATACTTTTTATAGGCATGCATATATTTATAATATTTGATACTTGATTGAAACGAATTGTTACGCATTACGCATTTTAAAACTTTGAAAACAATAGATGCTCACTCTTAGAGAATTGAATTTCCTATGAAATCTGTCACATCAACATGGTTAAACAACAAAGATATAATTTTTGACATTAGATCAAGCCACATCAATTTCTCAAGAAAAAGAAGCACCAAAAAATTAAGCCCCCTGTTTGAGGAATTTATTTTGGAAAAACAATGTTTTTGAATAATAAGTTTTTGAAGAATGTGTGCTTATAAAATATGAAAAAAAAAATTGAGTTTACGTGTAGAATTTTTTATTATGTTAATGTGTAGTAAAAAATGAGTAGGTAAAATATAGAGTTGAAATAAAATATGATTGTCATAAACAGGGACTAAAATTAGAAAAGTACATTATCAATAGAGGAAATTAGGCTAAGTATGGCCTAAAACCAAGAGAATTGATTAATACACTCATTATCCTTTGTAAACCTATTTTCTACATGAAAACGGATGGAAATTCATTATGACCACATCTTTGGGCAGATTCAACATCGTCTTCTCTAGTTTTCGACAATGGTTTAAAGCTTGTGACTGTATCTCGGCCTCGAAATCTTTGGGGCCGCAATATCGTAAGCCTTGGAGGCTCCATCCCTAAAGCCCCAAACTAAACAATCTCAACCAGTTTCTCCACCAGTCCACCATCTCTGCCTGCTGTTGGTACGATTTTTACCATGGCTAAGGAGTCGATTCACATGGCTTTGCCATGGCTGTGTGGAGTAAAATGGGAGAGCCATTCAAAAGGCTCTTGTCCAAGCTTCAGCTTTTTCTGACTCTTGTTATGCCCGATTTTTTCTTTCCTTGGGTAGCTAATTAATGTAGCTTGTAGAACGAATATTTCGATGGCTTCATTCTGGTCGATGCCTGCGTTGACATTTTGGTATATTACCATTTTGACCTTCTCGTTCAGCATGGCCACCACTTGGTCAATTCAAGCAAGGCCAAAAAAAGTTCCCATTGTTCGTACGCACTAGTAACTTTGTTACCCATAGTTTCAAATTCCCTCTTTTGAAAGTTGACTAACATTTCTATTTTTTTCTTCTGGGATTTTTGGTTTCTCCTTCCTAATTCTTTTTGGGTACTACAAATATAAGCAAGGCTAGGTTGATACCTACTCTAATTTTATGTCCAATTTGCCTAATCTGCAATCACAAGGTTTCTGAATGACAGAGGTTTTTGGTGAAACAAATAGGATGTTTCATGTAATACCTCTTGAAGTGGCAATTTGTGTTTTGTCCAAAGGCTTGATAATCCTTTGTGCGCTTTTGAACTGCTGATCAAGAAGTATACTTTCAATACATTGAAAATGTTGTTATGTGGGATGGTACTGGTGGAAAATTATATGAAAAGTCAAGCGAACAAAATGAATGGTGTTATTTTGGTGTTTGTCATTTTTTTTTAGTTTGTGTCACTTATTTTTTATTTTTTATTTTGTCGCCTTTTTTAGTTTGTGTCATTTTTTTTTTTTTTTTGAATTGTGTAAAAAAGTGATAATTTTTATTTAAAAAGTCACTTTTAAATTGACACAGTATTTTTTTACTTTCAAAAAACTTCTTTTTTTCTTTCAGATTTTGTCACTTTTTTGAGTTTGTCACCTTTTAGGTTTTTGTCATTTTTTTTTAATATTTGATACTTTTTTTTATCTTCTTAAAAATGTGATTGTCATGGACATGTTGATTATGTTAACAAACGCCACTATACTCACGTGGATT
>NC_036246.1:16771387-16782531 GCF_002742605.1 Olea europaea var. sylvestris
ATTTTTTTTATTTTTTTCACTTTGGGAGTGTTTGTGTCACTTTGTTTGAAATTTGTCACTTTTTAAAATTTGTGTCAATTTTTTTGAATTGTGTTAAAAAAGTGACACAATGTCACTTTTTAATTTTACACAGTATTTTTTACTTCAAAAAAAATTTTCATATGATTTTTCAAAATACCCTTAATTTTAAATGTGTTTTTGTAAGTTGCCGTTATCAATAGCTCACCTCAAAGATGGGCCCTCTTCAAGTCTGAGAGATAAATAGAGCAGGACCTTTAATAGTTGGATTATGATTCAGTCTTTTCATAAAAAGCCCAATGCAAAGAATATAAGAATTCCATGGAAATTGAAGGAAAATCCAATTAAAAGTGTTATAAAGAAGCTCTATACCATAGATCAAATTTCCAGGAAAAATAAACACGAAGTAGCTGTTAGAGTTTGGAAGAATTCAAAGTTAAAAAAAATAAAAATAAAAATTAAAAATTAAAAAAAAATAATTATAATAATAATAAAAAATCACAACATCAACATAAATCAAAATATAAAAATCAATACATAAATATACAGAGAGTAGAAATTCATATGCCACCTTTGCAGTTAGAGTTTAAAAGACGGACAATTAAAACGTTACAAAATTATTACAAGTATCGACCCCATATTCAACGCGCTTGTTTTTAAAGTTGGGATCGGTAATTATAATATAATTGGGTAGATATATAAAAATTGAAACCCAAATTCAATTACTTCGAAGCGATTTGATTTTGTTCAAAATCACAACGTTGAGGTTGAGAGATTTACTTAGATTCAAATCAACGATTCTGAAAGAGCTATATCGATTGAGTCAGACTATTTATCGATGTGGGAGTTAGCCCCACTTTTGAATAGGCGGGTTTGAACTTTCTACTGATGCGGATCAATCCATCAATTTTTACACCCAAATAAGCCCTATGCCCTAGATTTAAGATGGATAAAACTGTGCCTTATCCATTTCCCTCTCCTTTCGTCCTTCTCCATCAGAGCACTGCATGATGATGAGGAAAGAGCAGTGAGTTCAATCCATTGATTTGAATACTGAACTGAACAACAGTAGCAATGGCAGCACCATTTCGTGTTATATATTTCCCATCCTCCCTTCTTCACCTCTCTTACAGTTACACCCATCAATGCCCATCACAGGCACATCATCCTAACAGCACTTCTCTTCCTTCACTCTCCACATCCCATCTTCTCTCGCAAACTATACATCCCAAAAGACCCAATTTTTATCTGTTTCACATGGCCTCTTCAGCCCAAGCCCAACCCATTATTCAAGAATTTACCCCAGAAGAACAAGAATCGGAAATGGTACAAGATGATGATGTTTCTAATACAAGATTGCTCGCGCAGAATGTTCCATGGACTTGCACAGCTGATGATCTTCGTCCTCTGTTTGAGCAGTATGGTACCGTTGTTGAGATTGAGGTTCGTTTGTGCTAATTCTCAGTGAATTCTTTTAATACTAATTTTTCTTTTTCTTCCAGTAGCTGATGATCTATTTTTCTCCTTTTCGTTTGTTTGTTGGATTAAGCTTTCAATGTATGACAAGACCAGAAACAGGGGCCTAGCTTTTGTAACAATGGGTTCACATGAGGAAGCTTTAGCTGCTATTACCAATCTCGAATCTTATGTAAGCATCTTAAAGTTAAAGAAATTCCAGAAAATCTGATTGATGTATTAATATCTGAGAAGCGGATTTTGTTTCATGTTATATAAAACAACACACAAAATGGGACTACAATTTCTTTAAAATGAGAATAAGTGATTGTTCATTATTATTATTATTATTATTATTATTTTGTTTTATTTTTTTGAGCTGATAGTGGGATAAATTATTTATCAAGAAGATGGACATAATTAACAATTTGATCGAATATGAGAAGAGTGGACGAATATTATATTTTTAAGCTTGGTCTGACATAGATTGTGGTTGTAGATTTGTTTGCATAACATTCTCTATTCGAGTTCGATGCACCTCAGAATTTGTGGAGGTGGCATTGTTTTCTTCAAAATAGATATTGAGATATCTTAGAATATTTATAATGATAAACTGTATTGCAGTGAATATTTTGTTAAATTTAAAATGCACATAATGTTTAAAGTTGGATATTCAATGCAAAGATTCAAAATCTATTAGTAAATATGCTCTACTATTATGAGTGTAGTTGTTTTGTAAAAATCCTTAATACGATGTGAGAACTGAAAGAACTTAGAGATTTTTATTAGTTTAGAAAGAAGAATGACGGCTTGAATGATTTTGAAAAAAAAAATTCTAATTGGTGACAATTTGTGCTTATGATTTAATTGAGAGAGCTTGCTACAAATGGAATGACACAAAATATCATGTTTAATGATAAGTCACAACAAATATGTCGTAGATATGATATTATTTGATAGTTACTCTCAAATTGAACAATACTGATTGTTTTATTGAAGAATAACCTATTGGATTGTTTACAAATAGGTTATTTTGAGAGAATAAACTACGCATAAAAAAAAAATGAGTGTGAAGTCTAAACTAATAGGCCAGTTTAATGGAAATCTAACCTGATGACTGGAGATCTCACGTACCAGGTTCAATAGAAAAATTAGTTATATTTGACTCAATGAGAAGCACTTTGAGGTTTTGACTCCTCCCCATTTCTATAATGTCAATGAGTGCTGCCTACCAAAGTTTGATTAGGCTATGCCTTGCTTTCAATAATGACAATATTTTATAGATAGTATAAGCGGAGCATTCTAGAGTACTCTTTATAGAACATTATCTATGTGAGCATGAACTTGGTTGGTTCTATTCTATAATAATTGTACTTAGGAAAATTCTCTAGTGCACATACAGAACTAAGAAGGTTCAAGACGAAAATAACGTACATAATAGATCTAAGAAAATAATGAATATAATAGAGAACTAAAGTTATAAATGAATGATAATGTGTTTGATTTATTTTCTAGACTTTACAATAAAAGCCAACAATTCAAAATGTTACTCTCACCAATTGGCCAAGTAAGTCCGATATATTCTTACTTTGGAAGGTTCAACGTGAAGGCTATCGATCCTAATGTATTATATTTCAGTTATATCTTCTTCATCTTCCTAGTTTTGAATCAAATGTTTCCATTCATGTAGAGGATTGTTGAAATTTTAGGTAATATAAGAATTAAACCATATGAATTGTAAAAGTCTCCAATACGTACATGATTAGATTTGACTTTTTAAGTGTAAATAAGGATGTAAACGAGCCGAGTTGAGCCTGCTCTTGAGCCAAAGATCGCGGCTTAGGCACTCGAGTCTAATCGAGCCAAAGCTCGATCGAAAAACTAATGCTTGGCTCAAACTTTAGGCTTGAGCTTTACTGAGCCGAGCCGATTTTTTTCCTCCTCCTCCTCCTCCTCCTCCTTCTTCCTCTTCTTCTTCTTTTCCTTTTCCTTTTTTATTTTTTTTAATTTTTATTTTTTTAAAAGATAAGCAAAATGCAACCACTTGCCTGAAATAGTCTAACAGCTGCCTAAAGAAGACAATTATTGAGACTTGAAGCAGCCTATTGCTTTTCTGGCAAGCAATCAATCAGCAAGTAGCTGCCTGCTTCAGACACTATGCAGCTGCTTCAAGCAGACAACCAGGCCTGTTATACGGGCAAAAAATGGCCCGTTCATGACCATTTTGACCTACCATACAGATTGACTGTGTGGCACAAGGAGCCACATGGGTCTACTTGGGCTCGAGACATCATTTGAAAAAAAGCTCGGTTCGAGCCTTTGCTTGGTTTCATCAAGCCACGAGCTGAGCCAACAAGTCTGATTGACATCTCTAAGTGAAAAAAGTGCGTAATAATTAGTTATACTCTTTTGATACAATGCAATCTAGACCATCAGTTTTGAAATTGTATGGTCTAATGTTTGAAATTAATTTTATCAAAAGATGCGACAGTTAGGAAGTGATACACGGAAATTTATAAATAGGATCCTACTAATTCCTTCTTTTTTTTTCTTTTTTTTTTTTCACTCCAAATTAATTTTGTATAATTGATTTCTAATTCTTTCCTCTCCAAAATATGTTAAAATAGTTTCCAATTTACTTTCGAGTTTCGTGTTCAATATCTTTCATTTTAGAGGAGTACAATCAAGCATTGGTTTTATCAATTAAAATTAACATCATCGACAGATTGACTGTGTGGCACAAGGAGCCACATGGGTCTACTTGGGCTCGAGACATCATTTGAAAAAAAGCTCGGTTCGAGCCTTGGCTTGGTTTCATCAAGCCACGAGCTGAGCCAACAAGTCTGATTGACATCTCTAAGTGAAAAAAGTGAGTAATAATTAGTTATACTCTTTTGATACAATGCAATCTAGACCATCAATTTTGAAATTGTATGGTTTAATATTTGAAATTAATTTTACCAAAAGATGCGATAGTTAGGAAGTGATACATGGAAATTTATAAACAGGATCCTACTAATTCCTTCTTTTTCTTTTTCTTTTTTTCACTCCAAATTAATTTTATATAATTGATTTCTAATTCTTTCCTCTCCAAAATATGTTAAAATAGTTTCCAATTTACTTTCAAGTTTCCTGTTCAATATCTTTCATTTTAGAGGAGTACAATCAAGCGTTGGTTTTATCAAGTAAAATTAACATTGTCCTATATTTGTTTTAGAAGAAGAGTTATATAAAGTAAAATTAACATTGGTTTTATCAAGTAAAATTTCATATTAGCTCTAAGGTTAACATTATTTATAAATAAAAGTATACAAATGGTCCAAAGAATATGTCTTTCAGAAGGGCTATCCATGATAACATTTATTTAATTCAATCGTGTATAATAAAAGAAAAGAGGAGAACAAAAATTATTGTAATTGTATAATATCAATGATGATGTCCAACAATTATCATTCTTGCAAGATAATAAAGTGGAAGAGTAATGCTATTTATTGATTGAACCATTAATCAAGGGCCCAGACAACCATCTAAACTACAATTACTATAAGTGGATGGATTCTTAGTCTCCATCATCGCATTACAAGAAGCGAATTCAACCACCATGGTCCCATTTGTATCCGTAAGTTTCAGGCCTTCACAATTTGCTTTGCGTTTTGCAATAAAAGGATTTTCCATCATTATTCTGAATTTAATATTCCTTTTATTAGTTCAATCAAATATTAGTTGGCTCAATATCTTCCTCCACATTATCTATTTCCAACAAATTATTTAGTCATGAGAATGACCAAAATTATAAGATAGGGACAGCCAAATTTTGACATTATTCTCTTATTTTGTGTACATTAAAATCTGTTAAAAATATCAAGTTAAAGTCAATAATTAATCTTAATTATACATTTCATGGGATGCACAACTTTTCAATTACACCAAGCAGAATACGATTCGAGATTGGTCCCCCATTTTTGCGACCCGACTAACATAGTGCAACACAAAAATTGGATTTTGATCTTTGTGTTGACTATGGTCAAATTTGAATGATCCAATTAAAGTTGGGTCAATCACAACACAAAATGGGACTACAATTTCTTTAAAATGAGAATAAGTGATTGTTCATTATTATTATTATTATTATTATTATTTTGTTTTATTTTTTTGAGCTGATAGTGGGATAAATTATTTATCAAGAAGATGGACATAATTAACAATTTGATCGAATATGAGAAGAGTGGACGAATATTATATTTTTAAGCTTGGTCTGACATAGATTGTGGTTGTAGATTTGTTTGCATAACATTCTCTATTCGAGTTCGATGCACCTCAGAATTTGTGGAGGTGGCATTGTTTTCTTCAAAATAGATATTGAGATATCTTAGAATATTTATAATGATAAACTGTATTGCAGTGAATATTTTGTTAAATTTAAAATGCACATAATGTTTAAAGTTGGATATTCAATGCAAAGATTCAAAATCTATTAGTAAATATGCTCTACTATTATGAGTGTAGTTGTTTTGTAAAAATCCTTAATACGATGTGAGAACTGAAAGAACTTAGAGATTTTTATTAGTTTAGAAAGAAGAATGACGGCTTGAATGATTTTGAAAAAAAAAATTCTAATTGGTGACAATTTGTGCTTATGATTTAATTGAGAGAGCTTGCTACAAATGGAATGACACAAAATATCATGTTTAATGATAAGTCACAACAAATATGTCGTAGATATGATATTATTTGATAGTTACTCTCAAATTGAACAATACTGATTGTTTTATTGAAGAATAACCTATTGGATTGTTTACAAATAGGTTATTTTGAGAGAATAAACTACGCATAAAAAAAAAATGAGTGTGAAGTCTAAACTAATAGGCCAGTTTAATGGAAATCTAACCTGATGACTGGAGATCTCACGTACCAGGTTCAATAGAAAAATTAGTTATATTTGACTCAATGAGAAGCACTTTGAGGTTTTGACTCCTCCCCATTTCTATAATGTCAATGAGTGCTGCCTACCAAAGTTTGATTAGGCTATGCCTTGCTTTCAATAATGACAATATTTTATAGATAGTATAAGCGGAGCATTCTAGAGTACTCTTTATAGAACATTATCTATGTGAGCATGAACTTGGTTGGTTCTATTCTATAATAATTGTACTTAGGAAAATTCTCTAGTGCACATACAGAACTAAGAAGGTTCAAGACGAAAATAACGTACATAATAGATCTAAGAAAATAATGAATATAATAGAGAACTAAAGTTATAAATGAATGATAATGTGTTTGATTTATTTTCTAGACTTTACAATAAAAGCCAACAATTCAAAATGTTACTCTCACCAATTGGCCAAGTAAGTCCGATATATTCTTACTTTGGAAGGTTCAACGTGAAGGCTATCCATCCTAATGTATTATATTTCAGTTATATCTTCTTCATCTTCCTAGTTTTGAATCAAATGTTTCCATTCATGTAGAGGATTGTTGAAATTTTAGGTAATATAAGAATTAAACCATATGAATTGTAAAAGTCTCCAATACGTACATGATTAGATTTGACTTTTTAAGTGTAAATAAGGATGTAAACGAGCCGAGTTGAGCCTGCTCTTGAGCCAAAGATCGCGGCTTAGGCACTCGAGTCTAATCGAGCCAAAGCTCGATCGAAAAACTAATGCTTGGCTCAAACTTTAGGCTTGAGCTTTACTGAGCCGAGCCGATTTTTTTTCTCCTCCTCCTCTTCCTTCTTCCTCTTCTTCTTCTTTTCCTTTTCCTTTTCCTTTTTTATTTTTTTTAATTTTTATTTTTTTAAAAGATAAGCAAAATGCAACCACTTGCCTGAAATAGTCTAACAGCTGCCTAAAGAAGACAATTATTGAGACTTGAAGCAGCCTATTGCTTTTCTGGCAAGCAATCAATCAGCAAGTAGCTGCCTGCTTCAGACACTATGCAGCTGCTTCAAGCAGACAACCAGGCCTGTTATACGGGCAAAAAATGGCCCGTTCATGACCATTTTGACCTACCATACAGATTGACTGTGTGGCACAAGGAGCCACATGGGTCTACTTGGGCTCGAGACATCATTTGAAAAAAAGCTCGGTTCGAGCCTTTGCTTGGTTTCATCAAGCCACGAGCTGAGCCAACAAGTCTGATTGACATCTCTAAGTGAAAAAAGTGAGTAATAATTAGTTATACTCTTTTGATACAATGCAATCTAGACCATCAATTTTGAAATTGTATGGTTTAATATTTGAAATTAATTTTACCAAAAGATGCGATAGTTAGGAAGTGATACATGGAAATTTATAAACAGGATCCTACTAATTCCTTCTTTTTCTTTTTCTTTTTTTCACTCCAAATTAATTTTATATAATTGATTTCTAATTCTTTCCTCTCCAAAATATGTTAAAATAGTTTCCAATTTACTTTCGAGTTTCGTGTTCAATATCTTTCATTTTAGAGGAGTACAATCAAGCATTGGTTTTATCAATTAAAATTAACATCATCGTATATTTGTTTTAGAAGAAGAGTTATATAAAGTAAAATTAACATTGGTTTTATCAAGTAAAATTTCATATTAGCTCTAAGGTTAACATTATTTATAAATAAAAGTATACAAATGGTCCAAAGAATATGTCTTTCAGAAGGGCTATCCGTGATAACATTTATTTAATTCAATCGTGTATAATAAAAGAAAAGAGGAGAACAAAAATTATTGTAATTGTATAATATCAATGATGATGTCCAACAATTATCATTCTTGCAAGATAATAAAGTGGAAGAGTAATGCTATTTATTGATTGAACCATTAATCAAGGGCCCAGACAACCATCTAAACTACAATTACTATAAGTGGATGGATTCTTAATCACTATCATCACATTGCAACCAGCGGATTCAACCACCATGGTCCCATTTGTATCCGTAAGTTTCAGGCCTTCACAATTTGCTTTGCGTTTTGCAATAAAAGGATTTTCCATCATTATTCTGAATTTAATATTCCTTTTGTTATTACAATCAAATATTGATTGACTCAATATCTTCTTCCACACTATCTATTTCCAATGAATTATTTAGTCATGAGAATGACCAAAATTATAAGATAGGGACAGCCAAATTTTGACATTATTCTCTTATTTTGTGTACATTAAAATCTGTTAAAAATATCAAGTCAAAGTCAATAATTAATCTTAATTATACATTTCATGGAATTCACAACTTTCGATTACACATTTTATTAACATTTGACAAAATATACTCAGAATCTGATTTTAATTTACACCAGACATAAGCATAGTTATATCATTTTGGAAGAGCAAATAGCAAGATGCCACATAGTAAAATACAAGTAATATCACCTTTGAATTGTCATCTTGTTATTTTCTATTTAGAATTGATGTAATGAGGTACTAAAATTTGAGTGAAGGTGAGTGATAACTACAAACCTCAACTCGACTAAAAGAAATCTTCTCAAAAGGCTAACATGGTTTCAACAAAGTTGGAAAATGTTGAGGAAAAATAAGTGAAAAATTTAAGAAATAATAATAAATTAATAGTGATTCTCAATAAAATAGTTGTTAGATTCTTGAACCCAAGCCATCTCCAATTTTACAACAAATTTTACACCAAACTAGAAACCATATCCAACTCTTTACACCAAAAGTTCACTTAATGAACAGTATTTAATCATTTTCTTTATTTTTTTTATTCTTAACAATTTATATTTGAAAAACTAGTTGTTTAGTTAATTTACTACTGCATAAATAATTACGTTTCATTTTTGAAAATATTAAATTCGTTAATAAATTATAAAAATGTAGTACAATTAATAAAAATACTACAACTAAGAAATATTAAATCATGTTATTAAAAAAAACAACATAATACATTTCGAATATCGATATTATGATACGACAAAGTCAACCCAGTGTCATAAATAATCATGTTTGTTGCATTTTAAATTTTTTTGAGTACTTTTCTTTTAATTCATTTCTTGATTATTATTGATTACAGGATTAAAGTTTATTACAAATAATAATAGTAATAATTAATTAAAAATTAAAATTTATGTATAATGTAAAATAACACAAATACCCTTGTGTTTTGGTTGGAGATGGCCTAAGATGTCATTCTTGAGTTGGGCATGTGCTGTGTAAGACTCAGAAATTTGGGTGGGTTGTTAGGTGAGCAGTTCTTGTTTTGCTTAATTTATAATTTAAAAGCATACTTTATCCATAAAAATCAAAACTTTCATGCTTAGAATATAATTTCTTGTCATGATATCATTCCCCCAATTATGGTGTTAGATAAAGGTTTATGAAAAGAAATTAGGAATATCTCTTTTCACCTACTTCATATATTTCTCAAGTTATTGTAACTAATTAATCCTTATAATTAAGTTCCAACAATAATATATTAAAATACTAATGTTACATTTATAATTTAGGGATGGCAAATTCGCTTGAGGCTCGTGCAACACGTGGCCCTGCTCGTAAAAAGTTCTAGCCGAGCCCCATCTTGACGTATCAGGCCAAGCCCGAGCTGGCTCGAAATAAGGAAAAAAAAATTATAGCAGCTAGCTGCTGCCTTTGTTTTGTGGGGGTGTTTGGTGTAATTTCATTTCAACCCTATCTGATTCCCATTTTTTGAAAAAAATATATATATTCTTAAACAATGTTTTAACATTATTTCAATTTCACATTTTTCAATAAAATAATATTATACGTAAATTTAAAACTTTTTTTTAACTACACATTTTTCATCAGTACACTATTCAAAAATTCATTCTTACCCAAAGAATGGGGCTAAAACAATTCATGTGCCATGTTTTTAAATTTATACTATTTATAGCCTACATTCATCCATAATTTCATGTTTTTACAACAACTATATAATTAATTGTCACATTTACTTAAAAGCATGAGGAAACAGAGGATTAGAATGTTAAATTTAATAACGAGAACTATCGAAGTGACTAACAATAACGTATTCTTTTAATTAATAACTAATCATAAAAGCTCAAGAAGTAGCTTTTGTTTAGCTTAAATTCTTTTCCGCTAAAATCATAAGTCGTTAAAAATGAGTGACGAATAAGTAAGTAATACTTTCAAATTCTTCATACAAATAACTTATAAAAATAATTATTTTTTTGAAACCAAACGAAGGCGTAATATTGAATCAACCATTCACCAATATTGTCTAAACATGCATTGTAGTGTTTCTAGACTCTCAATACCCCTTCCAAGCATAATAATTAACTGATAAATCAGCAACCTCAAGAAAATGAATACTTACTTTCTCGTCCTTTTAGGCATAGAGTCTATCTTAAGTTATCATCATCTCCACAACCATTTTCAATGCAAGCAGCCAATCCTTTATCTTTTTGAGTATTTAAGGGCTCCTCAAACTCTCTCTTTATCTCCTATACTCAAACTAACACAGGAACAAAGCATGGCAGACTTTACAGGATTAATTGTCAGTTTAATCTTCTTAATAGTTTTTTGTGGTGTCCCAATTAGCCAGGCCACTGATTACACAGTGGGAGACACGTCTGGTTGGGCAATCGGCGCTGATTACAGTACTTGGACTACTGGCAAAACCTTTGTCGTTGGCGACAACCTCGGTAAGTGTTAACCGTAAAGTAGTTTTCAATTTCGCCCCACTGTTTATTTAAATTTTGTGAA
>NC_036246.1:16783912-16792299 GCF_002742605.1 Olea europaea var. sylvestris
TTAAAATTCCTAGTTGCATGTTATATAAAAGCAGATTTGATAAATATTAAAAATTCAATCGATTAGATTTGTGGTGAGTACATGTTTAAAGGCAAATTGTGTTTCAGTACATGCTGAAAAATTTAATTGACCGGAATTCGTCGAGTACATGGTGAAAGGAAAATTGGGTACTAAACTGGTGCTTTAGTACATGCGTTACTTCCAATACATTATAAGTTTCTACATATTTTCCTATTCCAAAAAAGTTCACGCATTTCGTATGTTTGTAAAAAACCCGCAAGCCTAGGAATCATTGACAAGTAATAGAAATCACTAATTTTCGAGTTTATCATTCTCATGAGAAATAAAGCCTAATATCTAGTTCAATAGTTTTTAACAAATTCGAAGTCGTGTATTATCGAAAGAGATGGTTGGTATGTTTTCTATACTAATCCTAAACTAACAGAGCAAATAAAGTATTTATTTAATATGTGAATGGAATAAGTAGGAGGAATCCACTTTTTTTGCTCAAATCTTGATATCAGGCTATGAATCTTTAAAATCCTTGAATGATTTGCCTTGAATTGATATATAAACTTGTTCTTCGCCTCCAAAATATGTAGAATATGATGAAATTTAGGTTGAATGGAGCTTTTTCACGTTTTGGTTGAGTTTGGTATTTAAATGATGTCAAAAAGATGGCATTGAATTGTTACCAAAACAAAAATAAAGAAAATCGATTTTTTCCCTTTTGTATTGAGGCCCGTGCCTAGGCATATTTAGGGTGCATGCCTGGCTAGTTTGGGGCTCCTCAGTAGCCTCATTTTTGGTTGGGGTGTGCGCCTCTCTTGCTGACGAGGGCGCATGCCTCACCTACTTTTTGACAGCAAAACAACTTTCAATGTTTTTAAATTGAATCAAAGGGCATTGGGAAGCCAACTCGGAGGGCTAAAATTCTTTTGGAAATATGATCTTTCCAATTTGATAATTTGCTATACCTTGGGTTTGAATATGAGGCTAAGAGTTTGAAGCATAATTTTTACGGTTGAAAGATGATATGTGATAATACTTTGACCATACTTCATCTTTTTGACTGATTTTCTCATCCATTTGATCCTTGGCACTCTCAAATCTTTATCGTGATGTCCGAAACAACATTATAGTATTTAAACTTTAGTCCCCAAACTTTAAATTTGCTTCATTTTAGCCCCTTTTCCGTTCTTTCTCCCAGTTCTTCATCCAAATTTGAGTTTTTACTAATAAAAGCAATAAAAAACAAATTAGACACTAACTAGTCCAAAAAATAATAAAATATCATTATTTAGAATTCCAAATAACTGTAGAAACTACAATTATCATCATATATACAAGAATTAAAATTGTGCTTATACAATCTGATCGCATGCTATGTTCTATTGTCTATTGACTTATGATGAATATGTCCTTAAAACTTTATTTTATGCAATTCTGTTTTCTTAAATTATCATTCCGCTCAGTGGAAAATCAAATGAGATTTGTCATTCTAATTATTTGTCCACGCTATTTCTCGACTCCTGGATGAATGCCATTGGATACCTTCATAGAGAATTGTGTCTTCATTTCAAATTATATTGTTCATGTGTTGGTTTGCATTAGTTGGTGAATGGTGACTTTTCGGGAGTTAATGTCAATATGCAAACATTTTTTTGAAAAAATGGGTCATTATAAATTCTGAAATTTAGTGGTCTTAAAAAGCGCCCACCATCCTCTATGTTAATCAAGACACAGAGAGATGGAAATGGCGACGTTTGGTATCTACTCGACTAGTGTAACAACTGGAAAAAAATCCATGTAGTAGGTTTAGGACAGAGGAAGAAAAGGCTGTGTACATGGCAATTGCTAGATTTGCAAAAATTTATTCTTCAATCATAAAAGAACACTGCAAATTGAAAGAAAGTTGTACTCTTCAAGCAGAATACGATTCGAGATTGGTCCCCCATTTTTGCGACCCGACTAACATAGTGCAACACAAAAATTGGATTTTGATCTTTGTGTTGACTATGGTCAAATTTGAATGATCCAATTAAAGTTGGGTCAATCACAACACAAAATGGGACTACAATTTCTTTAAAATGAGAATAAGTGATTGTTCATTATTATTATTATTATTATTATTATTTTGTTTTATTTTTTTGAGCTGATAGTGGGATAAATTATTTATCAAGAAGATGGACATAATTAACAATTTGATCGAATATGAGAAGAGTGGACGAATATTATATTTTTAAGCTTGGTCTGACATAGATTGTGGTTGTAGATTTGTTTGCATAACATTCTCTATTCGAGTTCGATGCACCTCAGAATTTGTGGAGGTGGCATTGTTTTCTTCAAAATAGATATTGAGATATCTTAGAATATTTATAATGATAAACTGTATTGCAGTGAATATTTTGTTAAATTTAAAATGCACATAATGTTTAAAGTTGGATATTCAATGCAAAGATTCAAAATCTATTAGTAAATATGCTCTACTATTATGAGTGTAGTTGTTTTGTAAAAATCCTTAATACGATGTGAGAACTGAAAGAACTTAGAGATTTTTATTAGTTTAGAAAGAAGAATGACGGCTTGAATGATTTTGAAAAAAAAAATTCTAATTGGTGACAATTTGTGCTTATGATTTAATTGAGAGAGCTTGCTACAAATGGAATGACACAAAATATCATGTTTAATGATAAGTCACAACAAATATGTCGTAGATATGATATTATTTGATAGTTACTCTCAAATTGAACAATACTGATTGTTTTATTGAAGAATAACCTATTGGATTGTTTACAAATAGGTTATTTTGAGAGAATAAACTACGCATAAAAAAAAAATGAGTGTGAAGTCTAAACTAATAGGCCAGTTTAATGGAAATCTAACCTGATGACTGGAGATCTCACGTACCAGGTTCAATAGAAAAATTAGTTATATTTGACTCAATGAGAAGCACTTTGAGGTTTTGACTCCTCCCCATTTCTATAATGTCAATGAGTGCTGCCTACCAAAGTTTGATTAGGCTATGCCTTGCTTTCAATAATGACAATATTTTATAGATAGTATAAGCGGAGCATTCTAGAGTACTCTTTATAGAACATTATCTATGTGAGCATGAACTTGGTTGGTTCTATTCTATAATAATTGTACTTAGGAAAATTCTCTAGTGCACATACAGAACTAAGAAGGTTCAAGACGAAAATAACGTACATAATAGATCTAAGAAAATAATGAATATAATAGAGAACTAAAGTTATAAATGAATGATAATGTGTTTGATTTATTTTCTAGACTTTACAATAAAAGCCAACAATTCAAAATGTTACTCTCACCAATTGGCCAAGTAAGTCCGATATATTCTTACTTTGGAAGGTTCAACGTGAAGGCTATCCATCCTAATGTATTATATTTCAGTTATATCTTCTTCATCTTCCTAGTTTTGAATCAAATGTTTCCATTCATGTAGAGGATTGTTGAAATTTTAGGTAATATAAGAATTAAACCATATGAATTGTAAAAGTCTCCAATACGTACATGATTAGATTTGACTTTTTAAGTGTAAATAAGGATGTAAACGAGCCGAGTTGAGCCTGCTCTTGAGCCAAAGATCGCGGCTTAGGCACTCGAGTCTAATCGAGCCAAAGCTCGATCGAAAAACTAATGCTTGGCTCAAACTTTAGGCTTGAGCTTTACTGAGCCGAGCCGATTTTTTTCCTCCTCCTCCTCCTCCTCCTCCTTCTTCCTCTTCTTCTTCTTTTCCTTTTCCTTTTTTATTTTTTTTAATTTTTATTTTTTTAAAAGATAAGCAAAATGCAACCACTTGCCTGAAATAGTCTAACAGCTGCCTAAAGAAGACAATTATTGAGACTTGAAGCAGCCTATTGCTTTTCTGGCAAGCAATCAATCAGCAAGTAGCTGCCTGCTTCAGACACTATGCAGCTGCTTCAAGCAGACAACCAGGCCTGTTATACGGGCAAAAAATGGCCCGTTCATGACCATTTTGACCTACCATACAGATTGACTGTGTGGCACAAGGAGCCACATGGGTCTACTTGGGCTCGAGACATCATTTGAAAAAAAGCTCGGTTCGAGCCTTGGCTTGGTTTCATCAAGCCACGAGCTGAGCCAACAAGTCTGATTGACATCTCTAAGTGAAAAAAGTGAGTAATAATTAGTTATACTCTTTTGATACAATGCAATCTAGACCATCAATTTTGAAATTGTATGGTTTAATATTTGAAATTAATTTTACCAAAAGATGCGATAGTTAGGAAGTGATACATGGAAATTTATAAACAGGATCCTACTAATTCCTTCTTTTTCTTTTTCTTTTTTTCACTCCAAATTAATTTTATATAATTGATTTCTAATTCTTTCCTCTCCAAAATATGTTAAAATAGTTTCCAATTTACTTTCAAGTTTCCTGTTCAATATCTTTCATTTTAGAGGAGTACAATCAAGCGTTGGTTTTATCAAGTAAAATTAACATTGTCCTATATTTGTTTTAGAAGAAGAGTTATATAAAGTAAAATTAACATTGGTTTTATCAAGTAAAATTTCATATTAGCTCTAAGGTTAACATTATTTATAAATAAAAGTATACAAATGGTCCAAAGAATATGTCTTTCAGAAGGGCTATCCATGATAACATTTATTTAATTCAATCGTGTATAATAAAAGAAAAGAGGAGAACAAAAATTATTGTAATTGTATAATATCAATGATGATGTCCAACAATTATCATTCTTGCAAGATAATAAAGTGGAAGAGTAATGCTATTTATTGATTGAACCATTAATCAAGGGCCCAGACAACCATCTAAACTACAATTACTATAAGTGGATGGATTCTTAGTCTCCATCATCGCATTACAAGAAGCGAATTCAACCACCATGGTCCCATTTGTATCCGTAAGTTTCAGGCCTTCACAATTTGCTTTGCGTTTTGCAATAAAAGGATTTTCCATCATTATTCTGAATTTAATATTCCTTTTATTAGTTCAATCAAATATTAGTTGGCTCAATATCTTCCTCCACATTATCTATTTCCAACAAATTATTTAGTCATGAGAATGACCAAAATTATAAGATAGGGACAGCCAAATTTTGACATTATTCTCTTATTTTGTGTACATTAAAATCTGTTAAAAATATCAAGTTAAAGTCAATAATTAATCTTAATTATACATTTCATGGGATGCACAACTTTTCAATTACACATTTTATTAACTTTTGACGAAATATACTCAAAATCTGATTTTAATTTACACCAGACAAAAGTATAGTTATATCAATTTGGAAGAGCAAATAGCAAGATGCCACATAGTAAAATACAAGTGATGTCACCTTTGAATTGCCATCTTGGTATTTTGTACTTAGAATTGATGTAATGAGGTACTAAAATTTGAGTGAAGGTGAGTGATAACTACAAATCTCAACTCGACTAAAAGAAATCTTCTCAAAAGGCTAACATGGTTTCAACAAAGTTGGAAAATGTTGAGGAAAAATAAGTGAAAAATTAAGAGATAATAATAAATTAATAGTGATTCTCATTAAAATAGTTGTTGGATTCTTGAACCCAGGGCCATCTCCAATTTTACAACAAATTTTACATTAAACTAAAAACCATATCCAACTCATTACACCAAAAGTTCACTCAATGAACATTATTTAATCATTTTCTTTACTTTTTTTTATTCTTAACAATTTATATCTGAAAAACTAGTTGTTTAGTTAATTTACTGCTGCATAAATAATTACATTTCATTTTTGAAAATATTAAATTTGTTAATAAATTATAAAAATGTAGTACAATTAATAAAAAGACTACAACTAAGAAATATTAAATCATGTTATTAAAAACAACATAATACATTTCGAATATCCACATTATGATACGACAAAGTCAACCCAGTGTCGTAAATAATCATGCTTGTTGCATTTTAAAACTTTTTGAGTAGCTTTACTTTAATTCATTTCTCGATTATTATTGATTCCAGGATTAAAGTTTATTACGATTAATAATAGTAATAATTAATTGAGAATTAAAATTTATATATAATGTAAAATGACACAAATACCCTTGATATCATTTGGTGCTAAATGAAAAATGGGCAAAAAGGACTTTTATCAACATTGGTCAAAATGGTGCAAAATTTGGTTTTGGGTTGGAGTGAAATTGCACCAAATATATGGTGAAAACTGGAAAAGGTGGTGTATTGGTGTTGTGGTTGGAGATGGCCTAAGATACCATTCTCGAGCTGGGCATGTGCTGGGTAAGACTCAGAAATTTGGGTGGGTTGTTAGGTGAGCAGTTCTTGTTTTGCTTAACTTTTAATTTAAAAGCATACTTTATCCATAAAAATCAAAACTTTCATGCTTAGAATATAATTTCTTGTCATGATATCATTCCCCTAATTATGGTGTTAGCGAAAGGTTTATGAAAAGAAATTAGGAATATCCCTTTTCACCTACTTCATATAATTCTCAAGTTATTGTAACTAATTAATTCTTATAATTAAGTTGTAACAATAAAAGATTAAAATACTAATGTTTCATTTATATTAGGGATAGCAAATTCGCTCGGGGCTCGAGTGGTGTGTTGACTGGCCCGTAAAAAACTCGAGCCGACCCGTGTGGCTTGCGGGCCTGCTCGAAATAAGGAAAAAAAAATTTATAGCAACTAGCTGCTGCCTTTTGAAAGGCAGCTAGCAGCTCGACTTGTTGACACTCCTAATTTATATTGAGGAAATTTCCAAAACGTGTTTGGTGTAATTTCATTTCGCCCCGTCTGATTCCCATTTTTTGGAAAAAAAAAATAATATATATATATATATATATATATATTCTTAAACAATGTTTTGACATCATTTCAACCACACATTATTCAATAAAATAATATTACACGTAAATCTAAAACTTTTTCTTATTTTTTTAACTACACATTTCTCATCAATACACTATTCAAAAATTCATTCTTATCAAAAAAATGGGGCTCAAACAATTCATGTACCATATTTTTAAATTTATACTATTTATAGCCTACATTCATCCATAATTTCATGTTTTTACAACAACTATATAATTAATTGTCACATTTACTTAAAAGCATGAGGAAACAGAGGATTAGAATGTTAAATTTAATAACGAGAACTATCGAAGTGACTAACAATAACGTATTCTTTTAATTAATAACTAATCATAAAAGCTCAAGAAGTAACTTTTGTTTAGCTTAAATTCTTTTCCGCTAAAATCATAAGTCGTTAAAAATGAGTGACGAATAAGTAAGTAATACTTTCAAATTCTTCATACAAATAACTTATAAAAATAATTATTTTTTTGAAACCAAACGAAGGCGTAATATTGAATCAACCATTCACCAATATTGTCTAAACATGCATTGTAGTGTTTCTAGACTCTCAATACCCCTTCCAAGCATAATAATTAACTGATAAATCAGCAACCTCAAGAAAATGAATACTTACTTTCTCGTCCTTTTAGGCATAGAGTCTATCTTAAGTTATCATCATCTCCACAACCATTTTCAATGCAAGCAGCCAATCCTTTATCTTTTTGAGTATTTAAGGGCTCCTCAAACTCTCTCTTTATCTCCTATACTCAAACTAACACAGGAACAAAGCATGGCAGACTTTACAGGATTAATTGTCAGTTTAATCTTCTTAATAGTTTTTTGTGGTGTCCCAATTAGCCAGGCCACTGATTACACAGTGGGAGACACGTCTGGTTGGGCAATCGGCGCTGATTACAGTACTTGGACTACTGGCAAAACCTTTGTCGTTGGCGACAACCTCGGTAAGTGTTAACCGTAAAGTAGTTTTCAATTTCGCCCCACTGTTTATTTAAATTTTGTGAAATTTGCACCGCTTCGCCTGTGAAACTATAATGATTTTATGATTTGGGTTGATGAATCTGCAGTATTCAACTACCCAAGTGGGCATACAGTAGATGAAGTAAGTGAAAATGACTACAAATCATGCACTACTGGAAACTCGATCACTACTGACAGTAGTGGCGCTACAACAATTGCACTTAAGAAAGCCGGCAAGCATTACTTCATTTGTGGTGTACCTGGCCATTGCAGTGGTGGAATGAAACTTGCTGTCACCGTCGCAGCCGCAGCGGGAGGCGGAGCAACCACGACGACACCGTCGGGAACCACTACTTCTCCAACATCCAGCACTACAGCTTCTCCGACAACTCCTAGGACTACAACGACACCAAATGCAGGCACCATGCCTCAGTCATCTTCAGCTGCAACTCTATCTACGGCTTTAGCTCTGTTTATTATATCTTGGTGCTTAATATTAGAGTCATTTCTTTGGTAAATAAGCTTGGCAAGGCTCTATACTTTGCCATGCCAGGATAGAG
>NC_036246.1:16792334-16795608 GCF_002742605.1 Olea europaea var. sylvestris
GGGGGGGCCCCCCCCCCCCCCCCCACGCCACTCTAGTTTATTTGCTATTTTGCTTACATTTCTATGTATTTGTCTCTATTTGGCTAGTTTTTTTTTTCAATTATTATCCTATGAATATTGGTATTTGGCACTGCATTTTCTTGTATAAATTTGAGACAAAATTGGTATCTCCCGCGCCAACCATCCCCATCCCCACCCCACCCCCCCACCTTCAGAAAAAATAAAAAATAAAAATTGCCACTTTAGTTCCCAAGCCTATTCACTTAGCAGAAAATAGGTCTATAATCAAGTTTGACATTTACATCTCCAACCTATTCACTTAACCCTTGTTTGGTGGAAATTAAAATAAAATTTTTGGTAATTTGGATAAAAGTTGATAAAATGTAAGATTAAAAAGTTGTGAGCCCCATGAAATATATGGTTGAAATTAATTGTTGACTTCAACTTAAGTTAAAATCATGATTTTAGCCTTTCACTTGGTACCGATTAATATCTAAATTTTAATCTAAATCAAAGTTAACAATTCATTTCAACCACATATCTAATGAATCGCACAACTTTCAATCATACATTTCATCAACTTTTATCAAAATTCACTAAAAATCTGATTTGAACCCCCCCCCTCCCCCGGGCCCGGGCAAAATAGGAATTTGGTAGCAAACAGGACTATTGCTGCCCGTTGGGGACCATAGTGCTACTAAAAATAATAGGTTGCTCATGTAAATGCCTAAAAAATTAAATTGGGGACATGTTTGCTACTAAGTGAATGGATGGGGAGTACTAATTCATCAATTTTTCCTAAATTTATTCCAGTTCGAGTTATGGAAGAGTGTGAGGCTATCTAAAAAACCAATAAAGAAAATTTCAAGATTTTAGAAATTGAGGAGATAATTATTGCCATTGGAATGATAATTATGATGTGGAATACCAAAACGGAGAATGCACAAAACATACTAAGAAGATAAATGTTATGTATATTGTTCGACAATAAAAAGTCACTTCACCAACTTAAAATATAAATGTGACCCACTATTAGGAGATTCTATAAAATAATCAAATAGAAAAGCAAATAAAATCTTAAGATACTCTTATCAATTAAAGGAATATCATAATTCCTTTTCTTTGGAGGGGAGTGGATACATGCTAGTTTTACTCTGGTCGTCTTGATACTTCGTGCCTTTTAGAACCTTAGATTAAAAAGATGTACAATTTTTATGTATTTTGAGACATTGAGGGCATGTCTAATATAGTTTGAGGGTGGGACAAAACATCGATATTTCTATTACATTTATGTAATTGAAGGTAGTTCCTTTACCACTTTACTATATATGACAAAGAAGAAAAAAATTGAAAAAAAATTCCTTTTTACTTTGTGTGAGTTGAATAGCCTTGTCGACTTTGATAACACACTTCGAATTACGTATTAACTTGTAAATTGTGAATAGTTTACGTCCTTTGATTGTTTGATGCTCATCTGCGTATAAAAACAAGATATATTTTGTGTACCGACTTGATTTCTTCATTATGAATTCATGAGTTGATTCTTAACGTGAAATATGTTGAACTAGTTGAACTTATGTGCTGCTAAACCCAAAAACACTAATTTATTATACAACCTCGAGATCATTTGAAAATATGTATGAGGATGATCGAACTAATAAAGGAAGCTATTGATGTAAGAGTTGATTCTATGCATGAAAAAACTTTAGGATGGATTGTCTTAGGCCAACAGGTAAAAATAGGTAGGAATCTCTTATTAGAAGTTTGATCTTGAAAATGTGTTATGAAAAGGGATATTGCATAAAGAAGGGGGAAAAATAATATGATTCATGAATGAAAACTATTATATAAAAGATTCCAATGAAAACACATCACTAAAAATCGAGAGACGAGTGTGTGTGAATTTCATTGGTCTTGCCATAAAATTGATGTCCATTCTGAAATAAATGGATAATATTGCTTTTCAGGTGAAAGTTTGGTTGCCCAAAGGAAGGATACACAATACTTGATTGACTTTGAATAATTTGTAGAGTCAGAAATAGGGTTGGCAATGGGGGCTCGAGGCGGTGCAGGTTCCCTCACTCCATCAAGCATATTTTCGTACCGTACCCATTCAAGGGGGCACGACAGTTGCCCAATTTACATACTCTTTTAATTTTTATTTTCTTTAGTTTTTAATAATTCATTTTATTGTTCTCATTCATTCAAGTGAGAGAATAATATAGCTATTAAAATTTTTATTAATTAATTTATTTTTAAAAGTTAAATTATTCGAACATATTTGGTGAACTAAGGTTTTCATTGTTAATCAAATTTTTTTAGATAATTTTAGTTGCTATCTTATATTAGAATTAAAAAATTTCATAGAGTTTTTCCATTTAAAATATTAAATTCTTAAAAAAAAAAAAAAAAAAAAAAATTAAACGGGGTGGACCCCTATTCCTCGTACCTATCCCGCACCCGACCTGATTACCCGATTTAGCGGGTACTACCACCTTGTTCAAGGCGGGGCCCCACGGGTATCTTGTTTGACAGATATTTTTGTCATCCATAGTTATGAAGTCCCCAACTAGCATATTCCCTTCATCGATCACTGTTAAGGTTGTCAATGGATTGGATTCTGATTCGAATCCGATGAAATTAACGGGAGATGGATTTAAAGTTTCAATCCGATAATCCGATTAAGATCCGAATTCGATCATCTGTTAACTAAATTGAGCAAATACGGATATATGTCGATCCGATCCGATTTATTATAATAATATTATATATTTTATATATTATATCATAATTTATTAAACAAAATTTTTTCTATTTTGAAAATTATATTATGCTTTACGCATAATTTTCAAATAATAAATAATATTAGATAATAGTATAATATTTTTACTTGAAATATTCAAAGAGGTTTAATTTTTTATAAATTAAAATAAGATAAAAATAACTATAGTAATTTGTTTTATAACATCAAAAACTAATAATTAATATGTCCAAAAATAATTTACTTTGTTAAAATTGATATTATTTTTTGTTTTAATTTTGTTAAGGCTATGATTTTTAGTGAAAATAATAAAATAAACTAGTAAATACTTAGAATTGACAATTGAGTAGTATCTCACATTGAAAGACCACTAAAATATTAGAAGAGAAGTACCCTTTAAAAATATAGTATCCCACATAGGAAGATTATTAAAACATTACAAGAGAAATTTTTTTTAAAAGGAACTAAAGGAGCATCACTTGGATAAAAAATTGATTTGGGCCTTCTAGTATA
>NC_036246.1:16795680-16829426 GCF_002742605.1 Olea europaea var. sylvestris
GATCCGATCCGATTTATTATAATAATATTATATATTTTATATATTATATCATAATTTATTAAACAAAATTTTTTCTATTTTGAAAATTATATTATGCTTTACGCATAATTTTCAAATAATAAATAATATTAGATAATAGTATAATATTTTTACTTGAAATATTCAAAGAGGTTTAATTTTTTATAAATTAAAATAAGATAAAAATAACTATAGTAATTTGTTTTATAACATCAAAAACTAATAATTAATATGTCCAAAAATAATTTACTTTGTTAAAATTGATATTATTTTTTGTTTTAATTTTGTTAAGGCTATGATTTTTAGTGAAAATAATAAAATAAACTAGTAAATACTTAGAATTGACAATTGAGTAGTATCTCACATTGAAAGACCACTAAAATATTAGAAGAGAAGTACCCTTTAAAAATATAGTATCCCACATAGGAAGATTATTAAAACATTACAAGAGAAATTTTTTTTAAAAGGAACTAAAGGAGCATCACTTGGATAAAAAATTGATTTGGGCCTTCTAGTATATTAGATGAGCCCATCAAGATAGTTAAAATATTTTTTTTCTGGAAAAAATTGGTGAAAAAAAATTCGGATCGGATATCCGATAATATAGCAAATCGGATATGGATTTAACAATCAAATATCCGTTGGATTATTGGATCGGATTGGATAATTTTTCTTAACGGATCGAATTTGGACAGATCCGCTCCATATCCGATCCATTGATAGCCCCAATCACTGCCCCTTCATTCACTTGAATAATTGAATTATTTTGAGCATTAGCTATCTCTTGTTATTGTGATTCTCTTGCTTCTCTTTATCTATGGTGAAACACACTCTATTTTCGAATTAGCAAGTATCAATTCATTGTCTCCCAAATTTCGCATAAAATGCTTAAAAGAGAGAAAATAAAATCACTGAAATAAATTGATAAAGAAGAAAAATAAATAAATAAAATCAAAAAGTTCGAACTAGTGCCAAATTCTATTAAATTAAACTCAACTACAATATTCGACAACGGCACCCAAACCTTGTCACAAAAATATTCTTCATTTAATATTACCGCAAGCCGCAAAACTCAAACAACTATTGCACATATATATGTAGAGAAAAATAAATTCATGTCAATTATTCAATAATTGAAGATGTGTTTTGAATATCAAAAATAAATAAGATTCGAAAGTCAAAATTTCATAATACAAGGTTCATTGTAATCCTAGCACTAAATTAATTTGGTCTAGCATAATGTCGAAATTAAACAAATAAAAGTGGTACGACATCATCGAGAGATTGACGAAACGTGATTAATTTACAAAATTCTGGCTCAAATTAGCGATAAATTATTGCACACAAGTTTGGAATTATTTTCCAATTATGCTCCTCTGTTCTTCCTCTTTGTCGTCATTGTGCTTATGCATATATTCTTCTGCCTCTTTCTGTTGGCTTCTGCGTGTTTTTTTTCCTTGGCCGCGTTTTTCCCATTTTTAATTCCATCCGTCGTCAGCTTTTGTAGTCAATTGGGAGTTCCCTTGTAATTGGACTTTTTCCCCTTCAATTGCCTTGAGGTCCAATTTAATTTTCACCCAATATCTTTCCTTTATTTCTTGGGAACACTACATAATTACTACATTATAAGAACCACATTTCAAAGTTGACAAACTCCCTAAAAATATTCAAAAATCAGGTGGTAAATCAAAATATTAAATACATAATTATAAGATAATATACACTGAATTTGGATTAAATATTCTTTACTAAATTATCTCCTACAAATAAGTCAATATACTATATTTAAAAGATATTTCTTACCTCTCACAATTGAATGGCATTCTCTCTCTACAAATCCAGTTCGCTGAAAACTCTCTAAAATCACAAAAATTCACCGTTATCCTTGATTTTCGAGCCACAATCGATGAATAAGGTCACAATCTCGTCGACTACTTCAGATTTTTATTGTTCTGGAGAAGTTGAAGTTTGGTTGTGGCGAAATTAGATTTTTCCAAAGCAAAAATTGAACTTTTGTGGTTTGATTTCGAAAGGTAAACTTATAATCACCGTTAATTCTCAATCTCGAGCCACGATCAATGAATGAGGTCAAAATCCTATCGACGTACTTTTGATTTTCATTTATCTGGAGAAGTTGAAGCTCAGCTACAGAGAAATTTTAGATTTTTGCGAAACAAAAATTGAACTTCTATTATCTGATTTTGAAGGTAAACTTCTCATTAACTGTTGATAGAATGCAATTTTTATTTTCAATTTACAGTTACGAACCTGCTGATATGTGAATTTATGTGATCATTTGTGTAATTCATTCACATTGACATATATTTCTATTAGCATTGATTAGTTGTAACTACTTAATTGAATAGTTTGTGACCTATACGTTAAAGGTATTGACAATCCATAACTAGAATTAGTTTAATCTATGATCAATGTCATTGCATTGAAATTGACTCTTTGTGGCCTTACAATTGTTTAATGTATGTGAATATATTTACATTTAAATATGAAATTTCATGTTCTGTATTGACCTCTTTATCTTGATCTATGACCAATGTCATTGCATTCAAATTTACTCTCCATGAACTTACTTCTTGACTATATGTGAATATGTCCATATTAAATGTGACGTGTCCTTGACTAATCTATGTTTGACATATTATTTCAATATATTATATTATTAACTATCTTCATTACATCTAAATATTTCTTGATATTAACGAATTATATGTGACATGCTACTTTCTTTGTGTGATTGGGAAAGACAGTTTTCCACGTTTGCCTGTTTTATGGAGGTCACACATCACTTATACTAGTAAATGATACATGCAAGTGTGATGAATTGGTTGAGCATGATGTCTCGAACTTGGGACTTAATCATGCAGAAGTAACTGTGACAATGACATATTTTTTGGATTCTACTTTACCTTCAATCCAGATTATGAGCAATAATAATGTCCTAACGTATTTGAGGTTAAAACCTTTGGATGGGATTGTTGTCAAGTTATTATATTATGGCTGAAATTATCACTATAGATTCATGGCAGTCAAGATAAACATTGTAATGCCCAAAGACGTCGACTACTTCCTTGAAGTCATTAGCTAATGTGTTTTCTAGTGATGACCATTGAGAATGAAAACATTGAAGAAGATGTGACATTGGTATTTGAAGCAGATGCTAGAGCAGTAGTAAAGAGAAATATTTTTCACAACAAGGACGTACTAAAAATGAGCTTTGCCTTCTATACTATACAAAACAAGTTTGAATATAGGATGTTGAGATCAGACAAGAAGTACGTGATAAAGTATTTGCATAATAATTGCAAATGGATATTTAAATCTTCACGCTTGGGAGAACAAAAAATGTTTAAGATCAAAGAAATGGGTAATGGTCACACATGCTCGATCAACATTGTTTTAGGATTTTATCGGCAAGCATATAGTGCAATTGTGTAAAACTGCATCAAGCAGTGCAATTGTGTAAAACTGCATCAAGTACAAATACACATCTTCACGTATAGACCTAATGATATATCCAATGACATGTTACATAAATATGAAGTATCAGTGAATTATGTGAAAGAATGGAGGTCACATGAACAGACATTAAAATTGATTAGAGCTGATCCAACGGCATCGTTTTAGTTGCTACCTTCTTATTTCTTTATGTTATAGTAAATGAACACAAGGACAGTCATAAAAATAGAAACATATCATTTAAATATATTTAAATATTGTTTTATGGCTTTGGGTGCATTGATTGCTGGTTGAAAATATGATAGGCTAGTCATTATAGTTGATAATACATATTTAAATATCCACTACGGTACATTCTTCACGACTTGTACACAATATGTAAACAACAATATCTTCATACTAGCTTTTGGGATTGGGGATAATGAAAATGATAATTTATGAAGATGGTATATTGAGATATTGAAGAGGACATATGGATCTAAAGACGGATTATACATAGTGTCTGATCGACATAGTAGCATAAGAAATGCCATTGAATATGTATATCCAGAGGCAATGCATGAGATCTGTTCATACCATGTGCTAAAAAATTGAAGAATTATTATGGAAAATCATATCACAATGTCAAACATGATTCAATTATACTGTAAGAGTGTATACGTAGATGAATTTGAATATCAAATGCAGCAATTGGACTCAATAAATAAAGAGATCATGGGATATTTGGTATGTCACTGTCTGTAACATATATTATGACTTTCTATGACTTGTTCTGTGATATTATGAAATGTCTATGAATATCTGTATTCATGAATATTTAATGTACGAATTATATTTCATTTATTGTTATATAAAATTGAAACGTGATTGTGAATAAAATATATCAGTGGATATTTAGCATATGGCCTCATTTACAATCGAAACATAATATAGTTGGTTAATGTGGCCATCTATGACTTGTCGTGTAATAATATTATCTATGAACTTTAGAGTTAATTGTAACCATATGTGACATGTTGTTACTTATACTTGAATATATTATATAATAAATTAAATTATTTTTGTAGTTGGATGTTGGATATGAAAAATGGTCAAGATTACACATGCCAACCAATAGATACTCTACCATGACATCAAACATAGTAGAATTTATTAATGCAGTCATAAAGGCAACAAAGAATTATCTCATTCAAGCACTTCTAAAATCATTGAGGCAAATAGTCCAATCTTGATTTTACAAGAATAGGAATAACGCACATGGCACTTTCACAAAACTTGCAACAAAATATGAGAAGCTGCTGCAAGAAATAAGCAATGATGTGAGAAAGCCAAGGGTAAAAACAGTTAACTATGTTTATTATATTGATCACAAGTATAATTTTAAATATTTTTTATTTTTAGATTTCACCTGCAAGTCACACTTTGTTTGAAGTAAGGGAAAATTCTTCATCGTACATGTTGTTGTAGAATGTTTCAAGTGGGTCAACTTACCTATCTCCATGCACTAGCAATGATAGCAACATTGAAGTTGGATGTGTACTACTTTTTCTCAGTGTATTACACAAGAGATGCATATCTAAATACTTACAAAGAGACAAACTAGCCTGTAGGTAGGAAAGAGAAAAAATGGGGGATTAGTCACATATATATTTATATATGATTGTATCGTCTGAGTTAAACTTGGAGATAGAAGTCTCCTTTCGTTTCTCAAAGTTGAAGTTAGACCAAGCTAATGAACGAATTTGTTAGAAGATGTGAATAATAGAGTTGTACTTGCTCCAAACCAAAAGAAAAGTTATGGTCGGCCTTCTGAGAGGAGGAAGAAGCTAGCATGTGAAAGATATCAAGTTGTCAAAAGTGGAAGACACGGTAAATCTGGTCACAATCGTCGAACATACAGGAACATGGTGCTACTTAACTAGAACGACAGAAAATTGAAAGTAAAGAAAGATCCAACGAAATTCAAGTAGACTAGCGTAACTTTTTTTGCACAAGGATATTATTTGCAATTGCAAATTATTTTATTTTATTGCCAAACTATGTATTGTTTAGATTATATAAGTTGATAGATTTATGGACAAAGGTTAGATTACATTACAGGATGTCACGTGTTTCTAGGAAGGGTTGTGTAAACAGACATGATTATGACCGTCTATGATCATTTCTAGCACAAAAGGCAACAATAAGCTCTAGGTTTTTTGTTTGACTGTGGCTGTCTGTTACCGACTATGAATGAAATTTGAATTTAATTGACTTGTGTATTCAAACTAACTTTGAATGTCATTCTCAACTAGATGTGACCGATTATGTGTTTGCTATTTATTATAAGAGTGTTAATCTTACGCATTAAGCATATGTGACCATTTGTGACCTGTTCGTATGTACCAAATTACCTAACTATTGCTATTGTAACTATTTTTGACTTGTAGTTATATAAGACAGTAGTCATATGTGACCATTTGTGACATTCAGACTGTGCGAATATAAACTTTTACCTCCATAAGACATTTAGATGATATAAACAAAATCATTTACATAAAAGGCCAATACTTTCACCTCCATTGTACCAACCACTTGAGAAAAAGAAATTCACATATAATTCCAAAACAAATGACAAAGATAACATCTATCGATTACATCATAAAAACACATATTCATCTAATTTTGAATAGCTATCAATATAATCCATCATGAAAATAATCCCATCAATAGTAGTTTAGTTATTTGACTTTGAATTTCCCCTTTTAACCTATCTCAGTTGTCTGTTTTTAAATAGCAACGTTGCAATTTTAAGCCGGGCATTCCCAGTATCAAATGACATCACTAACATGCCTATAATATTTAAAGTAGATGAACAACAAATACCGTGCATACTTTATGACATCACTAACATGCCTATAATATTTAAAGTAGATGAACAATAAATAATTACTAAATGTTGATGAAAATAACAAAACTTGTAATGCCTATAGTGAAACTTACCCATTTTGTTATTGAAGTAAACCACTCATAATGTTAATATTCAAGTTCCTAGATATGTTACCCATATCATCACTAGTTTTCGTCTTCAGCCCTACCACTTTTAACAGATGTGTAAAAGTCTTCACAAGTGGTAAGACCCCTTCACGAACCTTATTATCCTTATACGATTTGTTGCTTGAATTGTATATGTACATGATGTGATTAGTAATGTTAAGCTGCCCTAATATCAAATGAGCATGATTTGTAGGCATAATGTGCATCAACACGGATTCAACTTCTCTCCAAGCATATTAAATGATATTCGTTCACTATTGAAGGTTTTGATTAGGTCATCCTTCTCATTCACAATGCTTAGGCATTGAAAAATTTGGAGTATAACGTTCGAATTGTCATATCAAATATACAAGCTATAGTTGTTGCTTTCATCTTCACTTATTTAAACTTGGCAAGCTGTTTTATGTAATGAAAGCATGCATCCAAATGTTGTAATAACAAAAAACATACGTAAGTGATGTGAACTACTATGCATATATGATAAAATGGTGGCAATATTGTTCTATGCTGCTCAATAATAAATTAGAATCAATTAACGCATGCCACCAAGTTTTATGGTGAATAGTGACATTGCCACATAAAATTGAGGACTTATCACATTATCTGCATCATTGAACTTTACCATGTACACACATGTATACACTCATCGAACAAATGATTAAGATTGTGATCGAGTTATTTCTTTCTGTGACCAGCAATGCTATGGTCAGAAAAATAATGACAGGTCAAACTTAATACAAAAACTTTATAATCTACATTTAATGTACCTGTTATTAGGCTTGTACCATCTGTCAAACCAATTCTGGAATGAACTCAGCTTAGCCTTATCAACTCCTGTCAAATAAATTTGGAATACAACGTTTCCAAATTTGAATTTTGATCTAGTAGCGGCATGAAGTGGATCAATTTTGAAAAAAGGTGACTGCAGAGTTTGTGATGACTTATGTGCTCTCTTCATAGGTAGTCCAAATGATGGGATTGCGGGTGTATCTTCTTGATTCAAAAATATAAAAAGAACATTTCTTGCATTTGTGTATAACCTGAATTTATAATATGAAATACTAAATGTTCTGTTAAATTGATGTCTTCAGCATGAAGTTCAGTAGATTCTAACACGCGTGTAATAGCCTCATAAACTTGATCCTACACTTCTTTATTAGCAAAAAAATGCATCATTGGAGCTTTTCGGAATCTATGAGAAGCCAACTTCTAGATCGAATGAAGGAAATTGGAGAATGTAGTCATCATGGAAGTGATGTGAAAACTCAGATGTCATGTGACCCTTGTCCCTTTTTTCAACCACATTATTGCCGTTTGATTCAGGTTTCATATGACCCTTTCCTTTTCTTTCAACCACATCATCAGCTTTTGGCTCTTGTTTCGCCAAACCATCTTTACCACTCAACTTCGTCTAAACTTTATATATCACCGAAGATAAAATGTAAGACACATGTTCAACAAAAGATTTAAGAGACGACTTGATGTTGCTCAAGCCATCTTTCAATAAATTTTGACTCTAGGTGACCTCATTGAGCTTCAAAGAACTATTTAAGTGATGCATGTTGTAATTCATGTCAAATAGTTCTGACTTTATCGATAGAAGCTCTACTTTTAGCCCTTTGTTCTCCACTTGAAGCTTAATTATTTCCTTATCCATCAACTGTTTCAGTCGACCACATTCCTGATAGATTTTGTAATTAGTGAAATTGTATATAAAATTGCTCCTTAAGTCAGTAAACAATAAAATTACTTACTTCGACACATGAGAAATCAAGATGATAGTAGCACAAAGCTAGATAAGAGAGCTAGACCTAGTAGTCCCAGTCTATTTTTGCAACGTTAGATCTACAAAATCATCATCTAAATCTTGAACATGTACATTTGACAGTAGGGAAATAGACTCACTTGTGCTTACTTGAGTTTTAGAGATCCTAATGTTCTTATTTTGTTGTCTAGACTTTGAGTACTGCACATTTATCAATCGTACATAACATACAGAATTATGAAATCAGTTAGCACAATGATACAAATCAAATCACAATATATGTGAAGAAAGTCACGAGTCACATATTTTAAGTCACAGTTATAAGAGATTTGTGACTTTATGATAGGATATTCATACTTCAGGTTATAATCATATTTCATATCATAATATATGTAAAGTTCATAATTTGAACTGTCATATATGGCATCATAAGCTCTACTTCAGATGGATCAATGTCATTTATCGAAACCTGTTTGACATAAGACGAAAAAATGTTGAGCGTATAAATTTTTAAATATGTATTAAATAACCAAAATTATTATATAGAAATTCAAATGCATTCAAGAACTTATATTCTCACTTCCAAACACTTTGTCCTCTAACATTGCCGCGGAAGGATGTTTTTGCGCAGAGCAATTCATAATTCGTGGATATTTCTTACAAATTCGTGTGGCAATGTTCCCCTGAAGTGTGGGTATGCACTCATATAACCACATCTAGAAAGCCACTAAAAGCCCATCAATTTGTAGTGACTTGCTTGTTTTGACAGTCCCTTTCTTAGTAAAGATAATGTGGTCTCAAATAAATATCTGCCCTAAGGGAACGTATCTGTAAGAGCAAAGATGTATTGATTTCACCACCTCCGGGTAAAATGTAGCAAATAAATACGAGGTGATAAGATAAATAATCCCAATCTTAACCACGTCATGGTCTGATGCATCATCCAGTGAAAGAAAGACTCTTTTGCCATCTTCAATTGTGATAGCTTTTAAGTCCCTGAAATATGTATCCTTCACTCCAGATGGCTTTTAATCTAATATCGATCGACCATCTACCCCATCATATCTCAATCTTGTGACTAAACAGAATTCAGAAATGGAGAAAGGAATATATCTCCTATTTAGGTTGAACCACATCTCATGCTTGTTAGATTGCTTCACCTCCTGTAATAAAACATAGTGAATCAATTGTGGTTGCACTACTATCTCCCTACAATGCATGTAGTAATAGACGCATTCTAAGTAGTGAATTTCATCACAAAGTGCGTGATAGTACTTTGTATTGGTGTTATAGTGATCTTCCTAGAGAACCATTTTCTTGGTTTTATTAAATATTTCTAGTCCTGCACAATCATAATGTCAGGCATGTTGCTATGACCTTTAACACAAACATTTCACTATGACCAACATATCCATATTAAGATCATAAATAGTTTCACAAATCTTCCAAAATCGTAACACATAGCAGTTAGATAGTCACAACACATATTTCATTTACAAACAATCCAGCATAATTCAAAAAAAATAAAATTATATTCAGTTCAAATAAATAGCAATGAATCAAACTGTACACCAAGTAAGTCACAAACCCTTCAAATTCAAAAATACCTAAAACAAGCCACAAAATGATATTTTGGTCTCAAAATGCCCAAATCAAGTCACAAATTAGTCAAGTATAGGTTACAAATTTCACAAATCAGGTCACAAAATCATAGTTCATCTCCTTTTTGGATTTCCTGCCAGAGGCTGACATTTTGACTCTCTTTGTTAAAGAAGAATCTTCGACAACTTTTTTCTTCTTTTCTTTATCATTTTCCATTATATTCACAACAACACTACGAGCTATAGCCATTTCAAATACTACTATGGTTGGAACTAAAATGTAATAAGGCTATTTCTCCGATCTAATTATGACAATTGGGAGTTGAATGAAGATCTGTTGTGCAGTTGAAAGAGGTAGAAAAAGAGAGTAAGACGTGACTTTAATATAGTAGTATAGAGAGAAGTGGACGTAGGTTTTCGTATTGTGGAGAGAGAGAGAGAGAGAGAGAGAGAGAGAGAGAGAGAGAGGAGGACATGGTTTGAATGACAAGGATGATTACGTGCAGAGAGGACGTGGTATAACAAGTGCTATGTAATTGAAATATGGACGATCCAGATTCGATCATATAAATAAGCTGTTAGTATTAGATCATATAAATAAACAATTAGTATATAATAAATTTGTTTTTATAAATTTCAAAATAGATAATCACCACCTGATTTTTGAAATTTAAACTTAATCACCCTTTTTTTTAAATGTAGAGTTGATAAGCAAGGTTTTGGGTAATTTTTCTAAAATTTATTTGTATGACCATATTCTCCTTAATCAGTTCAAGTACTTCAATTGCTAAAGTATAGAAATTAATGCCAAATCTCCATCCAATGGCCAATTTCTCTTTCTTTCTTTTCCAATTGCGTAGAAATGAGTCCAACATAAACGAAAATTACCCCAAATTAAGTAAAATCAATACTTTGACACATAAAAGCTTAGGGCTTGTTCAGTAATAATAATGAGAATTGATTTTTTTTATCGTTAGAGATAAAAGTGGGTCCCACTTATAAGAGAATAAGTCAAAAAAGACGACTAACTTAAGAAAATAACAGTCAAAAAATTAATTTTTTTTTTTTGGTGAAAAATCAAAACTAAACATGCACTTAGTATTTTTGCTCAAATAAGTACACAAAACACACGTATCAAAGAAACTTATTGAAATTTTCCAAAAGAAAATTTGAAAGGAATCAAATCTAGTACATGAAATAGAATCGACAACAAATTTGTAAAAGCACGTTGACCACAATATTATAATCAACAAATTTCTCTCATCGAGCTAGGATTTCTGTTACTAAACACAGAGTACTTGGCGGTCATCAAGGAGCCAGGGGTAAAATGGCTATTTATTGAATTTGCATGGATTTCTTCTTTTAGGTGAGACTATTTATAGATTACCTTAAGAGCCTTGTAGGCAATTTGGGTCTGTTTTAGTGAAAGACAGGTGGCAATCATTTACAAGTAGATCTTAATTGATTTTGTTAAATGTTCACATTTTATCTACCAGCTTAAGCGTTCTGCATTTATTGGTCATGTTTTAAAAATTTACCCGTGAGTATATTACTCGATCAAGGAAACAGTTTGCCCTCTTATCCGCTAGATTTTGAGTTTACTCCTACCCGTATTCTTAGGCTCGTATAAAAAAGGGTCACGGGCTTGCTTATTCTTCCTATTATTCAAAAAAATCCCAAATTTTCAAGTGTTATGCACTTTAATGCACGCAATATGCTTTGGACTGTTTGTTTGTATGCCTTTTTATATTTGACGGTTAGGATTATTTCATTTCTCTAAGGCTGATATTGAGTTTGTTAGGATTCAATTGGTTGAGATGTATTTTTGGAACCTATGTATACAGAATGCTTCTAGTCTTTATTTTCTTCTTTATCGAAAAAATTGTGCTCTGGTACTTTCTCAATTGTTAATTCTTCGGAGGGACCAGTTCCCTTTGCACCCCCTTTTAAGAAGCATTCCAGGCATTGTTAAAGATCTTCCATCGTCCTTAATGATTTCATTGCATTTTTCTGAGTTGTTCTCCTCAACTTGTCTTAGTTATAACTTATATGATCAAACGAATTTCTAATTTTTCCTACTACCATGTTGTAACATCTCGAAATTTTCTAGTAAAGTTTTTAATATTTTAGAAATTATTTAAAAATTCTCGGGACTTAATTGAATGATAGAATAAATATTGTTAGGAATTGTAATTAAAATAGTATTATGGGGATTGAAAGTGCAATTCCATAATTGCATATTTACCCAAAGATTTAAGAGTGCAATTTCATAACCTAATGAATAACTGCATATTTGCTCAAAGTCTAAAAGTGTCATTTTATAACTAATCAAATATTAGCACATTATCCTATGGGTTAAAAGTGCAATTTCATAAATTGCACAATTAACCCCTAACATCAACTATAAATAGGGGATGATTGTTAAATGAGACATGCCATCCATCCCTTTCATTTCTTAAGGTATGTGTTTCTTTAAGTTAATTACTTTGTTCATTTTTTAGTTAACTATTTATTTAGATAATTACTTAATTATTTATTTATTTTAAGTACTTAATTGGTTTATGAATAGGAATTAAATTTTTTGTTTTAGGGTTCTTTAATAATTGAGGAAAAGTAATATTAGAGTTAAGTTTAATTAACAAAATCAAGGAAGATGAATTATAATTTTTCTATTTCAAAATCTTAACTCTAGAAATTTTAAAATTTATAAACTATTTCAAGATTGAGATTTAGTTTACTTGGCTTGCATTATTAAAGATTGTGTAAAATAAATTTGGGAAAAACATGGGAAAAAAAAATATCGAAGTAAGTAAAGAAGAAGTGGAGTAGAGATAGAAAATGACTTGATATAATAGTTGTTAATATTATCATGATGAAGGTTATGGAAATTGGGCCACTAATACATTTATATATATGGACATGTTAAATTCAAATGGAAAAGAAAACATTTAGCTCTTGAGGTTTAAGCTTAAATTATTTTGACCTAGTTGTATAATAAGATGTGAAGAAAAATGTTAAAATGCATGGTGTCAATGTGAAATGAAAAATGGATCAAGCATGAAATGGAAAATAATATGGTAGTGCAATGGCTAGCTTAAATTTTACATATACTAATTTTATTTTCGAAATTATGGAATTTATTTAATAACGATAACGAGAATTTCATTTATATTATTGTTATTATTATTAATATTAGTTGGTAGTAAACTAGTATCAGTATTATTATTCTTATTAGGGATTTTTATTAAGTAACCTATATTATCTTATAGGTTTAGTTTAGATAATTGGGAAATAATATGATAAGATATGATTAATGTAGAGATCATTGTATTAATATAGATATTGATCTAGGAAATCACGAAAAAGGTAAATATTGATGTTTTTTCAACTACAATACAAGATATATTAATATGTGTAATTATGTGCTTATATGTGGTTGTTTCTTTTTGTTATGTGACATGGTAGTATGTTACGTGTGCATTGAGTTTATTTGGAAAACTTAAGAATAATTATGTTTTCAAGATCATGCATATTTTTGTTGTCATGCTAATTGAGACCCCGTTTGGTAGTCTTTTTTTTTTTTTTTCAAAACTTATTTTTCTCTCTCTTCTTTTCAACCACACATTCTTTATTAAAAAATATTACACGTAAATCAAAAATCTTTCTTTATTTTTCAACCACACATTCCACATCAATTTACTATTCTAAAATGCATTTTTACATAAAAATGATTATCAAACACCCTCTCAGTTGCAGTTGAAAATTTCGAATGTGAATCCTATTATCGATGTATCGTACTATTGTGTCCAAATAACTATACATCTTTGAGGTTCTTGACGGTCATTAAGGGTACTTAAGGATAAAGTATTTGGAGTTCGGCACCTGTATATAGGCAGTGCCAAGAGGTCCCTTGGTGACCTTGGGAATACGGATAGACACCTTGAAGCCTATATATATGTAGGCCAGGCGTTGAATTTGTATGTATTATCAATGTAGCGTCATGAGCCTTGGTGGACAAAGACGGATGCGTTGATATTGGTTTGTGCGCAAGAAAATGCCATGTTATTTTGAGCTCATACAATACACTATAATAAGGATTTGGGCCCATGTATCTTGACATGCATCACTGCATTATCATATTTACTGAACTCTATGGTTTACATTTTGTATTGTGCACTGTAGATGCCACCATGAGAATATGCTGAAATTACTAAGGACCTCACGGCTATACATGTTATATACAAGCTTACTCACAATACACATTTTTATACAGTTGTTGACGAGGAAGAAGGGATTGAAACTTTTGAAAACGATGAGGATTTCGTGATGATAATGATTGACGTTTATGATCTGGTTACTTGTCGTCATGTAAATATTATGATGTATGTGGAATAGATAGCAAGGTGGCATTATGTAAAATAGGAAAATAGTGTCCAGTAAAAGATGGTAGTGAAAATGAAAAGATTTTGGCAGACTTGATGTACCGCCATAACAATATGCTGTAGAATAGATCTAGAGAAAATTTTTTGAAAAAAAATCTGCAGTCATTTCTATTGACCAAAATTTTTGGATAGTCATATGACTAACTTGTTATGAGATGTATTTCTTAACACAAATTCTTTTTTGGTATAATATAGACTTGGCGGTTCTTTTAACTCTTTATATTATTAATTTGATTTTCTTGATATGCTTTGATTTTATCATGAGATGCTTACTTGAGTTAAATACAAATTGTTAAATCCTAGTATGATTTTAATTTAAGGATTAATTAAATTAAGGGTAGAGCGTCACACATGCTATTTCCAAATATCTATAATTTTGAGGCTAGTGCATATTATCCTTAATGACTGTTTGTTGCACCATTAGTTTGCAATATGTATCCCCCAATTTCATTAGTTTGCAATATGCATCTCTTAGTTCACATACAATTGTATTCTGATCTCCCAACTTTTCTTTATATCAATAAGAATTACTATTTTTTGTGTTCGACACATTTGATCCGACTAAGAATTTTGTGATAAATTTTGTGTTTAACAATCATCGAATCTAACTTTATCGAATTTGCTTTTTATTGATAATATTTTATTATGTATATGCCGTTCCATGGATGCTTTAAGTGGTTTACCATTTTTTCCGCAAGCTTATATGTTCTCTACCCAATTACTTTGATTATTATAACTTTCCATTTTGGGCCTAACAAATTGGAGCTTATTTCCTTGTTTGAATTTTTATTTATTTATTTATTATTATTATTATTATTATTTTTTTGGCGAACTTTAGAATTGAAATATATTTCCATTTTCTTTTAATATACGATGAGCTTAATTTGGGAGTTTTCTCGCTTTTCTCTACGAGGTTTAATCGCATTTATAGCCTCTTCATTTTATTATTCATCAAATCCTTTTTCTTTTTGCTGAAATTAAATTGATTTTAATTGGACCGTGGCTTCCATCCCATAGTCCAAAGATAAAGGAGTTTATCCTGGAGCTATTTTAGTGGTCAGGCGATACGGTTATAAAATTTATGACAGTTTATCAGCCCATAATCATTTTTGTAGTGTCTAACTTTCTTTTTAGATTCATTTTTTAACATTTTGTTTACTACTTCCAGTTGTTCGTTTTCTTGAGAGTAGTGTAGTATAAAAATGTCTGTAGATTCTAGGAATGTCAAACTGGTTGAACGGCTCGTTGACTCGACCGCTTGACTCGTCAAATGATGAGCCCGAGCCGAGCAGGGGCTCAATCCGACGAGCCGAGCATACTCGGCTCGTGGGCACACGGCCCACGAGCTCTTCAAAAAATATTAATTTTTTTTTAAAAAAAAGTCCAAAACGTGCAAATTTACTATAAAAATTAAAAAAATCACAAGTTCACGAGCTGCCCGTGAGTCGGCTAGGCTCGGCTCGTGACTCGTGAGCTCACAAGCTCGTGGGCCGAGCCGAGCTCAAGCTCAGTTCTTCTTCCACGAGCCACGAGCTCAGCTCGCCAAGAGCCCGAGCCGAGCTCGTGGGTTAAGCGGCTCGACCCATTGCCATCACTAGTGGATTCCCAATTCATCACACATGGCTCTCAACTTTTTCTGACACAACCCGTCCCGAATCACTTTAATGGACTTGACACGTGTCATGCGTCGATGGTAGATACCAGCTAAACGCCGAACCTACCACCAAGGCAACTCTGACTTGCTTGACTAAAAAATATTTTTAATAGAATTTTGATAGAGTTTTCCCAGAAATACGAACTAAAACCACATAAACAATAACCAATTTCCTCAAATCAATACCTATAATATAAATCAGGGTATGTCAGTCCCTCAAAATACAAACTATTCAAATAAAATGTTGAAAAATCAATATTTACTTACTTTACAACCAACAATCCTCAAATATACCAAAGATACCAAATATCTAATGAGTCCACAATGAACTTTTCTAGTTTAAACTATATGTATCTCAAAAGAATACATAATGTATAATCTAATAAAGGATGTCATACAACCTATGGCGCGTGACTTAATTCAGTGGTTCGATAGGCTCCAAGGCTGCTCAATTCGTCTGCTTTCTGTCTCATAAAGAAAAATGTAAAAAAATATATGAGTTTCAAGCTCAATGAGTGGATAATTTGTTAATAAGTACACTTTTTCTCATTTATACATATTTTTTGAAAATTCTTGCACTACTAAAACTTCTAGAAATTCTGAAATCTGGTAACACTTTTAAAATCAAACATGAATACATCATAAAAATTTTGTTCTTCATTCTAGATAATTAACTGTAAAATATAACGAATATAGATAATATGACATCCGTGAAAATCTATGAACTATTGCTACTACTCAATACTGTAAGCTAAAAGCTTTAATCTAAGAACTGAATAGATTGAATTCTATAATCTTAAATCTGATAAACTGTAGAAATACTGAAAAATCACACCAAAAAGTTACCCTGAATAACATTACTCATGTATCGGTTAGTACCGATATACATGGCAAAGCTATTAAATTCTAAAATTCTGGAATATTGTAATTCTTAAATTTTGGTCATACGCGTGCAAAGCTAAAATTTTGTAATTCTGATCATACACTATGGAAACACATTCACAATAATGCAGTGCGTGTAAAATCATGATAACTAGTCATACATTGTGGAAACACATTCACATCAGTGCAGAAAAGTGTAAAATCACCTGAGTACTTTCTAGTGGTTTTTAGAAATAACTTTAGCTATATTGAAACAGGTAATACGAATGTAACATGCTATTGAAATGATTTAATTAAACTGAATTTAACTTTTAAAAATATTTGATTATAAATCCATTTTATTCAAAAAATCATACTGTCAAAATCAATTGTATGAAATAATAATAAATACTAATTTCTGAAAAATAAGTTTTTATATGCACTCACCGAGACAAGCTATAGGCTATGAATATCAATAAACTTTTTCAATATCTTAGTCACCACCTAAAATGTAATACAAAATGACCAATTTAACAACTATCATACTATGTAGCTCTTAATATTTAATAACCAAAAACCAAAACTCGATTTCTCGATACTTGAATAAATTTTCCAAAATTTCCTTTAATCAATTGGAGCTATTTCTAGTTTCCAATACCTTCACAAATGTATACATATCCAAGTTTACCTTCATCCCAAACATAGAAACAATTTCTTCTTCTATTCTTCTGAAACTTGAATTATCTCTTGCACCAATTTAAGTTACATCTTGACCATTATATTAATCCTTTCAAGTGTCTATTTCATCAATACTATAATTTCCCCAAACTATCTTTACTCAAGCATTCAATTAGAAATCTAGGGTGTACTAAAAATAGTGCTACTAACCTTGATTAAACTGGAAATTTATCCATCAAGCAATTTAAGCAAGAAATTATACTCCTTTCACTAAATCCGCAAGTTAAACCCACAAATTTAGGGGGTGTTTATAGGTATTTTTATGTAAAAATGCATTTTAGAATAGTAAATTGATGTGAATGTGTGGTTGAAAAATAAGAAAAAGTTTTTGATTTACGTGTAATATTATTTTAATAAAGAATGTGTGGTTAAAAAGAAGAGAGAGAAAAATGCATTTTGAAAAAAAAAATAACTACCAAAGGGACTCTTAACCAACTAATTAAACACTACAAATTTGAACATCATAATACCATAAAACATTTAGGGTCTGTTTGATTGCAAATATGAAATTGAATTGAATTGAAAATGAATTTCAGGGAATTGAATTGTCTATAAATTATTTTTTTGGGAATTGTAAATTATTGTGTTTGATTGGTATAATTGTCCAAGTGGAAAATGTTGAAATAAAAGTATTTTTTGTGTTCGTTTAGTTTTGTTTTACATGAAAATTATCAATTAAAGGGATAGATTTTACAAGTATTGGGAATGAAATTTGTTTCCATTGCCAACCAAAAAATAAAAAATTCAAGAAAATCATCTATCTTTTGGTGTTCGTTTGACTTTATTTTACTTGAAAATTGTCAATTATAGGAAAATATTTTTTTACAATTATTCTTAGAATTTGTTTCCATCGCCAAAAAAATAAAAATAAATAAACGAAAAACAAAAATTGCTACAGTAATCCGGAAAATGAATTCTCACCAAAATCTCAAAAAGAAGGAAAATGTCTACGTGGCATTAAAAGGTGGAAAATGAATTCCAAGAAAATTTTTGGCTATCAAACACCAAAAAAATAAAAATATGGAATTGCAATTTCATTTTCCATGGAATTTCCTACCTATCAAACACACCTTTACTTCTTAATCTCTTAAAGAAATGAAGTAAATAAAGTCAAGTATGAAGAAATCAACACTTACTTCCTCCTTCTTCCATCCTTTCTTTTTTTTTTCCTTCCCTTTTTCCCTTGGTTTTTCCCTTCTCTGCGTCTTCTCCCTCTTTGTCCGGTTTCTAGTGTGTGTCTATGTTTTTTAGAGTAAAATGGGTCAAATGGTAATAAAATAAGAGTCCACTATCCCAAATTGCAAAGGAAGTCCCTCTTCTATGATATATAATATAATATTAAATCTTAAACTTCCAAAAATATATAACTAGATCCCAAATTTTTTATCTTGTCCATCTTAAACCTTCAAAATATTTTTCATAATAAATTAAATCCTAATTAAAATAATTTATTTCATTTTAGTCTCTTTTGACTTTGACTTTGACTTTGACAAATCAACTTTTAATTTTTGACTTCTTAGAATGAGTTGCAACAATTTCTCTTGGAACTGTGTACCATTATCTGTATTATAGCGTTCAATACTCTGAATCGTAGATAATGTTTTCCATATGAACTTATAAGTGTTAGTCTCAGTGATGTTTGAAAAAAGTTTTTGCTTCTACTAATTTAGTAAAATAGCCTATTGCTATGATCATAAATCTCATCTTCGATCTTTCTCGAAGCAGTAGTCTAACGAAGGAGGAAATACCTGCTAATAACCTAAATATAAGGGTAAATTATGAAACTAGGCCTGAAAATATAATCATTTGAAGAATAGCCTTTGAAAAATAATCTTTCCAAAAATACCCCTCATAGAGAATTTGCAACCAAAGCCATTACAATATATAAAAACTTTCAATTAGGTCCCCAAAGAAATATAGATCATGAATCTTTAATAAATTTAACCCCAAATATTATACAAAATTTTATTGATCTAAGAAATGCAACAGATAATGAATTAAATTATTTAAAAGAAGATCTGGAGAGTTTCTTTACAAAATATTTAGATCCAAAATTAAAATATAAAAATGTTTATATAAATAATAGAGCAATCAAAATAGAAAATAATATACATAAACAAATTCTTAAACTGGAAAGAAGAATTAACAAATTAAATATAATTATTAAAGAAAAGGTTTTAACAAAAGATAGTGAATTTTATAAATTCTATTATAACATTATAATACTTATGAAGATTTTAATTGGATTCAAAATCTTAACCCTTCCGCTACACGCTCTGATGAAACGGTATTAGTGCGTACATTAACCCACATGTATCCGGGAGGAACTCTATAAGGAAATGCAGTAATTACTGACTCTCTGCCCCCGGCTTGAAATTCACGCTTCAAGGACACTTGATAGGTGCCTTTTTATTGCTGTCAAGTCAGGGCCGTTTTCATAAAATCGGACGGTAGTGGGTGTGTTCTACGCACTCTGGTAAAAATGGTATCGGAGCCATGTTATGAACTAAAAATTATGATGAATATAGTAGATGAAGAAAATATAATTGAAGAATTTTTGAAAAAAGTTGAAAAACATAAAAAAATCAAGTTATCCCTATTTGCCTAAAAACACTACAAATGACAGTTTTGAGGATATACACAAAAGATTAGAAAATTTAGAACATAATCTACAAGTAGGAAATGCTCTTTTAGATAAAAATTTTAAAGGAAAAGATAGGATTATAATTAATCCACCTCAAGATTTTAGGATTACACAAAAAGAAAATAATAAAGGAAAAAAATATGAAGAAAATCAATATATGATTACAGATGTAGAAGAACTAGAGCACAAATTTTTAGAATCTACTGGTGAAGAGTATGATGAATATAAAAAACAGTTAAAAGAATTGACTGAAAAAATGAAAAATGCGAAGATGAATACTAATCCATCATCAAGTAGAAATATAAAATTAGAATTCAGTATTGATGAAGAATATGATTATCCTTATTATACAACGATACCTATTAAATAAGATATTAATCAATATAGAAAAATAAAAAAAATACACTGAAAATATAAGAAAATAATCCACAAAAGAAACAAATCCAATGCAATCTTACAATGAACCAATCCACACAACAGGAATATGGTTAGATCTAGACTGTGTAGATAAAAATAAAGCTATTGACATATGGATGAAAAGTACCGACTTAGCAATACAATTTAATAAATGGGAAACGTATAAAACTTTTGGATTTATAGAACATACATTCAGAGGAATTGTTTCTGAATGGTGGAGAAAGTTACCAGAAACTATAAAATGAAAAATAAAGTATGGAGAAAATAGAACAGAAGTATTAGATAATAGGAATACTTTAAATGATCAAAATATACAAGAAATATTAAAATGGTTTGAAAGAGCCTTAAGAACAGAGTTTTTGGGAGATAGATATGCTTCTAATGAAGAAAAAAGAAAACAAGATGAATATAATGAAGGAATGATAGCAATGGAAAATTTAAAAATATGTGATACGTGTGAATTAGAAAGATATACATGTAAATTTGAAGAATTACACTATATATTAAATCAAGGAGATTATCAAGAAAATAAGTCTATATTAAAGTTTTATTTTACTAAGTTACCATTCCCATGAGGAATTAAGTTATTAAAAGAATATGAGAAATTATTACCTCTAGGAGAAGAGGGAGGAGTAAAAATAGATAGTCTTGGAAATAAAATTGAATTTACAAAGAGAATGATAGGCATGTGGTGTCGAGAAGCTCTAGAAAGTAAGAAAGCATATAAGATAAGAAAGAATTCCTTGTGTTGTTACAAAGATATTGACCAAATTGAACAATTTGGATGCCATAAGAAGAAATATAAACCATATAAGAAATATAAAAGAAAATACAAAAAATACAAAAAATTTAAGAAAAGAAATTTTAAACCACACAAAAAATATTTCAATAAAAAATTCAAACCAAGAAATATTAAAAAATGTAGATGTTTCATTTGTAATGAAGAATGTCACATTACCCCCTCAATGTCCTAAAAAGAAGGATAGATAGAATATAAAAACTCTTAGAATTTATGAAAAATTCCAAAATGATAGTGATATAGAACCAATTGAATATTTTGGAAATTTAAGTAGTGAATGCTGTAACATTTATGAATTAGATATATCCTCATCAGAGGAAGATTCTGAAAAGATAGTATATATGAATCAAGAGATACAACAAACAGATCTAGAAATAGAAGTTAAAACAACTGAAGAAGTTGAAGACTCGATAGAAGGTATAAATCAAGAAATTACCTTTGATATTAAAAAATACAAAGGAATAACCAAGAAAATATTAGACCTACAAGAAAAGATGTATTCCATCAAGGATTCCTAGGAATACTACCAAGAGTAAATAAAACAATTGTAAGTATGAATTATAAAGAAATGTCTATCATATAGAAGATACTATAGGAAAAACGAGAATTCCTATAATCACAAAAGAATGGGTAAAACAAAAGTTATCCAAAGTTCTAAAAAATATAAGAAACAAACTGAAATGTATTGAAATAGGAGGAGTCCAGATAATGATAAAAGGATTCTTTAGAGAAGATTTGAATATACCAATAGAAATATATTGTATGGACAACAGAATCTTACAAAATCCTATAGATGCTCTGTTAGGAACAGTTGTAGAAAACTTAGTCTATCAAAAAATAATATTTACAGTAAAACCAAATTATGTAATATCATTAATTGATGAAAATATTGATCAAAGTTTCAATCTATATTATAGAATTGGAAACTTGAAAATGTTACGAAAAAGTAAGGCTATTAGTATAAGCAAAAAATCAATTTTTGCTTTTAGTACTAGCCATCATAACAATCTAAGAAAAATAACTGATAATATTATCATAAATAAAGATTTTGAGGAATTAGCCCAATATATACCTCCTAGGAAATACCAAGAACATGAAGCCACTATACCAAAACAGATAATGTTTGATTTCCACAAACAAGTTAGAGAAATTAATTCTGAAGGAAAACTGATAAGAAGAAATAGTGTCAGCTTAGAAGGAGATAATCTTATTGCAAGATTCCCCTCTAGACAAGACTCTAAGATAAGCAAACTCAAGAAATTAAGTATTGCTGAACCATCAAGTTCACAATATTATATCAAAACAAGATATGTAAATCAAGAAGGATATAAGAAGAATCTTCTTGTCCTCATAGACACGGGAGCAAATCAAAATCATGTAAATGCTAAATTTGTTAGTCATTTAATAGATTTTGAAATGCCAAAACCATATATATTTAAGGATTTTTTGGGAAATAATCTTGAAATAAGAAAATATGTAAAGTTCCCTCTTATACTTATGGGAGAGGATCAGAAAGAATATGCTAAAGAAATAATTCTATATAAAGATGAATTATATGAAGTAGATCGTTCACCTATACTACTAGAAATGAATTTTCTTGAGAAATATAGTCCCTATGAAATCTGTCAAGGATATCTAAAAATAAAAGTTGATGATAATCCAATCATCATATCAAGAATAGATGAAAATATGAAATCATTATTGTCATGGAAAGAGTAATCAGTACTAATCCCATGAGTCCATATATTGAAATTATACTCAATATAAAAAGTTATTGCAGAATTAAATTCCATGCTTACTTAGATACAGGAAGTACAATAAGTTTATGCTTACCAAATGTATTACCATCTGAATATTGGAAATATAATTCTAAGAAAATCGTCACCGCTACAACAGCAGGTGGAAATAAGGTAATTTACAGCAAATATGCTACGCAAGTACATTTTCTAATTTTCTTTAGAGAAGTATTTGTTGATACAATATATATGTCAAATACAATTAGATGTGATATTTTATTAGGACAAAATTTCCTATTAAAATATGCATCATTTACACAATATATTGATAAATATATGTTCACAACTCCTTGTGCACACAAAATATTTACACCAAAAATAAATAAGGCCGTTACCATAGCATATAAAGACATAAACTATCAGAGTTCTTCAATCCATCGTGGTGGATGTTGGAGTACAGAAAAATTTAAACCAATTACAGTCCTTAAAATGACAACAGAAAATAGGTTAGAAAAATTGAAAAAAGAAATTTCTAAAACATATTCTGATAATCCATTAAAAAAATGAAATACAGACAAAGTAAGTCAAACCCACGAAATATAGTGTTGATGACCAAAAGGAATTTAAAGACCAGATAAAGAACTGCTAGAAGCCAAATTAATTGGGCATAGTAAAAGCCCACATAGCAGCCCAGCTTTTATGGTTAGAAAACATAGCGAAATAAAAAGAGGAAAAGTCTAAAAAGTTAAATAAAGTTACCAAATTTAATGGATATTACTTGCCAAATAAGGACACCCTTATTAAGCAAGTACAGAATAAAAAGATATTCTCAAAATTTGATTGTAAGTCAGGTTTTTGACAAATCATGCTTACAGAAGAAAGTAAACCATTAACTGCATTTAGTACCCCTAATCCTTTAGGACAATACGAATGGAATGTAATGTCATTTGGGTTGAAAAATGTACCACGGATACTCCAAAGAAGAATGGATGAGATAATTAAGCCAATTACTCATTTTTGTATTGCATATGTAGATGATTTACTTATTCATTCAAATAACATTGAAGAACATATTGAACATCTTGAAAAATTTTGTTATATTATGAAAAAACATGTTATTATACTTTCTCAAAAGAAAGCTGAGATAGCTAAAATAGAAATAGAATTTTTAGGATTATTTATAAAAGAAAGAGAATTGCAATTGCAATCTCATATTGGAAAGAAATTTCAAGAATTTCCTGAAGAAATCAGAGATAAAAAATAATTACAAAGCTTCCTTGATATATTAAATTATGTTGAGGATTCATTGAAAATTGTCTCAAACTAAAAAATTATTTTCTTTAAAAGTTAAGAAAAAATATAATGTGATCTTGGGAAAAATAAGATTGTGAAAATATAAGGAAGGTAAAAGAAGAATTAAAAGTATTACTCAAACTTATAATTCCACAAGAAGAAGATTTCTTTATCCTTGAAACTGATACTTCAAATAATTATTGGGGAGCAGTACTAAAGGTTTAAAAAAATCATAAAAAATATAAATGTGAAAAGAATTGTTCTTGTCCTGAGATACTTGCAGGTTATACCACAAAGGAAAATTATGTAGATTGGTCACGAGTTTTACATATGGAGCTTAAAGTGTTTGAATTTGTGATTTTGAAAATGTAATAACAAATTCGAAACACATTTCCAATAAACTGGACATTGGAAGATGACACTACCCCTTTCCTAGAACTCCCCAATCCCCATCAGAAGACTTGCAGTTGAAATATAATCCCGACCATCCTTTGCTTTCCCAATCCTGCACATGTTTCTTCTGGGTTCTGTAGTTGTGGTGATATAATTTAACAGTAAATGAACCCATGAGTTTGTGTTTATCCTATATTCAATCTTATTTATTTATAATCAATCATGTAACTACAATTAGGTTTTCTATCTTTTTGATTTCATTTGCAGTAATCGGCTATAAAGAGAGGAAGGAACTTTGGGTCCGTCACAATTGCAGAAACAAAGCGCACTACTTCGAACAATGCTAGTTAAGGCGTCGGTGCCCTAGTTGTGACCATGAATATCGAAAATGTTTTGAGGTGGAACGGGACATCGGGAACAAAGGCCGATTGTTCTTTACTTGTAGCGATGACTGTGAGTACTTCGATTGGGTGAAAGATGAAGCTTTAGGCGGGGATTCGAGTTCTATTAATGAAACGTTCAATGAGGCGCCCGACAAGGAAGACGAAGAGCTTCCAAGATTATTTGATGGGCTAGCCAGAATTCGCGAGAAACGCGGCGTCGACATTTCGTTGCACATGACTTTTAGCAAGGGAAAAGGAATCAAGAAATGTGACGAGAAAGGAAAGAGCTCGGTTTGAAGGGGTGATTTGAGTCATGTCTTTGGTTGAAGTAGTAGTATGATCTCTTAGTTTTATGCATGTCTAATCTGCATTTAAATATGGTTTGTAAGAGAAAAATGGATGAGTTAGGATCATAGTTGGTGTACATGGATTGGATTTCGTTTAGTATGATCACTACAATTAAGCTTTACTTGGATTGATTTTAGAAAATTGCACCGCAATTGACTTTGGGATCCCGACATGTTTTTGCAGTTAATACTGATTGTTTAATGAGTTCAAATGTCCATATTCCAGACATTGTTATTAATTAATATTCAGGTTGTTCAACTTTTCATATTTATGTTGGATTTTTGAAATTCTTGCAAGGCAACTACTTTAGGTATACTATGGTGCAAGCATCTTTGTACCTTGGATTTGCTGCTTCAATAATATAGGTTGCACATGTTCAATATGTTGTTTCAACATCTGATGCGTTTTATCATCTAAGTTGACACAAAGTTATCATCTAAATTAACAATGACATAACTCCTGCAGCGAGAAAACAAATAACACAACAGAACAATGCCAAAAATCGAAGCCAAATAAAGTATTTTATTTACCAAACTTGTCATTTTCTTGAGCAGAATACCCAAAATACCAAGAATATTTCAAACCAAATTGACATGATGAGAATTCGGCCACCTCAACTGGTGGGCCTATACAACATATTAGCAAATTACCAACTTCCTATTTGGGACACAGTAGCAAATTAGCAAAATACATATAGATTGACATCTTGATGACATAGCATTCTGTAGCAACCTTCATTTTCTTTCAACTGGATCCTTCACTTCTTCATAACTTACCAACTGCCTGCAAAATGAAGTAATCAAAACCTCAAAAAAATGGTCCTCCTAAGTGAGAATTTGAAGTTGTCATTTCGTAAGTGCTAACTGCCTCTTAAAAGCCTAATCAAAGAATAATATTTGCACACGTACCTTCCGTACGAGAATCACAAGTGCGTCCATCTTGAGAGGGTAACCATTGACAAAAGTATGACATAACAAGACCTACGATACAAGGAAAAAATTATGACACGAGGGGAAAATGACGACAGGCATAAACAACAAAATACATACATCAATACCAAACACAAACCTTCGACATTGACTACAACATTTGTTGGTGACAACTGGACGAAATATTGTAATGGTGTCGGCGTAGAACAATGTGGTACTTGAGATGCTTGGACATCGACCGAGCCCTCTTCCACAGTACTGTGCCTAGCTCTAGGCCTCTTTCCTTTGTTTGATGGTGTGGTGGCCTACATGTTCGATATTTGAAATAATTATTCGTTACAAAAGGTCAAAGAACGAATATCGTAAAGGTAAAACATACCTTTACTCTCTTTGACGTGGACTCCAATGGGTCTTTACGTCGAAGTTTCTTTGGTGCACACTTTCTCTTCGACAATATTGGATCTAATATGTGTCCACTGCTACTGTTATGCTGTGAGTGGACAGCGCTTCCAACACTTGACTTTGTCATCCGTAAATCTTGTACTTGCGATTTTATCCACTCCATTATACTTCATGTCCATCCTTCATCATCTACTGCGAGGTCAACCACTTCCGAAAAAGCATGGCACATTTCGTTATACCTCAACTGCCCAGGAGTACGACCAATCCATCATAATTTACTGTGATTCTGAAGTGTGCTCTACTGACGTCTCTTCTCCACATTCTTAATATATACCGCTCAGGTATCGACGTCACGTCATTACGCATCAACACTGCTATTGCATGCCTACAAATAATACCCCGAAATTCAAATAGGTGGCAATTACAAATCAATTCACATGTGTCCCTCCGAAATGATATCCAAAATGATTTTTTCTTCGGCTGCTCGTGAACAACGATCTCCTCATAGACCTCGTAGGCAGACCAGTAATAGTCACTCGCATTTTTCGAGACGACGTTGCAGTACACCTTTCTAGTGAACCCTTCCTGAACTTCTTTAAATTTCAAAATGGTATAAACTACTTGAAATTGCTTCTCCATTACGAAAGTTGTCGCACACGGTACCATTTGAGAGTACGACTTGAAATCTGCCTGGAACTCCTTCTCGATCTTATTTTTTTAGTGCTCTTTCATATTGCTCGACAAACTGCTTCAATGAGGTTTTTGAATGCACATATCCATCAAAAAATGCATTCATACTCTCGCTACACTGTGTCGTCGACATGCCTACCCAAAACATGGTTTTCAAAAAACAAGGCACCCAACGACCTCTGTTCTCGTATAATCCTGATAGCAAGTCACTATCATACAACTCATACATATCGAGCATCGATCACCAACCTTCTTCAAATTGTTGTACATCCTCGTGTTCGGAAAAACAATCTCAATGGCATTTTGCATCGCCCGATCTTAATCAATGATGATTCCAGTAGGAGCTTGACCGTGCAGACACTCAAGCTATGTTCTAAACAACCACACGAAAGTCCTTATGTCCTCATTCGATAACAATCCACAGCCGAGCAATGTGGATTGTCCATGGTGATTCACGTTGACAAAAGGGGCGAACGACATGTCGTACTTATTAGTGAGATAGGTAGTCTCAAAGGTGACAACATCACCGAACTCCTTGTAAGATTGCCTACACTGTTGTCTACCCAAAAAACATTCTTGAGTCTACCTTCATCGTCTAAGACCATACTAAAGTAAAAACTAGAGCACCGTGCTTGCATCTTTGAAAAGTACGCCTATATTGCGAACGCATCTCGTTCCCCAAGACGTAAACGTCTCACTTGTTCAATGTAGTTCTGACAATCTTTTTCCACGAAAGTCGTATTTTCATATCCACTAACTTTGACAACTGCCAAGTTATAACTCTTATGCAACGGAATTCTTGTCATATCGTTCACTTCGAGATTTCGTTTCACACTCGCACTCAATTTTTGGTTGCATTAGTACAACCTAGACTTGGACAGACTTGTTTTGTGATTGTGGTCAAGGTACACTTTGTTAATCCTCCATATTCCCAAACTATCTAAAGATACAGATATTCTTGCTTTACAATCAGTTTGACTTGTTGGTTGCAGTTTCAAGGAACCACTTGTAGCATAAGTTCGTCGTCCTTCACAACTACATGTGAACGTAATGTATCTTATAACTCCATCTTCCTCTTTTTTTGAATTCCTTTTTCGCACCAAAAACCCTACGTCGTAAGCATATCTTTTGTAGAAGTCAAACATTTCCTTCTCATCACTAAACGTCATACCTACCTTAGGCACTGACTCCACATCTCCTCCCACATTTTCGTTGTCCAACATATTCAAATTCTCCATAGCATTCTCGTTATCACATTGTAGCAACACATCAGGATTCTCATCTTCCATAATTTCCTTTATTGCCATAGAAATTATAACATATTTAGGATGAAGTTTTGTTTGCATGAATGAGAAGTAAGGTATCGTCCAATTACAACATTTTTGTTTAACATGGCTACCACAAATAAATTGGTATAACAACATTTCTGCTTTGTTAAATAACTTGCATTTTTAGCTCAAATGATTAACTGAACCTCCATGTAACGATACCACACAATCACATTGCTGTAGAGAATGAAACATAAAGAAAAATGCAATGCCCACACATATATGCACATACAAAGCTCAATTTATTTCCTCCCTTTTTCCCCTTAAACACATGCGAATCTGCACTTTTTCAATTTCTCTAAAGACTAACGAAGCATGATAGAGAGCTAAATAAAGCCATTTTAGCATAAAATCAGAGAGGGAAAGGTTTAGACAATAGATATGAATTTCCAATCAGTACAGTGGTTGAAATAAAATCAAAACAAAATGCATCATATTCGCATCAACAGCCTTCTTCATCAAGATACATCATACATTTTCCCAACCCATTAGATATTCATTTAACCCATTAGTATACCAATTAAGCTGTCGATGAACATACTGTTACCTGTTTCCATAGAGTCACGACTGAGATTTTACCTGGCAGCAGAGAGTTGCAAGTGAATGACGAGCAGAGAGTTACAGTTGTAATAATGAGGAGCAGAGACTTCAAATGACGAGCAGAGAGTTACAGTTAAGGTAAAATCTTCATTTCCATAGCCAAGTCGAGTCCATTTCTTCAAACCACATGGAAAATCTAAATGGGTATTGCTCCAAACAACCTCTTATATGGTGGCTTTTTCGTCGGAGATGGTGCCGTCGTACTTATAGTCATTCGAGATGGGTATTGGCAAATGGCTGGGCTCTACTTCGACGGGGATTGGGGCAGTTGTTTTCTATTTTGGGAAGGAAATAAGTGTGCCTTCCCGATTTTTTACAAGAGCCAAATGAATTTTGCGCCACACGTGACTCTCTTCTTCCTTTTTTTTCCTTTTTGCATAAAATGGTTGCCACGTTAGACTTTTTGAATTCCTGTGACTTTTCTGTGAAAGGGTTTTTGTACCCACAGCTTAATTGTAGCACTAGAGCTTCCTTACTACTGACTTAATGCACTAAACGTGATAATTATCTTTGTCTTGTCTCATCAAACTAGCTTTCAATCTAGACTGATATTTACTGGTTGTCCTACATTTAAAACAAATATAATGTTGATATCTAGGAAAAAATGAGATGTATATCTTGATGTCGAAAATGATCATGTTTCCCTACAACAAACAGTGGTTTGCCAACTAGGCTACTTCAATCAAGTCATTGGCTAGCTTCCCATGACCTAACAGAAGTAGATGAATGAAGTTGAAATAGGTACAAACAACAGGAGTCTACCTTTTCGATCTTTGATAAAGAATGAATGTGCAAACAATGAACTAACTGACCTCTAATCTAATAAAGAGTCTAACTAGCACCCCAAAATCATAGAAAGGAATAAGACCCAGACATCGATTAAATGGCTTTAGCAGAGAGCCATGATTGATTGCAATCCTGGCTCTCTGCTAAAGCACTCCAACGGGATCTTCGTCTTTATAATGCGTAAGAGACTACCAAAGCAAATTCAACTACACTTCCCCAAACAACAACACAAAGAGAAAAGACCACATTATTTCATCTGCACCGAAAAAGTGCTAAGCCCAGACGTCACTTCACTCTCTTCTCTGTTAATGGCAACTTAAAGGAAGGCAATTGTCGCTAAAAGTGCAAACCGCAAGTACACGGGTTGCATTCGAGTAATAAAGTGGACTTTTTGAGTTTGAGTTGTTGATTTATTGATTTACACATATTTAATTAATTCAATTCTAACAATAAAACAAACAAACAAAACAGGTTAAGTCGTCCCAAGCAAAATTGCTAAAGAAGCCCCTCATTTTTCGCAAAACAGGCGAAGTCGCCCAGCTTGATGAACTAGGTGATCAGCTAGCTTTAATTGGGTAGTCGTCCATTTCAAGCTAGGCGGCTCTACCCCTATTTGAAGCGAGTGTGAGCTCACACCTGACGCCATTTTTTTTCTTACAATTCAGTTCCCTACTATTTGCATATAATGTATCTCAACTTTTATCTTGCACATTTTAGTCCTTAAATTTTGACTTTCATTTCGATTACGCCCTTTATAAATTGCATCCAAGGTCTTTCATCTTTTGGCTATTGTGGAATTTTGTCCCTAACTTCACAATTTTGTACGCTTTCACTTCCTTTTGCTTTGATCTACTTCCTTGGGCAATTCTCAACCTATAAAAGTAATAATTACATTATCGTGAGTCAATATCCATTTCTTTCATCAATAATCAACATATTTAGGCATTAAATAATAAAACACACTTATCAAATAACTCCAAACTAAGTTCTTGCTCTTCCAGAGTGATATTATCTACAATAAAATCAAGCAACACATAATAATGATCAAAACATTAAATAGCTTGCCAAAAATCAATAAGTGTAAAATTATATAATCAACTCACAAATATTCTCCAATAATACTAGCAAAAATAATTTAAACTTATCCAATCATAATCTAAATTAAGAAAAAGTTGTAAAGATGGACAAATTTTTAGATTGGCTCCAACCCGATCCATTGTGGTAAAATATTTCCTTTCCCACTCAACCTGACTACTAGGCGCCCAAAATGTGAAGAGAGGTAGGGAGTTGGCACCTAGGCGTTGGCCAATGGCGCTCAAGCGCCACCTGATTGAATTGAATCCAATGTCTATCGCGTTTTTGTATTCTACTTCATCCAAAACACTTGTAATGATTTCTTATATATGCTCCACATAACCTTGAGATATCATAGCAAAACATTGTATAGCATTGAAAGAACATCAAAGTGAGATGATCTAGGTTGTAGAGAAAATGACTTGCATATTCTGAAATAGGTTGAGAGTTTTGCGATATCCTTTTGTGCTTCTTTGCTATTGCTCATAATGAATTTTTCGCTTCTGCTCGTTATTTTTTTCCAAAATTTGAATTTCCATGTAAATATTGTGTTCTTGTGTAATTCATTATTTTCATCTTGCCCATATTTGTTATCTTTAATATTCATAACAAGTTATATAAATTCGATCACTTGGCTCAATGTATAAAATATTCATAACAAGTGGTATAAGTTCTATCACTGGATTATTGCAAATTGGCTCTATCTATAACAATAATTGATTTGATTACCATCATTGGACAAAAGGCATAGAGAAAAGGAGATTCTCTTTAGTATAATATTCCTTCTTATTAAGATATGGCATATTAGCATACTTAAATTGTTAAGCTTTATCTTTCGTTTCAGAGATGCCTAAACCTTTCATAAATTGATGTTTCCATCTCCGATCGAGGTGGATTCTTCAATCTGCTGTCAGAACATTAGGGTTAGATGGGTTGGATTACTTCTTTTTGCAATGTTTCCATAATGTCAAGCTTCAATCTACATCAGCTATTTAGTAAGAAATTTTCATTCCCTGTAAAGGATAAATTGGAAACTATCTACCTATAATTGCAAGTAATGTCATGTATTCCTCTCAAGTATTGAGGAATGTGAACAGCTGATTCTCAAGCAATGGATTCATTGAAAACAACCTATTTATATACTCGCTCTCAAGTCTCAACCTGTTCTTGTGCAAATCAAGCCAGTATTTATGAGTGAAATAACAATCGTAGCTGGAACTTTGCTGGGGAAATATGTCTTTATAGCATTTTTAGAGAATGCAAGAAAGTCTCTTTAGAGTACACAAGGAAAATCTTTCAACAGCTACTCAGTAGGCTATCCTTTGAAGCATTGACCTACCCAACCACTATTAGATAGAACTAGAAATCAACATCGGAGAATACCTGGTTATTGCATAAAACTGCTTACTATAAATCAAGTGCAATCGATAACCAATTTTCGGAATAACATGATATTTTTGTAATCGTAGTGTACGAGAAATCAAAAAAATAGAGAGATATAAGATTGATTCATGGTCAACTATGGCTATTAAGAAAGAATCTAATTCCTCGTTGGAGAGGGAGAAGTCGGTTTGCGCTTCACACCTCCGCCTCGTTGATGCCTAATTACCTACCACTCAATTTTGTAAGCAGTGCAAAATTAATTATTAACTTTGAATTAAATTTTTATCAATTTTTTTAGTTAAACCATGGCTAAATATACAAAATCAGTTCAGATTTTATTTTAATAGATCGACTTGGTTTTGTCTTGTTCAACTGTATCTTGGCCGGTTATTGATAGTTCTGATCGATTCATTAGTAATTCGGTCCTTCAAAACAAAATGTACCTTTTAGCGGCCGATTCACAATTTTTTCGATCGAACTAATTAATTCGATACAAATTCTATTACTATGGGATAAAGCTAGAGTAAATTTAACCAATAATCACTGAACTTTACACTTGATTACTACTTGCTCACTCATCTTTCACATATTCCTGAATGCTCACTCATCTTTTCATATAATTACTCATTCACCACTCGTCTCTTCAAATAATTGGGCTACTTTTATGGCAAATTTTCGACAACTTCCGACCACAAAGAATGTCGAATTTTGATACCGTTGGAAAGCCCAGGATGTCCTCTTCAATTACCACCCAAAATCTCATTATAACTCCAAGGGATTCGATCGAAAAATTGCCTTAAATGTCGCCCAAAAAATCTGAAAATTTGCCCAGATTTTCAGATTTTTTGGGCGACTTTTAAGGCAATTTTTCGGCAACTTTCGACCATCAAAACTATCTAATTTTGATACCATTGGAAAGCCCACAATGTCCTCTTCAATTACCACCCAAAAT
>NC_036246.1:16829714-16829906 GCF_002742605.1 Olea europaea var. sylvestris
ATCGAATCCCTTGGAGTTATAATGAGATTTTGGATGGTAATTGAAGAGGATATCGTGGGCTTTCCAACGGTATCAAAATTCGATATTATTTGTGGTTGGAAGTTGTCGAAAATTTGTCGTAAAAGTCGCTCAATTATTTGAAGAGACGAGTGGTGAATGAGTAATTATATGAAAAGATGAGTGAGCATTCAG
>NC_036246.1:16830146-16895625 GCF_002742605.1 Olea europaea var. sylvestris
TATCCAATCATAATCTAAATTAAGAAAAAGTTGTAAAGATGGACAAATTTTTAGATTGGCTCCAACCCGATCCATTGTGGTAAAATATTTCCTTTCCCACTCAACCTGACTACTAGGCGCCCAAAATGTGAAGAGAGGTAGGGAGTTGGCACCTAGGCGTTGGCCAATGGCGCTCAAGCGCCACCTGATTGAATTGAATCCAATGTCTATCGCGTTTTTGTATTCTACTTCATCCAAAACACTTGTAATGATTTCTTATATATGCTCCACATAACCTTGAGATATCATAGCAAAACATTGTATAGCATTGAAAGAACATCAAAGTGAGATGATCTAGGTTGTAGAGAAAATGACTTGCATATTCTGAAATAGGTTGAGAGTTTTGCGATATCCTTTTGTGCTTCTTTGCTATTGCTCATAATGAATTTTTCGCTTCTGCTCGTTATTTTTTTCCAAAATTTGAATTTCCATGTAAATATTGTGTTCTTGTGTAATTCATTATTTTCATCTTGCCCATATTTGTTATCTTTAATATTCATAACAAGTTATATAAATTCGATCACTTGGCTCAATGTATAAAATATTCATAACAAGTGGTATAAGTTCTATCACTGGATTATTGCAAATTGGCTCTATCTATAACAATAATTGATTTGATTACCATCATTGGACAAAAGGCATAGAGAAAAGGAGATTCTCTTTAGTATAATATTCCTTCTTATTAAGATATGGCATATTAGCATACTTAAATTGTTAAGCTTTATCTTTCGTTTCAGAGATGCCTAAACCTTTCATAAATTGATGTTTCCATCTCCGATCGAGGTGGATTCTTCAATCTGCTGTCAGAACATTAGGGTTAGATGGGTTGGATTACTTCTTTTTGCAATGTTTCCATAATGTCAAGCTTCAATCTACATCAGCTATTTAGTAAGAAATTTTCATTCCCTGTAAAGGATAAATTGGAAACTATCTACCTATAATTGCAAGTAATGTCATGTATTCCTCTCAAGTATTGAGGAATGTGAACAGCTGATTCTCAAGCAATGGATTCATTGAAAACAACCTATTTATATACTCGCTCTCAAGTCTCAACCTGTTCTTGTGCAAATCAAGCCAGTATTTATGAGTGAAATAACAATCGTAGCTGGAACTTTGCTGGGGAAATATGTCTTTATAGCATTTTTAGAGAATGCAAGAAAGTCTCTTTAGAGTACACAAGGAAAATCTTTCAACAGCTACTCAGTAGGCTATCCTTTGAAGCATTGACCTACCCAACCACTATTAGATAGAACTAGAAATCAACATCGGAGAATACCTGGTTATTGCATAAAACTGCTTACTATAAATCAAGTGCAATCAATAACCAATTTTCGGAATAACATGATATTTTTGTAATCGTAGTGTACGAGAAATCAAAAAAATAGAGAGATATAAGATTGATTCATGGTCAACTATGGCTATTAAGAAAGAATCTAATTCCTCGTTGGAGAGGGAGAAGTCGGTTTGCGCTTCACACCTCCGCCTCGTTGATGCCTAATTACCTACCACTCAATTTTGTAAGCAGTGCAAAATTAATTATTAACTTTGAATTAAATTTTTATCAATTTTTTTAGTTAAACCATGGCTAAATATACAAAATCAGTTCAGATTTTATTTTAATAGATCGACTTGGTTTTGTCTTGTTCAACTGTATCTTGGCCGGTTATTGATAGTTCTGATCGATTCATTAGTAATTCGGTCCTTCAAAACAAAATGTACCTTTTAGCGGCCGATTCACAATTTTTTCGATCGAACTAATTAATTCGATACAAATTCTATTACTATGGGATAAAGCTAGAGTAAATTTAACCAATAATCACTGAACTTTACACTTGATTACTACTTGCTCACTCATCTTTCACATATTCCTGAATGCAATGAGCATTCAGTAATTTGTGAAAGATGAGTGAGCAAGTAGTAATCAAGTGTAAAGTTCAGTGATTATTGGTTAAATTTACTCGATAAAGCTATCTCCTCTTTAGGTCTTTATCAACTAGTCGATTCAAAATCAAAGTCGTCCTGATTTGTCCAATTTTATTAATAAATACATATTTGGCTGGCCCTAGAACGTGGTTGTCACAACGGTAACAAGAAATTTTGGTCAGTAATTATGATTGAACGGGTCGAGGAATCTCACATTCCCTAAGTTAAGTTCAACCTTCCGATCAGCATCCAAGACACGTGAACGACGGTGATTTTATTATTTATTTGTAACCACACGGGTTCTGTCAATTGTATCGCTAACCTCTACCTCTGTTTCTGAGTTGTAAGCCAATTATTAGCCACAATCAACTTTTTAATTAATTAATTTTCCACAAACCGACTCTCTCTCTCTCTCTCTCTCTCGCGAATATATATCTCCCTCTCTTTTTCAGCGAGACCTGCAAACGTTACTTTTTCATATCTCTCTGCTATCTTCCTAGGTTTTCGCCTCCTTGTGATTGGGAAGAAAGAAATACACTATACAGGTAAAAAAATGGCTTACTCCGGTGTAGTGTTGGCTTTGATTTTTTATTTGGTGGCTGGATCGGCTGTGGCTCAGGCTCCGGCAGCCTCGCCGACGGTCGCGCCGAATGCTGCTCCCATTGGTTCAGTGCCTAAACACGCTCCAACACCATCTCCTTCCGGTGTCTCGACACCGGCCCCAACCACAGCTTCGCCTTCTGAGTCTCCTCTGTCTTCACCTCCTGCTCCTCCAGCTGGTGCTCCCACTGGATCCACCGCTTCTCCGCCGTCCATTGCTTCCGCTCCAGGCGGTGCTGCTCCTGGTTCCTCTCCCAACTCAGATGCTTCGAGCAGAGTCGGAGTGGCTGGATCTGCTGCCATATTGTTCTTCTTTGCCACGTTTTTGCATTAGAAGATCATCTTCTCATCGATGAGGCTGTATTTTGTTTTATTTAGTACAATTTTCGTGATTATGATTTAGAATTCTATCCATGATATGGTTATTATATACATAATATTTTAATTTTATGATTATACTTTACTTCTTCTTATCATATAAAAATATTGTCATGAATCCTGATTTTCGTTCAAAAATATTGTTAATTTAAGGGATGAATGAGTTCTTTCGTTACATCTGAGAAAATTATTTGGAGAGAAAATATAATCAAGAACAATTTATGTTAATTTAAGAATAAAAATGAGATAGAAAAAAAATTGAAACATAAATGTGATAATATATGAAAGTAATGAATCTTTAATGCAATTAAAATATAGTCTTGTTATTAAAAACTTTAGTATCAATATATTTAGCCTTATCGATTTATGATTAATATTGATTGTAACGAATTGCCTTATAAATTCCTGTTCTTACATCAAATCTTTAAATCATTATGTTTATTTATTTAGGTAATGGTAAAATACCCTGGACCGAACTAGCCATTTCAAGGTAGAATTGTCTTATAAAATGCTTGTTTTCATCACATGATCTCAGGACTGAACAACGAGGTCGTCAAATTGTAAAATCGAATCGAAACGCTTTTTGTGAAATCGTTGGCTTGGTTCCACTTAGTTCCATCAAAGTTTTGATTTTAAACAGAATCAAACCGCTTTAAAATGGTTTGGTTTAGATTTCAAACTTTGCAAACCGTTTAAAAAAATAATAATAATAAATAAATAAATTTGAAAATAAATTAGTCTAAAATATTTTTAAACCAATTAAAACTTAGGGGGATGTCCTCAATTGAGATTGCAATGGATTTTAAAAATCATTCTAAATTTAGATATCTTCAATTGAGATTTTATTGGATTTTAATTAAAATCATTAAAATTTAGGTGTCCCCAATTGAAATTTTAATGAAATCCTTTAAAATTTAGGTATCCTCAATAATTAGTGGATTTATAAAGATTTTATTAATAAAAGGATTTTAAAAGATTTGGATGGATTTCAAGTTTAAAAATAGATATAAGTAAATCTTTTGAAATTTCACTATATTTGGTGAGATTCTTATGAAATTTGTAAGAATCCATTTAAATCCATCAAATTCATTAGAATTTATAATCATTTAAAATTCATTAAAATTTTAGTTGAGAACACCCCTGTTAATACATTTCGGTTAAAAACATCCATATTAGACACATTTCAATTAAACTCAATTTGACAATTATACATTTTAATTAATTAATTAAATCATATCCAAATATTCACCGGTCATCACAAATGTGAATGTCAAATCCTGTGAATGTAAAATCTCCAAATTAGATAAAATGTTGAACAACTGTTACTAAATCATATTCATTGATCCTCCATTACAATTGAGTGGACAATTAAATCTAGATTTTAACTTAAACTTCCACATTTCACTTCCTTTCTGATAATTTTGCTCAAATTCAAGTTAGATTATCCAAATTCTTTTATTTTTTGGTAATTTTTACTATATTTTTATTGGTAGTTATGTTGTTCTGTTCTAATAATTGTCGAGCTCCCTTAAAATAATTTGCTAATAATTGGATGGAGTAAAAGCACTGGATGATTCACAAAAGTCACAATAACTAGTATTATTGTATTTGAAATTTTTTATTTATTTTCTTTTATTAGTTATTTTATAACAAGTATAATCAATGAATTCTAGCACTATATTTTTATATTTATGAAGAGAATGAATCGTATATTACAATTGTAGATGGACAAGTATTGGCTAAGAGTTTAAAATATTTGAATCATGCTACAAGTATAGAATTTTTTTATAGCAAAACTTTACAGACAACACATGGCACGACGTTATTGTAAAATGCAAAAAAATAAAAAATAAACAATCCACTTATATTTTACCACGTCATCGTAGATACAAATTCCGTTAAATTTTTCCTGTACTTATGGTTCTATTGAAAATATTTATATCATATTGTTGCATTATAATGATTAAACTTATATAACTTTGATTTGTAATTTTTTAATGATACAATTTATGTTTTAAGGTGAAATTTTAGAATTTTATTTGTGAATTAATTTATTTGATATATATTAATTTTTTCATTGTTAAATCGTGGTTTTAAACCAAACCAAATAGAAAAAGAATGATTTTGATTGGTTTGGTTTGGAAAAATTTCAAACTGCTGTAAATAATTTGATTTAAAAATTTGTCTCAAACCGTTCAAATCGAACCATGTTCAATCCTAATGGGCTAATATTGGTGGGAAAAATAAATGGAAAAATTCGTAAATGCATCGTTTGAAAATATTATTTCTTGTTTTACTAGGTAACATTTAAAATACTAAAAATACTCTCTTGTTTATGAAATATATAAAAAATTACTGTTTTCCAATAATAGAACCCAAGAAAGGAAAATCAAATCAATAATACTATATTGTAACTAAATGTTTTAATACTCCATCCTCTTTGCCTCCCATTTGACACCTCTTCTTGAAAGAAAAAATAAAAAATAAAAAATCTGACTTGATTGAAGATGAAGAATAAGGGCTTCCGTTGATTGACCACACCGTGATTGCTACACTCGACGGGATCATAGAAATTGTCGTATCTACAACCAAAAATCTCCATCTCGATGCAGATATTTCACACTCTGAATCAGTATATTTACGATAATGTCTCAAATTAGGGATATGTTTTTCATCTAGTTTATTTCTCACTCATACATTTGGAAAAAAAAAATTCAGGGATTTGTTTATATAAACAAACTTTCATTGAATCAATAGAAGAAAACAGAAGAAATAAAAAAATTACCTCGAAATTATTCTAAATATTATGCAAGTCTGGTGATAGATTTTAGAGTTTGAGTGTCATACATTGTTCTTGTGATATGTCTCCATGTCCGGGTACTACACAACTCGTGAAATCTATAAAATCTGGATACGTGGTTCGACATTCCAGAAGCTAGAATTTGTTGACATATGTTTTACTTTCTGATATGTTGCAAATTTACCATGAAAATTCTCTTGCATATTGACCAATACCATACGCATGTTTCAGATATGTAGTAGACATTATACATATATTTAGCCTGACACAATTATATGATATCTGATTTGGAATAATTTTCAGGTAATATGTATAATACAGTCATCCCTGTTATTTTATTACAGGCATAGATCACTTAAACGTATTTGTAATAAACGGAACGGGCATATTTGGGTCACTCATACCATTTGATACAGGCATATTTGTAGAAATCAAAATGTATTATATGTAAAGGCGGGTTTGTAGGAGTAAAATATGTTACCTAATTTAATATTCTTTTAATTTAGAAATTTTCAATGTTTTCTTTTTACTAACAAAATACAATATTTATTGAAATAAAAAGATTACACAGTATATATTTTTTTTAAATATTTACTACAGATAAGGTAGTTGGCGCAATTTTTACAGAAATAATTGAAAACATGGAATCGAATAAGTGCCAACCCGAACCGGTCTTGTCACAGTAGAATGGGGTTACAACACGCGTGCCATGGTTTTCCCCATTTGTGGTCTCTCCATTTTCTATGTTTTTCAAATCAGTACTGGAATTTTCCAAAAATCTACATCTTGGTCCCTGAATTTTTCAGCAATATGCAACTCTGAACTTTCTGGGGTTTTCAAACTGGTCCTTGATCTTTCTAGACTATCCAATGCAATCCCTAACTTATCCAATGGATGCAAATCTGTCTCAAAACATTCTGGAAGCTACAACCTGGCCCATGTATTTTCCATCTACGACGCTTTATTCTACAAGGTTGTTGTTTGCCATGTATTGGTTCCTTTAACTCGAGTTTGTTGCAATTCAACGTACACCCTCTAATATACTAAGAACATTATAGAGTCAAGCACAATTGTAGGTGAAAAATGCATGATATTAAATGATAGATTCACTTAAATGCAACGGTGGAAATTTTCAAAATATAAGGTGGTGTGATCCCAACGGATTACATCTCCCAAATGTAATCCTATAAAAAATAAAAAATCCAACATATAAGGTGGTGTGATCCCACCCCATTACATCTCCTAAATGTAACCCTAAAAAAAAATTAAAAAAAATAAAAAATAAAACTTCCAACATATAAGGTGGTGTGATCCCAACCCATTACATCTCCCAAATTTAATCTTATAAAAAAAATAAAATTCCAACATAGGTGGTGTGATCCCAACCCATTACATCTCCCAAATATAATCCTAAAAATAAATAAACAAATAAATAAATGAGGAAGCTAATAAAATAAAAATACTACATAATTGTGGAAGATCGCTAGAGCCATTTTTCTAGGAAATAAGCTCCATAAAAATCAGTAGAAAGTATGCAATCAATCTCATTATTTTTTATCACATCATCTCTTATGTAATGTACTACGAAGTCTTTGCTTTATGTGCCATACGAAAATGTACAATTTGAATAGGGTTATGCTGAAGGAACAGGGGGGCTGACCCCTTGACCGAAACCCATCCATGGGGGTTCCCACGGGGAAAAAATGGACCCCCACAACTATGGATGGGGTTCGACCGGGGGGCTGACCCATTTGAATAAAGCTACTTTGTCGAAATAATTTGACATAATTGCATGTGGTAGTAAATAATTGGATGAAAAAGTTGATTATTTTTTAAACTGTCTAATGATAAAATATCATGTAATATTATGTCAATTTTGATGTTTGTGTAGCATGACTAGTACTAATTTTAGTTTGTTCATCAATAAAGCATCTTTGAAAAAATAAAAAAGTTGAAATTTTGAGTAATCATCAATGCATAACTCCTCTATAGAAAACCTCGAACACTTCCCGCCAATCTTAAACCACATCTCAATATTTGACCTTTATCATCAACAATTTATGAATGAAAATGTTAGTCAAATTTCATTCATCTCAAAAAAATGACCTATACAAGTCTACTTAAAAATTCTTTTTAAGCATAATTTCTTTTTATCGGTGATGGATCTAGAAATTGGAGCCAACTAGGACGGTCGTTGATCGTCGACGATCACAATTGCGAGATCGTTTCTTAATATTTAATTAAATAATATTAAACATTATTCTATTTTAATATATAGGTACACTAACAAGGGACTTTTTGCTTCGATTGAAAAAATCGTTTCATATATCTACGAAAATTAAAGATAAACCAGATCAAAGGTAAATCACAAATTAAATCCTTAAACTATCGTCAAGTTTCCATTTCCAAAATTCCCAAATTTCACAAATACTAATAGATTCCAAAAGTCCACGGATAAAAGACAGTTTTCATTTCCAAAATCCCCAATTTTCATAAATACTAACAGTAGGCTCACAAGTCAGACTCAAAGCAAGACTCATAAAACATAAAATCATAAATTCATAAATTATAACTGATTAATTTAACTGATAACTCATAATTTCATAAACAATAAATCAAAAAACGAACTAAAAGAACAAAAACCTAAAAAATAAAAAAAAGAAAGAAAGAAAGAAAAAAGAGAGGCATAAGGCTTACTGCTCACATCACGCCATCATGAGTGCAATCAGTTACCAGCGATGCAGGGTTGGCACAATGTGGCATTGGCTGGTGGCTCAGCATCGACGGTGTCTCAACGCGAGTGCCGACAGCAAAGAAGAGGTTTCGCTTGTTCGAAAATGTCGAGTTCATTTGTCTGTGGCGTGAAGTGGTTCAAGTAAATAAAACCAGCCAACAGCCAAGCAAGCTGTACATCTTGGATTAATTGGGCCTATTTTTTATTTTTTTTATTTTTATATAAGAGGCCCAAAAGAAAAAAACCCACAACTTATAAAATGGACCCAAATTGTTCATTTTTCAAATCAACCTCATTTTGGTCGGCTGCACCTGCATCTCAAACCTTCAAACTTCAACCTTTGTCCATTGTGGCTCGCTCTCGACGACTATTGTGGGTTTCGATAGAGCCTACAAGCGCGGTTGCACTCCTTCGTCGAATGCTGCCTTTGCCACTACTTTTGGTTCAAGTTTGTAATAACATCATTTTGTAAAGATGCCGAAATCTAGCAATATACCAATTGTGTTGTCATAAAATTGACCGTGACAATCAAAAGGAGAAAAACATAAATTGAAATAAAAGATAATGAAGCGAGGTATGACGTTTAAGACACATTTCACTACCTGCACTCGACGCTATAAGGTTTTATTTCTCAAGATACAACGCTTCTTCCAAAAATAAAATAGTACGATAATAATTCTATTAAATGAACAACAATTTGATTGTACTCTTTTTGTCTGGATGGTTTTGAATAAAAAAACACTTAAAGTCTCAAACACTAGTTTTTTGGATTAAATTTTGTAAATAATATTAAAATTATTTTAACAGAATAATTGAGACAAGAATTAGAAATCAATATACTTTAATTGATTTCATATGATGGAAACTAAAAGAAATGTGTTTTAGAGTTAATTGTCCTAATGATGACTGAACTTATATTTGTATCTTTGATTGCTCACTTAATTTTAAAATGTCAAGTTTTGACCTCTAAACTTATCTAAACGTTGGACATTACTCATTAGCATAAACATTTGTTTCAAACCTCTAATAGAATTGGTTACGTGGATAACATTTTCGATTACACACTGTACTTTGAAAAATGTCTTCAATTGCTCATTGAAATTTGAAATTGTCGAATTTTGATCACTAAACTTATAAAAATAACGTCGACATTTTGTTCGCAAAAATGTGTCACACGTGTAGTGTGTAAATATAAATGTGGACAAACGAGTTTGGATTGTCGATCCCATGAGAAATGATTAATCAATTACACAATATTTAAATTTAATTTTTTTTGTTATTTTTGTAGAATTTTAAATTATTTTCATCATTTAAAAGATTCATAGTTTATTGTATGTTTCGTTGTTAAAATTAAATTTAATTGTTGTGTAAATGAGTAATCTTTCCTCATGGGATCGATCCAGATTCAAGTGTTCACTTTATTACTTGTACGCAACTGTGCGCTTGTTGCACACATATTTTTTAGCGAACAAAATGCCGATACATTTTATGTTTAGTGAGCAAAATTTTATCACTTCAAAGTTCAGTGAGCAATCGAACATGTTTTTAAAGTTTTGTGAGTAATGAAAGACGCTTTTCTACGTGATAATTTGATAATGGCATGACAAGAAACAACCTGTGCATTTTGTTAGCCATATAACTAATTCTGTTAGAGGCTTGAATGAATGTTATGCTATGAGTCGTGTCCAATGTTTGATAAGTTTAGTGACCAACACTCCGCATTTTAAACTTTAGTGAGCAATTGAACATACAAACATAAGTGTAGTGATCGCTAGGACAATTATCTCCACGTTTTATTTATAGATTTTAGTCATAGATCATGAACTCATGTTGATTTAGTTCCCGAATCTCAATTGTCAAATATATCCTTTCTTAACTTATAAGATGTATACCTCCAAACTTGTTCTTCAAATTCTCTTATGAAGGATGTATTCTAAGGTTAAAACTCATTTCACTCTCTATTTTGGTTAGATTTCACCAATGTAAATCATTATCTCAACAAATGAAGATTCTCCTATATTTTAATTGTTTCAAACTCAAATATTTTACTAGGCTAATAATCATTGCTAAAAGTCTATTTCCTTCTGATCGTTTAATTTGCTTCAAGTGAACGAGATTATGAACAAATAATAAAGTAGTGAATAAAATGTCGAACCCACAAGGACTATGTGTTTGAACATGTTAAAATTAATTGCAACTTTAATTGAATAGCAAATATGTTTTGTGATTTTTCTATACTAATTTCTATATTATCAATTAAAATGGTTAAAGCAAGTAAATGTGCTATTCAAATATGTGAGATGCATTGCTAATATGTCGAATTTCCCTTATTATTCCTTTTTTAGTGTAACAATTAAAATGACAATTTGAAATCATTTGTGTTGGTCAATGTTTCTAATTCAATTGAAAGCATATCTCGATAGTGATTTGTATTCCCCCATGTGACCCTTCTATCTCTCGATGAAAGATGCAAACATGATAAAAGCATAAACAAGTACTGGAACATTTATTGAAACCGTATAAAGCATGGAGATATATCTCTCTTCTCTATCAAACCATACAATATTTATCATATTGTATTTAAACCCTATTATCTCTCTCATTAACAATAAAATTCACTAACAATTCAATTGGTGATCAAGCAATTGAAAGGAACGATAAAAACGATAATAAACATCCATAAATCAAACCAAATTAAAGTTAAAATAATTAGTTAAAAACTAAAAATATCATAATAATGGTTCATCTCATCCTAATAATGTATAAAACTATCTCAATATATCAAAATTATAAGAAATCATAATTAAGTAAAAAGACATAACCCGAATTTTTGTTAAATTGAGAAGATGAAAATGAGATCTCCACTTGTACCTTCTATTTTTTGCCAAAAAATAAAGTTTGAATGTTCACTTGATTGAATTCTTGCAAGTTCCCTTTCATTCTCTCAAAAAAATTATGATTTTTCCTCAGTTGATGATAATAATTGATAAATATTAGAATATGAGATGTATATGAGAGGTGCAGGAGAGGTCTCTTTAATGTATTATGCTATTAGGTATTTGGAAGAATCTGAAATTGGTTGAAGATCAAGTCCAAATTGGTTTCTAAAAGAGTTCCAATCGAATAAGAAAATTTATCTTCGCATTCTCATGTTTTTGTATATGCACCGTAGTTAGTATTTTAGTCATAACTTTCCCTCCCAATATCTAATTAAGATGATTCAAAGTGTGTTGCAAAGGTAACTCAAAGTTCTACAATTCTATTAGAAGTAGAAATTTTCCAATTTGGATCTTAATCTTTGATTAAAAATCTAGAAGATATCTTGTATTATTGAAAATCGATTTATAGTAATTGTTACGCTCCTATCTGAACCACCTCGAAATATCCACTACCACGCACTCCGATCTACTAGACACCCACCCGAAGTGGTTCCGAAGTGATATCCCCAATGTCAAGTGATCTGCTATCACACTACGAGACATATACGATCCTGCCGAGTTGACTGATCGAAACGCCCTCGCCCATGATACCGAGGCGAAGTGCACTTTGGGGAATTCTGTCAGAAGATACGCCGCCAATTTCAGAAGATCTTTGTCAAGATCCTTTCTGCCCCTAAGGTTTAAATTGATTTGACGTCTCCATGAGGTTAGTTGATGTGACTTATCAACTTTATATCAACTCAACCCTGAAGAAACAATTACCCACCCACTCTACAGACACGGCTGATTGACGCCTATGAACAAACACCTCATATCGTCAGATGTGTACACATGCCCCGCATCCAATGGTTCATCTCACCTATAAATACCCAAGGGTTGGCAAGAGGTAAAGGTAATGAAACTCTTATTACATAGCACTCTATAACAAGTATATATTTTCTCTTCCCCCTTATTATTATTTTGCACAACCTCTAGGTACTATTTCGACCACCCGAACCTGACTTGACCGCGGAGTGTATACGGCCGCTACCACCCTTGCTGGTCCCGATTGTGTGCATCTGACCGTGTGTTGATTGTGCGCAGGGAGGAATACGTGGAGTAGCTCTCGATTGGCCACGTGGAAGATCCAATTTTTGAGGTCAATAGATTGGCGCCGTCTGTGGGAAACATTTCCCGTTCCAAGTTCTGCATCCTCCATCGGAGGGAGCACCGGAAGACTAGCGACTAACCCTGAAAAGGGCACGTTCTTGAAAAAGAACAAGGTCGAGTTATAATCCAAGTTCTCACCACTCTTTAAAAAAGAGATAGGATGAGTTATAGCCATGAAGACGACAATCCTATGAGAGAGGCCTCTGAAGAAGAGGTGCTCCATAACAATGTTACTCATAAGAGACTATATCACCGACGTCGCCGAGGTGGAAGAACAGCCATGCTCACTGAAGGAATGACTCAAATAGCTGCGGGCATGAGAGGCATCGCAGCTCAGAATATGGCGATGCATGAACTTCTCATGCAAGCCCAAGGTCACTAGGGCTATCAAATGCCCCAATGGTCTTACCCAGTGCAAGAAGCCCCAATATCTCGTTTTCGAGGCCACACCAGTCAGCACAGAGAACGCTCCCTCGAAAGAGGCATGAGCGCCGAAGCCACCTCTTATGTGCAAGGAAACCAGCCATCAGAACCATACTTGGGGGACAATTTCCCCCAAGAATATGAGAAACAAAGGTCGATAAGCGTCTTCGACCGGATAAGGGGGGATCTTAGCAATAGGGTCCACCCAGTGAAAAGATCAATTCGACCAGATCAGGAACAAGAACAAGCTCATCCTCCTAGAAATAGGAGGGACAGGAGGAACCTAGTTAATTGGAGGAGTCAAGGAGAAGCACCTCCACCTCCCCAGAACATTCAAGATGATGAAGGGTAGATGGACCCTGTCGGTCTTATGAGATCGATGATGATGATGATAATCTCCCTTTCTCAAGGGAGATCTAAAGCTTCCCAATGCCAGCAAATTTCATGCCCCTTAAGATCCTCAAGTATGAAGGAAAGGGGGACTCGGAGAAGCACCTTACCAAGTATATGACACAAATGAGTCTCAAGGGAGCCTCGCCTGCATTGAAATGCAGGCTTCCATTTAATACTAGGCGGAGCCGCCGAAGTGTGGTACAGCAGGCTTCCTCCCTTAAGCATTAGAAGCTGGCCAGATTTGAAGAAGGCATTCTTGAATCATTACCTCTCGTGAAGAGAATGAGAGGCCCCAGTGCAACGCCTGCAAGACATAAGGCAGGCCCCTAGAGAGACACTGAAAAGCTATCTCACCAGGTTTATGGACGAAATCATAGACTGCGAATAGGTCACTGATAGAGAAGCCCTTCAAGCCTTGAAAGGCGGCCTCAACATGAACATTTTGTTCTGGAGGGAGGTACGCAGCAAGAATCTTCCCACCCATGACGAACTCGTGGAAATGATGAGAGCTGAAATCGTGAGTGAAGAAATGATTGATCACCGAAATCGTACCGCGCAGGGACTCCCTCCGTCTCAGAGGCAGGTAGGTCGAGGACCCGCAGCACACCTTGTTACTCAGCAATGGACTCAAGCAGGTCATACCATAGCTCCCACCTCTGGACAGGCGCTGGCTTCTCCACATTGAATGCAGTGCCGGTGTTGGCATACGAAAATGCTCCTACCGAAGCGAGACCATCCGAAAGAGCTGATAGTAAGAAGAAGAAGAAGAAAAGGTCAAACAGGCCCTTGGAAGGGGCAAGGTTTTGCACGTTTCATCAACTCTATGGGCATGACACTAGTGAGTGCCGAGATGCCAATCGACGCCCTGATCGAAGCAACCCACACCCTTCTAGCAGGAACGAATATCCTCGCAGATCTGTCTCCCCGAACAGTGGAGAGAGAGGGCACAGAGAGCAATCACCTCGGAGAAGAGAATCAAGGGACCGAGGTCAATCTAGACAGAGAAACCAGGCCCCATTTTCTGGGAGCCAAGTCATCAGGGAAATCGATACCATCATTGGGGGACCCCACATCGGTGGCAACACCGGGAATGCCCAAAGGAAACGAGTCGCAAGCAGCCGATAGGATGACCCCAATCACCTTCTCCCAGGAAGATGCAAAGGGGGTTCACCACCCCCATTGTGATGTATTGGTTGTAAGAGCCGTAGTGGCTAGAAACGGACTGAAACACATGCTCATCGACAATGGCAGTTCGATGAACATATTGTTCGACTCCACCTTTGACAAAATGCAGATTGAACATGGGTTGATACCCATGACCGACCCATTATTTGGATTTACCGGGGATAGCATCATCCCACGAAGGCGGATCCCTCTGCCCGTCGAGATGGGTTCGACACCCCTAGTGGCCCAACACTTCATGAAATCCTTGGTGGTAGATCACAGATCGGCCTATCATAGAGTATTGGGCAGACCCACTTTGAAAGATCTTTGGGCCGTCACGTCCATCCACTACTTGTGCATGAAATTCCCAACTGAACATGGGATTGAACGGTCCGAGAAGATCAGATGGGCTCTAGGGCATGCTACTTAAACTCGCTGCGAAAGTCAGAGCCCTGAACTGTTAATGTAATCCTAACTGAGGTTCCTGCTGAAACTAGTATAGACGTGAAAATGCTCGACGCCCCTGAACAAAGGCATGTCTCTAAACAAGAGAAAGTCTTCGACATGGAAGAGACCCTTGAACAAGGGCACCCTCTTGATTAATTAGATCCCCGAATAATTGACTCTGAACTAAATGCAACCCCGATGGAAGAATTGGAAACTTTATCTGCCAACCCAGAAGACCCCAGTCAGGTCTTGCGTATAAGGAAAGCGCTGTCCCCCAAAGCAAAAGAAGAGATGATAAGCTTCCTAAAAAGGAACTTGGATGTCTTCACTTGGAAGCATGAAGACATGGTAGGAATAGATCCAAGGATCAGCTGCCACCATCTTAACATCAACCCTTTTTGTGCCTCCCATCGACAGAAGAGACGTGCCCTCAACCCGGAGAGGTATGAGGCACTGAAAGACGAAGTGAACAAACTTAGCCGCAGTGGTTTCATAAGGGAAGCCATCTACCTGAAGTGGATATCCAACTCGACCCTAGTGAAAAAGCCCAGCGAAAAGTGGAGGATATGCGTAGACTTCACAAACTTGAATAAGGCTTGCCCTAAAGACAACTTCCCACTTCCAAGGATAGACCAACTGGTGGATTCCACTCCTGGACACGAACTGCTGAGCTTCATGGATGCATACTCGGGGTACAACTAGATACCCATGTTCCGACCTGATGAGAAAGCTATGTCGTTTATTACGGACAGAGGTCTGTACTGCTACAAAGTCATGCCCTTTGGATTGAAGAATGCCGGAGCTACATATCAGAGATTGGTCAACATGATATTTACCGAACTCATTGGCAAAACCATGGATGTCTACATGGACGACATGTTAGTCAAAAGCCTCCGGGCAGCCGAACACGTAAGTCACCTCGACCAAACTTTTTAGATACTTAAAAAATATAAGATGAAGTTGAATCCCCTCAAATGCACCTTTGGAGTGGCATCGGGTCTGTTCTTGGGATACATTGTCAATCAAAGGGGAATTGAAGCAAATCCAGTTAAAATAAGGGCCTTGCTAGAGATGAGGTCACCCCAGAAACCAAAGGAGGTCCAAAGCCTCAATGGTCTGATAGCCGCACTCAGTCGCTTCATCTCCAGAGCCACAGATAAAAGTTTGCCTTTTTTCAATGTGCTTAAGCAAGGAAAGAAGTTCCAATGGACTTCTGAATGTGAGGAAGCCTTCCAGGTGCTAAAAAAGCACCTCGGAGAGGCGTTCCTCCTGTCGAAACCTCAACCAGATGAATCACTACTACTATACTTAGCAGTTTCGGACGTGGCGGTCAAGTTGTCCTAGTTAGAGAAGAAAGTGAACGCCAACTGCCAGTGTACTACGTCAGCAAAGCACTTCTCCCAGCTGAAACACGCTACCCAGACATGGAAAAACTTGCACTCGCCCTTATCACAGTCTCAAGAAAACTGAGGCCATACTTCCCAGCCCACTCAATCAAAGTTCTCACCAATTTCCCATTAAAGTAGGTGATGCAGAAAACAGACGCACCATGACGCCTCCTAAAATGGGCAATCAAGCTCAGTGAGTTCAATCTATTGTTCCGATCTTGACACGCCATCAAGAGCCAGGCCCTTGAAGATTTTATGGTTGAGTTTGCTAAAGCCCCAGAAATGGAGGCGACAATGGAACCAGTTAAGCCCCCCATATGGAAACTTTTTGTTGATGGGTCCTCAGGAGAAACTGGCTCCTGGACAGGGACTGTCTTGGAAAGCCCGGAAGGCCACAAGCTAAATTGCGCAGTAAGGTTCGACTTCAAAGCCTCGAACAACACCGTTGAATACGAAGCCCTTCTGGCAGGTCTTAGACTTGCTAAAGAGATGCAGGTTAGAAGGCTCTTGACGAGCAGCGATTCTTAACTTATAATGAATCAGGTCAATGGGAACTTCGCGGCCAAGGACAGTAGCATTGTTGTATACTTGAAGTTGGTTCTAGACCTAGTTCCTCATTTTGAAAAGTTCAAACTGACTTAAGTCCCCTTCCTAGAAAATACACATGCAGACGCCCTTTCAAAACTGGCTAGTAGCAAGGATTCAGAGCTACTAAAGATAGTCCCTATTGAGCACTTGTCAAAGCCGTCCACCTTCGAAGGTGAAGAAGTACTATGGATAGAAGGCACCCATTGTGGATGCAGCCTATCATCGCCTATCTGAAAGATCAATCATTGCCTGCCTCTAAAAGCGAGGCGGGGAAGTTAAAAAGAAGGACTGCACATTTCGTCTTGCAAGAAGATACCCTTTACAAGAGAGGCTTAGCCTCGCCACTTCTCCGATGCGTGGGAGGTGAAGAGGCCACATATATACTCTGGGAAACCCATGAGGGAATCTGCGGAAATCACTTCGGAGGAATAGCTCTGGTACACAAGGTTCTCCGTCAAGGCTACTTCTGGCCGACCCTGAAAAGGGACGCTTGCCAGTTTGTCCAGAAATGCAACAAGTGTCAGTGCTTCTCAAATATTCAAAGACAGCCTTCTTAAAGCCTCTTCGTAATAACCAGCCCCTGGCCATTCGCCAAGTGGGGCATTGACTTCATTGGTCTACTCCCAAAAGGAAGAGGAAGCGCAACTTTCGCCATTGTTGCCATTGACTACTTTACCAAATGGGTCGAAGCTGAACCCCTTGCCAAGTACTAAATTCGTCTGGAAGAACATCATTTGTAGGTTCGGCATTCCCCACTCCTTAGTGTCCGATAATGAAAGACAGTTCGACAACAAGAAGATGCGAGAATTGTGCGATGAGCTAGGCATTAAGAAGGACTTCTCAACGCCTCATCACCCTCAGGCAAAGGGACAAGTTGAGGCAGTGAACAAGATCATCAAGCACACCCTTAAAAGGAAGCTTGACACCTCAAAAGGGGCTTAGGTGGACGAGCTCCCCCACGTCCTCTGGGCCATCAGAACGTCTAACCGAACTGTAACAGGGGAAACACCATTCTCAATGACCTACAGGGATGAGACCATGAACCCTGTCGAGGTCGGGGTCCCATCACACCGTCGGATACACTTCAATGAGATCAGCAACGACGATGCTCGAATAAGCGAACTCCACCTCCTTGAAGAAATGAGGGATGCTTCACAAGTGAACTTGGTAAAATATCATCGAAAGATGACCTGCTATTATAAGGGGACCTCGTCCTGAGAAGGGTCTTCTAATTTTCAAAACCAATAGGGTCCGGAGTGTTTGGACCGAACAGGGAGGGCCCTTACCATATCTGCAGAGAATCTCGACCTGGTACTTTTGAAGTTGAAGACATGGCAGGAAAGGCACTACCTCATCAATAGAACATCGAACACTTGAGGACGTACTATCAATGATGAGCCTTTGTTCCGATCCGATATCAGTACTATCTAATGAATGGATGTTCTGATCTGATCTCAGTTGTAAATTCCCTAACTTACTATGTGCTAAAATTGCCTTGGTAAAGTATGGTGTAATTTGGTAAAGTAATGAAACTTCGGTTCTGTGCCACATCGGTTAGTAAATTGCTTCCTCAATCCTTCAACATGTTTACTTAGGTGATCCGATCTCAAGTTGTTAACTGATTAACGTTAAGAGACTTCATGTTTACTTAAGTGGTCCACTTTATATTAACTTAAGTGATCTGATCTTCTGTTATTAACTAGTTATTAAGGGCCGCTTAGCCTTGAGTGTTCATACAAGGGTAAACAGATCAACACAATAAATTAGCAGAAGCCCTAATACTTAACAAAATATTTCATTTCATTTACTTCAATTCAAAATACAAAAAAGGTCGAAGCCATTACAAGAGTTGGACCTATTCTATCGGAGGGTCTTTTCGGGCCGCCTCTGCCTCGACCACCTCCGGGGCCTCCGGAGCTTCTTCAGCAAGCTTGTCAGGCCGGACTCCAGTTGGTCCCCCGAACTCCGCCTCCAAAGTGGAGATGTCCAGAGTAGGGTGGACCTCTCTCAGCCGACCCAACAAGCCTTGGGCACTCCAGGAGGCCCAAAAGTTGGTAAAGTCGTCGTACATGGGGTGTTCTTCGAAGTGGTCAATAAAGTTCTGAACTGCCACCTCCACTGCCGGCTTCAACTCCTCCTTCAAGGAGGCAATCTCCTCAAATTGAGCCTCTACCTTTTGCCTCAACTCTGCCTTTTCTTTGTTAGAGGCCTCCAGAGCCTCCGTAGCAAGCCAGTGGTGTTCGTTGGCGTGATCTACTCGCTGAGTCATGGCAGGCACCTGGCACTCCACCTCATATAGCTCTTTTTTCAGCCGCTCCACTTCAGCTTTGGCGGCAGATAGCTGGGCCTCAATCTCATTCCTTCTTTTCTCCTCCTCGTTGGCCTTGGCCCGGGCCCTCCTCATAGCATCTCCATATTGCATCGCCTCCTCGAGGTGCTTGGCGAGGTCCTCCTTGAAGAGGGAAAGGTAATGAACTCTTACTACATAGCACTCTATAGCAAGTATATATTTTCTCCTCCCCCTTATTATTATTTTGCACAACCTCTGACTACTGTTCCGACCACCTAAACCTGACTTGATCGTCGGAGTGTATACGGTCGCCACCACCCTTGCTAGTCTCGGTTGTGTGCATCTGACCGTGCGTTGATTGTGTGCAGGGAAGAATACGTGGAGTAGTTCTCGGTTGGCCACGTGGAAGATCCAATTTTCGAGGTAAACAATAATATTCTGATTATACTCCATTCCTTTTTGAATTTTAGTTGCATCCAATTGACTCCTGATAATCTTCAAAGTATCTCTTATGGTCAAATCAACCGTTCGATATTTGCAATTTAGCCCTCAAATTTTGTACTTTGCATTTTTTTACTATTTTTTGCTTCTTTCTCTCAATTCCAATTAAATTTGGCTATAACTGCTTAAAAGAACTATTAAATGTCTATATTTTTAGGTTCAAATAAGTGTGTAAAATACATTTATTACCTTCAAATGAGTGCTTAAGACATAATCATGCATATTGTGCACTTCCATTTTCATGCACTTTGTTAGATAAGAAAATATAGTAGGAAGAACAAGTGAGCTCGTGTCCTTTTTTTATGCAAGCCTAAGAACAAGAATAAGAATAATCTCAGGAGCTCATGGATAAGAGGGGTAATTGTCTCCCTTGAACAAGTAATACACTCATGGGTAAATGATTAAAGCATGACCAATGAATGAAGAACACATAAGTAGGTGAATAAATCATGAACATGAACAAAATCAGTTTGGAATCCACCCATAAATGATTGCCACCTATTTTTTTTATTTTTATTTTTTCACTAAAATAGACCCAAATTGCCTCCAAGGCCCTCTAGGAAATTTTGAATAATTTCGCATAAAGGAAGAAATCCATGCAAATTCAAATATTTTCCTCCAAAATATTCAATTTTCCTCTGACTCCTTGCTGAGCATTAAACATGGAGAGTCTAGGATGAGAAAATCCTTACCACATGAGAGAAATTTGTTGATTATAATTTAGTGGTCAACAAATTAGCGTCGTTGTTAAAATCAGCAAAGATAACCACGGAGTTGTTCACCGAACTTGAGGAATCACTAAAATTTATAGAGAGATGAGTCAAGCTGAGGCAAATTATGAAGAAGAAAAGGCGCTGGAAGGCGAAGGTAAAGAATTTGGCTATGATCTAGTCAGTACCATGAGTCTAAAATGGCAGCAGGAGAGAACTCCAGTGAAGCTACAAACTGTTCTATCTCCAACTCAATGTCATCGTCTATGAAAGAAAAGATCGACAGAAACACCATATAGGAAATAATAGAAGGCCTCAAAGTATTGGGGGCGAAAAATGCCTCTTTGCATGCGAAAGTGAAAAATCAAAAATGTAAATCTATTGAATAAAACACTACTTCAAAAGCCTGCGAGAAATAAGGTAATTTAAAACCTATAATCTCTTCAGTTAAGTCTATAAAACCTAGGAGTGGAAACTCATGCTCTAAAAAGGAGGTAACAGTCATCCAAGTAATGATAACTGGAGAAAGTTTTCCCCATATATTTCTAGACAATGGAAGTCGATCTAATGATTGTTTTATACAAAGATACTTTGATCAAATGCATAAGTATAATCTCTAGATTTCTATGTCGAAGCCTCAATACTTCATCAAAAGTCGCCCAATCCCTCGTAGATAGGTCACCCTTCTAGTGAAGATAGGAAATTAGCCTCAAGAATATCAAGGATATATGGATTTCTGCATCATAAAGAGAAAAAATCGTACGTGGCGGAATCTGATAAAAGTTCTAGAATAATTTGTAATCTTCAAGATTTTAAAGAATTCAAATTCAAATTGAACACTCAACCTACAAAGGCTTCATTCATTGAATGATCAAGGGATAATATTCCTAATTCAAGTTGTATACTCAACAAGCAAGTTGGAATCTAGAAATTAACATGGACAGCAATCTGATGTTCACAAAACAGCTGGAATTTGGAAATTAAAGCAGCAGCCAATTCACATTCAAATGTTCAAACTATGCAAGCTGGAAATTAACTTAAGGCAGCAGCCATTCACACTTTTGATAGTTAAAACACAGCTATAAAGACATGTTTTCCAGTTGCAAATGGAGAAGAAAAACAGCCTTTATCTAGTTGTAATTGTAGAAAATTCTTAGGACTAGTTTACTCATTGTTTTCTATAAATAGGAAGGCATCCAACTAGTGTCATGTATGTAGAAGAAGTGAGAAAAAAAACCTCTCAAAAGTAGAAAGAAGAGTGCTGTAGCAACTCCTTTGTAATCCCGAAATTTCATTAGTAAAATCTCATATTTCTCCTATCTCTATCCTTCTACATCCAACAGAATCCTCTCCTTATCATGAAACAGGCGAACATAACGCTTTTCTTCTACCAGTCACATGTGAGGTTCTCCACGAATAAAGGTAAAGCCTCCGTAGAACACACTTAAAGAAGCTTGCTAAGAAACCATTGAAATGACCCAGGGAAAGAGCCTTACATGCTCTCAACAAGAATGTAATTGTTATAGTTGAGATGAGTAATCCAGGAAAGAAACTTGAAATTGATAACTTAATTGATCTTCGCATAACTGAATGCATGTTCAAAGTTTTTGTAGTCGAAGAACTAAAATGTTTTTCTCTCAGTGTAGAAGATACAAGTAAAGCTCTGAAAATTGGCAATGAATTGAAGGAAACTACAAAAGTCCCATTGAAAGATTTTTTGAAAGCGAACCTAGATGTATTTGTGAGAAAATATGTAAACATGGTAAGAATATATCTTAAAGTGACTTGCCATGCATTGAAAATTGATTCCAAAATAAAACCTAAAATGCAAATGAGTGAACAATAAGCGCTAAAAAGTGGAAGCATTAAAAAATGAAGTGGATTGATTGTTGAAAATGGTTTTATCTGTTAGTTGATCAACTGATAAATGTGACTGCAGGACATGAGCAGTTAAGCTTTAAAAATGCTTATTCAAGATATAATGAGATACCTATGTATGGTCAAGATGAAGACGCATGCCTTCGTAACAGATCGAAGGTTATACAACGTAATGCCATTTGGACTATAAATTCTGGGGCCACCTATAAAGGCTAGTAAAAAAATGTTAATGAAGTCAATTAGGTAAAACAATGGAAGAATACATTAATGACATGATTGTAAAAACCTACAAGCTGAAAGCCATTTAAAACACTTGGAAGAGGCCTTTAATGTACTAAAGAAGTATAGGAGGAAACTCAATCTGTTAAAATATGATGTTAGAGTCAAATTCAGAAAATTCTTGGGGTACATGGGAAATCAGTAAGATATTGAGGTGAGCCTTGATAAAATTCAAGCTTTCATTAAAATGTAATCCTTAAAAAGGTCGAAGGATTTACAAAATTTAACAGGAAGGGTCGTCCCTTAAGTAGATTCATATCACATGTAACATACAATTGCTTTCTTTTTGTTCAAATGTTGAAAGAAGGAAAAAAGTTTGAATAGGGTGGCAAATGTGAACAAGCATTTCAGAATACTTCAGAAAAACGCCCCTATTAACTAAGCCATCGAGCAAAGAAAAATTACTTCTATTTTAACAGTTTTTAAACTGGTTAAAAGTTCTATCTTGGTAACGGATGAAGGGGTAGCAACAACTACCAGTGTAGTGTATAAACAGAACTCTACAAAGGACATAGACAAGATATCCCGAAAAACTAGCCCTCACCTTAGTTGTAGCATTGCGAAAATTCTAGAGCCATAATATCAACAAACTTTTTACTTAAGGAAGTATTATAGAAACCTGACGCATCAGGAAGACTGGTGAAATGGGTAGTAGAATTGTGAAAGTTCGAAACAAGTTAGAAGGAATGATCCGCAATTGAAGCACAAACGTTAGCAGATTTCATTGTGAGACTTTCAGCTATTCCTACTCTTAAGGTGGAACCTGAAAATGAAATGTGGAAGTTATTTAAGATGGATCGTCATGAGACACTCGTGATAGATTAGGAATAATTTTGGTAAGTGTGAAAGGGCAAAATCTAAACTGAGTATTGAGTGGCATTTAAAGCAACTAGTGATATAGTTGAATACGAAGCTTTATTAGCACGCTTACAATTGACAAAAGAAATGCAAGCTTGAAACCTAGATGTAAAAAGTGATTAACAGTTAGCGGTAAATCAAGTGAATGGAAGGTTTGGAACCAATTATAAAATGATGGCCACTTATTTGGCGGAGATCATAAACTTGTCGCAATATTTCAATAAATTTGAACTCTCACAAATCACTGGAGACGAAATCGAGTATCTGGATGTGCTATCAAAACTAGTGAGCACTGAGGATTGAGATTTATTAAAAATCGTACCTGTAGAATTGTAATCAAAACCATCAATTATTCAAAAAAGGAAAGAGAGTCAATGGATACAGGAAAAAGACTAATGGAAGCAGGAAATTGTATCCTATCTAAAAGATGGATCGTTCCATCAAAATAAAAAGGAAGCACAAAAACCGTGAATAAGAACTGTTAGGTACACATTAGAAGCTGAGGTCCTATTTCAATGAGGATAATTGCTCCCTTTGCTTAATGTGTAAATGAGAATGCAACGATACATGTAATGAAGGAAATACGTGTGTATACGTGGAAATCACACAATTGGACATTCTCTGGCACAGAAAGCCTTGAAGAAAGGCTATTATTATTAGCCCAATAAAAAAAACAATGATACAATGAAAAAATATCAGAAATTTGCATCAATACCACGATAACCTGTACAAGAGCTGCTACTCCTTCGTAAAATGTAGTATTGACTTCGTTAGAGGGCTAGTCTTCTGAATGGCTGGAATATTAGTTCTATTTTCCAAAATAGCCTTTACTATTGGAAATATTATTTTACCCTTATTTTTATTATTTGCAAGGTATATTCTTTATCTTTTAATATTCCTTTTAATCAGGACTTATGTCTATATTTTTTAATCTTTCAAACACCTCAAAATATTCTCTGTATCTTGATAATTCTTCAAAGATCCTAGGTCGATCTTTCTTATTTATACATTCTAAAACTATTCCTTCTGAAACTTCTTGTATATCTTTATGTTTAGTTATAATATCTTCTACCTTTTTTACTTCTCTACTAGTTTTTACAGAATCAATTCTTATATTATGATTACAATAATAATCTATATCTCTATATATTTTTTCAAGTTTTTCTTGGCCAACAGAAAATATGTTTTCAGACTTTTCAGCTAATTTAAGCAAAAACGAAATATCTTTCTCTTTTAAATATAATATGGGATTATCATTAGAAGTGGATGTAGATGCTTGTGAAGTGTTCATCAAGATTAATCAAAGCATAAGCATGTAAAAGTGAGTAAATAACTTATAGTAATCGAATAGAAGTAAATAGGTTTTCCCTCCAATATGCTCTTATAGATGTTTTGCATGTACTTAATCAATCTTCTGAATCAAGTAAAATTTTAAAATGTCTTTTGAAATCATTTGGGTCCACAACTGCTTCCGCAAAAGGTTTTTCAATTAATGTAGCATTTCTCACTCTAGAGAATTAGCCGTGTTTTCACAGACGCCATCTCACAGTATTTAGAGTCTCTGTTTTCACCTCTATTCAAACTCTTTTCAGAATCAAGTCCTTACTTGGAACGAAATTTTAAAAGATAACTCACACACAAAGTGCTACAATTTTGTTAGAAAACTACATTTTTCCCCTAAACCATTCATCAAAGACGGGTACTTTGGCATGGCTAACATCCATTCGAAATCAATGTTTTGAAAATCTTTTAAAATCTCTATCTGTACTGTCGAGGAATCATGAGAAACTTAACGAAATCCTTTTATGAAAGTTTTGTTGAACATAACAAACTTTACTTTAATATTCATAAACTGAAATAGTACATGCTTACAATCTATATTTACATATCTTTGGTACTCACCTTATTAAATTTAGAACTCCATAAGTGATTACCTTATTACAAACTTTGCTATCTTCTGACTATCTAATATTTCTAAATACAAGTGGTGTATACAGATTACAAAATATTTGAAATGTGTTTCTTCAGAATGTTTAAGAGATAAGTTGTTTCGAGATGCCTCTTTTGAGTCCCTCCCTTCTCCTTTTATAGAGGGTTTTGAGAATCTTATCTTGACAGGTGTCTCTCCTCTTCTTTTGTTGGGTAGCTCAGCAATCTTATCTCCACCGATTTTTCCATTATTTTCTTGTTAGGTGGACGTCTCTTTTTAAAATTATCTCTTTATCTTTGATTTTGTCTTCCACTTATGACAACCAGTGGGTGAGTAGTCACAATTATGAAGACTTTCTTGTACTATCTTCTGTCTTTTAGTAGCCACAGTTTTTCTTTAATAAATTTCTTTATTAAAGTAGTGATAAATGGCCACTTTTGTCATCATCACTTTTTCATCTTCGAATCAAAGGATTCTGCAAGGAATTCTTCACTGTTGAGAGATGCTTGACTCACATCTTCTATTACGCAGTATTCACAATGGTGATCACTATAGTTCCAGAGTAGTTTGCACAGTTCTTTCGCCATATCTTCTGATCTATGTACTTGGTTTGAGATAATTGCGGATAATAATTGGTCAAGATAACATATATCTTCTTTCTTTGTAGCCTCTGGTGCTCCTGGATAGAAGTTTATTTTGTTGTATATTGCATTTTGGAGAGTTTTCATCCACTTTCCTATCTCCAGATACCAATCTGATAAAACATTAAAAATAACAATAAAGAATATGACTTCTTCATGGTTATCTTTTTTTGAGAAATTTTGCCTCATGGCATATTTTGACAATATCTTTTGGATCTATTATTTCAATAGAAAGTTTAGATTCAATTTGGCTCTGTGAAGAGCTACCTTCTTTTTTGATATTTTGAATATCTTCTTTACCAGTAATAGGCATAAGTATTCCCTGTGAAGGGATTCTTACTACCTTCTTCTCTTTCCCTTTATCCTCTGGGAAAGCGCTAGTATTGACTGGTCCCTGTGAAGGGATACTAGATTTGGTACAAATTACTTCTGCCTCAAGGGCTATATTTTTGCCTTGAAGGTTATCTTGGATATTTTGAATTTGTGTTTCCGAATAGAAAACTTTTATCTCAAGTATTTGGAGTTTCGTCCTTAGTTGCTCTAACTCCATCCCTGCTGAGATAATCAGGAAGAAAATTAGTTTTACCTTTTATGTATTCAATATCAAATTTGAAGTATGAAATCCAAATTTGTATCCTGATAATATATCTATTGGCAATAGATGGAGCAACATTATTTTTCAAAAAAAACTTTAACCTGAGTATTATCAGTTCTATTCAAGAACTTTTTTGGTAATAAATAATCTTCATATTTTTGAACTCCCCTTTTTACAGCAATGAGTTCTTTCCTGTTCGTCTCATATCTCGTTTCAACTTCTTTCACTTTATGCTCAAGCATGGTATCTATTCTTTGATCCACACAATCCTCGATCCACTCACAGAGAGAGAGAGAAAATCATTCATGTCCAAAGGGCTCAAAAACAATATAAACCTTCAACAGTGCACGAATTCAGAGACAACCTCATAATCCATGTCAAAAACCATTACCCAACCTGCTAACCCATTTTCCAATCTCAAAATCCATGGAAGACAACTACTTAACAAACACTTACATTAGCGCCGGCAAATCGTAGCTACCAAGGGTGTAAATGTGAAGGATGAGATGTTTCTTCGTCGGTGCCGCTGGTGGTGACGGTAAGTACGACAGCCGCCTTGGGTTTGGGAGGAGTCGTGTGTCGGTGTGATTTGGGGAAAATCGGGAGGGAGGTGTGTGTCAATTGAAATTCATTTGGGTTTAATGGGGAAAAAGTCGTGTGTTTCACTGCCACGTCAGCTATTTTAAATTTCTTTAAATTTTCTGTCAAATGGTCATGTACCTATAGCGGAATTGCTAGTGCTAAGCCTTTCTTCTCATTGGATTTCCTTCTTTCACACTCAAGTAAGACTAAAAATTAAAAAAATAAATAAATAAATAAAAACACCACTTTTCTTTGTCCACTTTGTTCGAAATAAAAAAATAGTTCATTCTCTATTAACAATCCTACCGTCAAATTTTGGGAATTGTTGGAACTTAAAAATAGACACAATAATTTACCAATTTTAAATTCAAGTCTTTAATAGTTTTATCGTTTCTTAGGATATAAATGAACGAACGAACGCATATAAAACTGAATGACCGAATGCAGAGAGAAATAGATGACTTGCCAAACAAGCCGAATGTTAGTCAGTCACTTCGATCTTCATCAGGAATATTTTGGAGTCAGGAAGCATTCGAGGAATTTGCAAGGCAGGACGGGAGAGGATTAAATACCCTCATTTAACTCCTGTTTAAATAATTAATTATTTTTAAAATATTATTTAAATTGAAAAAAATAAAATGATCCAAGGTGGGTTCGAAAATTTTGGGACGAGACATGGACTATCTTTGAGTAACTAAACTACGATTCTAATGGACAAAGCACTTCAAGAATTTATTGTGATCCCACATACAACAATTATACAATCAAGCCCCTATTCGTCTACCATTTTCTAAAAATTCCTTTTTGCTAAAATTCATTTTCAACTAAATATTCTCAGAATAAAATATTTAGCACGTAAATTCAAAACTTTTTCTATTTTCTAATCACACATTTTCTAAAAAATTATTATTTCAAAACTCATTTTCCCCAAGAACACTTTCTAACTGGCATCAAACGGGGGCCAAATATTATACAATACTAATAAAGTTCTTGAAAATACAAGCAGTAGAACATGCTCATTTATAAATATTTTTTAGTCTTCATAAAAATTGGTGACATCCCGCACTAAAAAAATAAAATACATAGAAACATTAGTCATTATTTTGCTATATGATAAACAGAAAAGGCAAAGGAACAGAGTGGAAAACAGGTTAAAAAAAAAAAAAAGGTGCCACATGAAATAGGGTAAAAAACAGGGAGCTCATGTGGCGCCCTCTATTGGAGGGGCTGCTGTCTGAGCAGGGTTGATATGATAAATTGATTATGTTACAAACTGACCTGTGGCATTGAATGACCCACAATGACATCGGATGGCAGGTGGACTGCCAAAACAATGTCATTACTGGGTGACAACGGAACTTGCCATAATCAATTTGTGTATGCAAAACTCTAGCGTCAAACTTCCTCAAGCTCCTTTGAGGTGAGGCTGAACCCTTGTTTTCAATCCCTTACAATCAAACCCAGCATTTAAGGATCAATTGGGTCTCAAACGAATCCAAAGCAATTGAAGTTGGGCAAATCCCTGAAGGAAAGCATACAAATATCTTATTAACATATAAGTGTATTTTACACGCTTATTTAGACATTTAAACTTAACCAGAAAAGTTGGACTTGATTAGAAGATTTGTAAAATCTTCATGTAATGATCTTTATGAATTAATGCACATATTTTATATGCTCACTGTTTAATTTAATTAGAGATTACTAAGTTCACATATAAGTATAGGTTGATTGACCTAAAGAGATAAAGATATTGATTTTCACCCTAGGCAAGAATTGATTGTAAATGGATAATTGGGGATCAAAGGATGTTGACAACGAAGTTGCGATCCTAGTGCCATTTGTGATTTGATTAATTCCAAAATTTTATTTCTTACTTTTAGTTACTTATCTTAGTAGATAATTAGATACAATTAAAATCAAATCCAATATATAATTGTGTGGGTTTTGGATTTGGGCTATTTTTAATTAAAGTAAAACATGTAGACAATTAGACATTCTGTTCGTCGCTTTATTACTTGTTTCGATCTATACACTTGCATAATAAAATTGAGAATAATTTTTTGGCGTTGTTTTCAGATGATATTTTATTTACTTTTTTATTTAGCTAGTATTAGCCCTAAAAATTGTTCTTTTTCAACTGATCTACTTGTTTTTCTTGATTTCATTTTTGCCGGTGATGAAGTGAAGCAAGGAAATGGAAGCAACTAGTGATATGCTTCTAAAAATATATTCCCAACGAGGATGGGAAGATGAAAAAGAATCAAATAGGACAGCTAGTAAATATGCTGATAGAGCAACCTCAAGGAACCTTTCCAAGTAACACTGAAGCCAACCCGATAGAACTAATACTTAGCATTACAACAAAGAGTGAGCTACAATTACTCAAGATTTTGTATAATAGCCGGTCATCCAATTTATGGAAGTACCAACTAACGAAGAATAACAGGAGAAGAAAGATGAGTTGATACTGACAATAAATGATGTCGTAAATATCAAGTGATCCTTCGACTCTTATGATTGCTCTAAAGTTGATTTTCATAATTAGAGTTTGAGTCGGGTGGTAAAGTCAAGTCATATTTTAATTAGAGGCCTCCAAAGCCAACTTATGCAAGCAAAGAAAGGCCTCCCAAAATTCCACTGAAAATGTCGCGAAACGATTGTAGCAAAAAGTCAAACTAATGACTTTACACAAACGCTTATTGTATTTAGCTCAGACCTGTTTATTTTTTTATTATTATTATTTTTGGGAATTTACATAAATGTCACTAAAACTGAAAATGCATAAAAGAATTTCATTTGCACCAATTTCTTCCAAAAATGTCACTTTTTATGCAAAATGTCCAATTTACCCTTTATGACACATTTTCAGGAGCAATAAATTCTTGATTTGAATGTAATTAATGGTGTAATGTGATGATTTGTTTTATATATTTTAAACATTTAAGATATGATTATTATATTGTATTATATGAATTTTTGTTAAAAAAATGGGTGAAAAATTAAAAAAACACACAAACATGTATGAACATATACCCTACATTTTTCATCTTCATCTTCATTCCATCATCAACAAGGGAAAGCTACTGATCAATCTCAAAGGTGAGCTTCTAAAAATTGTTTATATTTTCATCTCATAGTTTACTACTTTAGATGTTTAATACAACATGGTTATATTTAATTGAACTTTTTCAATCTCTTATTCATTAATGTGTTTTATTTTGGATATATTTTTCAAAGGGAAAAAATACCAACATCCTCTAGAAAAATGTAAAAGATTTCATATTTAATGAAGCGTTGAGTAATTCCTTATTTATTTGTGGGAAGATATTATGATGTTGTAGTTGAGAATTGATTATCACCATTAATGTTTTCAATAATTTCTTCCAAAGAACTAAATACATGGTTTTCAAGCTTCCCCAAAATTTATGGCAGTTCAACTGTCGAGTAGTGTCGTCGAAATCGTCGGGTTAGACATTTACTCACTATTTGGATAGATAATTTAACTGTCGACTTCGACACTTGAAAACTGATGAAACCCTTTATTTTCCTTTTTGCTATTATATGGATCTAAATATTCGAAAGCTACAATTTGATGGTATTAAATGTCGACAAATGGAATGTACAAAATTCTCACATTTGCAATCTTAACATTTCAGGTATGAGTCATCACTTGAGATTCATCGTGTCGCATAGGGAAAAGCTTGTTCAACCTCCAATGTAATACGAGTTTCTTAAACAACTGCTCAATGTCGTTGTTGACGTTGTATATCCAATGTTCCCCCTACTGCGTTGTACATTATCAAGTTATATTATAGTTTTATTGTCATTATCGTTTGAGGCCATTATTGCTTCTTATGTTATCATTGATAAGTGTGTTTTTATGCACTTATTTAATATCTAAATATATTATTTATTGATTAAATGAATGGAATTATTGCCTCAATTATGGAATAATTACTTTTGTAGGCCAAAAATCATCCAAGGGAAGAGAACAAGGCAAAAGGAAGTGAAAAGGACCAAAAGCGCACAAAATGTGATGTTGGGGACCAAAGTGCACAAGTACTATAAGTTGGGGACATAAGGTTGCAATTTTGGAGGGCAAAAGTGATATGAAAATCAAATTTTGAGAACTAGATTGTACATGATCAAAGTTGAGGAGCCTTGTGTGCAATTAAATGGAGGACTAAGTTGGAAAAAGAAATAAAGAAAGCTTGCACGCGCGGGAGACCCTTTTTGATTTACTGAGACTAAAAGGGTTTCATGGTGTGCGCGGGGGACGATTGCCTGCGCTCGCGCGCCGCTTTCCAGCTGGGCAAATTTTGTCTATTTCGCGTAAATTTCAGGACTTCTTTCACAATTTCACTTGACCCGATTTTGGCCATTTAAATACCAATTTTTAGTCATTTTCGGGGGGATTCAAGGTTTTGGAGGGCTAGATCTTCTTCCTCTTTCATTCTTTCTTTCTTTCTCTTCTTCTTTCTTTTCTCTTCCATTTATTTTCTTTTCTTTGGTATTTTGGCGACACAATCTAGAGCATAAAGAGATTCAATTAAAGTTTTGGCAAGGTTTTGGGGAAATCAAGAGCAAGCTCAAAAACGGGTTTTATCTATACCTTGTATTTTCTCCATTATTTTGTCAAATTTACAATGTATTGTATAAAACATTCTCCTTTTTATCATATATTTAACATGGGCTAAATATTTGTGTTGGGATTTATGGTATTAGTTTAACCTAGCTTTTAATTAATTTTGATATTTGCTCTTTAATGTTAAATTATTTATTTCCATGCGTTTCTACTATGATTTTATTACATTTTCATTTATATGGTCAATGAATGATTATGTTAAGTGATTTGCACATCGTTCAAGAGAATATTGTGTATTTTAGGCCAAGTAGTAGAAATCCTAGGTTTGTTTAGAAGATAAAGATATACCCCTAACTCTAGGTGACCCATTGAGCTATTTTCACAAAAATTTAATGCGGTTGTTTGGTTTTAATCGACATAGAAATATAGTAGGTTAAACCAATTAATTAGGGTTAATTTCTCTCGAGAGATGTGATTAACTAAAATTGGAAAATCGGGTCTAACATCGTGATTGAGTAATTTGCTAATTGGCTTGTGGAGAAATTAATTAGGCGACGATTAAGTGAAATCATAAATCCCAACCACGCTTGCTTCCAAAATTTCCAAGATTTTTACATTTTCTTATTTTGTAGGTTTTTAGTTAATTTCCTTATTTAAGATCATATCTTTAATTGTGTGTGTTTATTTTTATTATTAGAATTAAATTAATTAGAGTTGTGTAATCAAAAGTATACATTCCTCAAGGGATCGACAATCCGGACTCAAAAGGTCCACTTTATTACTTGTACGCGACCTGTGCACTTGCGGTGTAATAGTTTAGCTAACAGTCATTATCGAACTCTACTATTGTTGAGAATAATTCAACCACACCATTCAAAAACTACTATCACAATCTACTAAAAATCTAATTTTAATCCCCACAAAACACATTGTTTGTAAGTTGTAAATAGTGGACTCAATTGACGCATAAATGATAAATATCACTAATGTTAAATAGTATTTACTATGGAGAAAAGAATGAGGACAATTACAAAATTGGATTGAATTATTTACTACAATATTAGAGATGGAGTGCTTTTTTTACTTCAAAAAAATCAACAATTTAACGTTTTCGTTATCTTTATTATTATTATTTTTTTGTCATATTTATAACCTATTGATTTCATTGGAGCGTGCATATCTTGCATAAATGCATTTTCAACTTACGGTGTTTCCCAACAAATTCTCAACTTACATTACTATCTTCAATTTACATCGTCATTATCATTCCAACATCATTCACAGACAGTTAAATATATGTTCAACTAAACAAGTAAAATACGGATCCACGAACAATATATTGCATGACAGCCTGACAGTTCATCTGTCATTTTTTACGGACTGTTTCTGTCATCCTTGACACTTGGTCATGATGTAATACCTTAATTTAGTAAAAACAAAAAAAAAATTTTATATATATATATATATAAAGTTAGGCGATGAATTGGATTGATATAAACAATCCAATTCACATGCATACAAAACTCAAGCAATCCAAATGCCCACAACACACAGAGGAACCGGAAGCAGGGAGAAAAGAAAGAGAAAAAGGAAGGAAAAAATAGGGGGAAGAAGGAAAAAAAAAAGTTCGCCTATGTTGTTAGAAAATAAGTGCTTCCTACTAGTAAACTTGAATTCTTCAATTTAAAGGTAAATAAAAAGTTACTTATTGTTAAGTTATGTTTAATTTTATAGTTGTTAGATCTTTAGACTAAATTCAATTTTATTAAAGGGATTAAATACAATAAACTGTGAAATTGAGTAAAGTGAAAGAAAAACTAGATAAAGAGATTGTAGAAATCGCCTACACGTGAAATGATTAAGTTTGGGTACTGCCTATTTAATTATTGAAATTATTTAAAATAATTAATTGTTTATTTAAAAATTATATCTATTTCAGGCAACAATACTGACATCAGAATAGCTTACCAACCAGGTTGATTTTGCCAACATAGTACTGTGAGTGGAAAAATATAAATATTTTTAAGTATTTATAAATTAAGTATATTATCAAAATATGTGCAATTATGTGTTCGATTATATGATTATTATGAAAATCTATTTTATTATGATACATGTGGAATTTCAAGGATTATTTATTGTACGTTTGTGACTTGGTATATGAGACATATGATATTGAGATCGACCAGAAAAGTACTCGTGATTATGTACTTCTTCTAGTTCACAGAGGGGTCTTGGCTGTGTTCTATCCTACACGAAGGGTCTTGACCAGATATTGGTCTCAACCGTGTACAAATAGTTCACAGAGGAGATTTGACCGTATTCTAGAATTGATTATCAGATGTCTTTGAGACCGACTTTCGTTCACAAAGGGACCAAAGGCCCGTGGCGAAAGTGTTTAGCCTGAGGGGCGAATTACAGATTTTTGTCAGAGAGTACATTTTTGGTGGATCACGTGTGATGTGATGAGATGATGGTATAGATATCAGCTGATAACTATATTGTAATTTTGAGATGATATTTACAGTTTTATAAGAATGACTTACTTTTTGCTATAATTCTATGAGTCTATCATGTGAATATTAAACAATATGAACTGAATGTTTGGTAAAAATGTTTAAAGGAGAAAGTATAATTATTTTCGAACTCTTCCACTCACTGAATTATAAACTCATATATTTTTTCATAATTTTCTTACAGGTGGCAATTGATTCTTTTAGCTAGAAATGCCTAATGATTTCGAAACGAGAGCCACACGACATGTTGAGTGTTATAAACTCATATTGATGAGGCATAAAGTAAATAATTTGGACCCATCTCATTATATTTTACATAGCATTTGATTTTGATGCATATTTTGTAGTAAGTCATAGTTAGCCTTGGTGGTGGATCTGACATCTAGTCAGCATCTATCATCGGCGCACATCATGTTCCTAGTCTATTAGGGTGATTCGGGACGGGGCGTGTCATATGATAAATTATATGAATAATTTTCGACAGTTAATTGCAACTGAGTAAAGTACACTAAAAATTTCAACGTAACAAATATTCGAATACACAGCATTATGTACATATATTATCACGTGAATCCTGACAGAAACTAGAAACCATAAATATAGTCTACACATAAGCATAATAGTTGCAAAATTAACAAATTCAACTATGTTACCGTTGAATTTCACCTACAAGTATAAAACATTTAAACAACGGTTACAACAAACTAAAATATTTGTGCGCATCACTAATAGAAACTGTAAAACATTTTAAAGTAAAAACCACGATACGTTTCTATTGTGAAATAAGTACCATCAAAAGTACTATCACGTCATTAACTACTTAAAACAACTGTTATGTTATTCTTGAGAATATGTGACTATTTCCCTAGTTAACTCCTATAATGTATCTGATTTATTGCTTGATTTAACGTTGGTTGACTTTCTATCCGCCCCGGTGATTGGAGTCTTAGTCAATGCAGTAGGTACTCGAACACGTGTTGATCGTTGCATATTTGCGTTAACATCAACGTCACCTTGAACGAGTATGGTTGATACCAATGGTACATCAGTGTATAGTCATATGCAAAAGTGGTTTGAGTTGTATTAGGTACCAAAATTTAATAATAGAAGAAAATAACAGATTCTACCAAAATTTCAAGTATAACATCGAAATGCTACGTTTATCTTCAACTAAACATATTTAACATAAATCATAAGAATTTGACATTGTATAACTACTCCACTACGAAACTTACTGTCTGCCACAAGCATAGAGAAATTTGTGACTGTCCAATCATGTACATTTCGGTTCAACACCTTCATACGAAATAATCAAGTTTCAAATGCCAAGGTTAGGAAATCAAAACATTCTAATATTTGTTTTTTAAAACTGAAAGTAATAACACATACAAATTGCCTCTTTCATCCATCTAGTCAATGGACCTTTCGGTAGTTTGGGCTACCAACTTTCAGGTCAGTATCTTCATATGAAACAACCATATTTGAAATCATGAAGATAAAAACTTTAAACAGTGGAACAAAAGTGTTTTTAAATTAAAGTAATAATACATACCAATCCCCTCATTTATCTAGCTAGTCAATGGACCCTCCGGTAGTCCAAGCAAGTACCTTTTGGGTCGGTGACTTTTCTATCTAGAATGATAGTTTATCTTTACAGATGGATTCATAACTATTATGTCTATAATTCATGAAGTGATAATGGTGCTTAAATGATATGTTATATATTTCAACCCCTAAAATCACACGTGGAAGAGAAGCTTAACAAAATTTGGCTTCTGCATTCAACTGTCGAGAATTTCAGAGCCTAACTGTCGAGAACGATAGTTCATCTGTCAACAAATGATTTCGTTACTGTCAGAATGGACATTATATTTCACATTCATATTAGTTTTCCAAGACATGAAGAACCAATTTATGACAAATATGATATATGTTATACTTATAGTTTCCAATAGCACCACTTTTCAAATACTCAGCCATAAGTTTTATATGTAGATGCAAAGACATTTTTAAGAATGAAAATAGAATGATCTAGCACTTCAAACAACATTCAAATAACCCGGAATAATCATATAAAGATATATTTAACCGAGCTTATTTGTGCATGTTGACCAGAATATACCCAATTCAATCTTAACTCATTTCACAAACTCAAAAATTAAACTCAAACTCAATTTGCCTAATAATGACCAATAACCATTATTTACATAAAAAAATGAAAAACATAATTGTAAGAAATAAATTCATTGATAACTTATATAAACCAAAATGTTAACATTTTCATAGCACTAGAAAAATAGACAACAAGAAAATGAAACATATTGTACCAATTCAAGACCAAAATTTTGAAGAATAAAAAAATAAATACCCCTAAATTTGAAAAATCAGAAAAGAAGAGATCAACAAATGCAAAAAGAAAGAAAAAAATAAAACCTCAAGAGATTAATGGTGATTTTCGTCGATGGTGGACTGATTAACGGTCATTTGGCTTCAAGCCTGGACAAAAATAAAGGACTTCAACATCGCTGATGACCTTGAGCAAGAGGAAATTCAGCCGTTTAGATTTATGGAATATGAGAGAGAATGAGAGGATATATATATATATATATAGTGAAGTGAGAGCATTTGATGTGATATTTTAAAGTTTTTTGTACTATTTTTCCATCTAGTCAAATCAATTTTTAATGAAGGACATTTAAGATATTTTAATTATCTAGATGGGCAAAAATGTCCAACATTTTCCAAAATTAACAATCGTGCAAAGATTTAAAAAATGTGACATTTTTGTAAATGCAAATTCAAAAATTGACTATTTTGGTAATTTCCACTATTTTTTTTTTCAAGGGTTTCTTGATAAATTTAGAGTCAAGATCATCAAAATAATTTAACTCAGATTTCATGTGATTTCATACTTCTCTTTATGCAGCTGACCTATAAATAATTATATTTCGTGTCCCTTTTCATGGAGATAAGTTGACACCAAACAAAGGTGTCCAAAAGAGAGGATACAGGGACGCATGCGAAAGGATGAATCATCGCATGACATGGCGGAGTATTTCTATCCTTCCTTAGCTCATTTTTGTGCTTAAATTGAAAACAATATAACTTTAACTTTGGGGGCAGATTCGACTTTAAAACTCAAAATTTTGTTTCTTTTGGCTTGTTTTCATTGCTTTACATAACATAGAAAAATTCCAGAAAAATTTAAAACTTTTTGAAACGTTTAAAAAAAAATTAATAATAATAATAAATTGAAAATGTCCAAAAATACATGTATTTGTATTTGTATTTGTTTTTGTATTACTTAATTGGATAGCCTTTCAGCTTACTGATGAATTTATATTTGAAATCGGGTTGATCTATGATATGTGATCGATTAGCCAGCGCGGTGCTGATTTTCATATCTTACTTATTGTCGCTGGGCTTTTTCTAACAACTTGCAATGGTGTTGAGGTTTCCTGTCTCCAAGCAGCCAACACACGAATTTACACTTACGAAAAATGAAAACACACGAATTTTAACCAAGTAAAATTGCAGAAGATTGAAGTACTAGAGAAACGGTAAAGAAAAAACAGATTTCTTGGAACATTTTTCAACTTTATTTCTACAAAACAAAGAACACACTAAGTTCAAAAATAGTGAAGAATCAACATAAACATTGTTGTCTCATCGCTGCACTCACTGTTCGATCGATCTAAAATGCACTAACACATAATAAATAGATGAAATTCCGATTACAGTTAACACCCTTAAGCTAGGTAGTTTTCCCCAGAATTCATGTACTCTTACAGCTAAAACCGCCCAAAATTATCCTGTATCAAGCCTACAGTAATAACAACCCATAACTGTAGTGATGTGCCTTCTGTTGTGTATTGGTTGTTCAAAACCAACAAATAAACATATGAATTGGATTGTGGAATGAAAACCGAAGTGTTTGGGCCACATTTTATGCCATGTGGTTGCATGTGTTGAGGTCTCGGCACAAATGAACCATGCGACCGCATGGAATTGTATCCATGGAATGAAAACCGAAGTGTTTGGGCCACATTTTATGCCATGTGGTCGCATGTGTTGAGGTCTCGGCACAAATGAACCATGCGACCGCATGGAATTGTATCCATGCGGTTGCATGGTAGGTTTTTGGTGACCGTTATAGGGCCTTTTTAAACGTTATAATTTCGACTTTGGTGACTTTTCAATCAAATTTTGGCACCATTTCACTCCCTTGGTCATGGCCTATACATAGAAGATCTATATTCAAGGCTTGAGAACATTGAAAACACTTGAAAATCATAATTATTCCACATCAAAGATCATCAATCCATTTCTTCATATTCAATTCTTTTGTGTTCTTAAAGTTTTGGAGAATTTCACTTTGTGCTTTGGTGAAATTATTTATAAGGCTTGTTACAATCTTTCAAATCATTTGTCAGAATACCCTAAAACATCTCATAAAGACCAGAGAGGGGGGCAAATAACGTTTGAGGACAGCGATCCCGTATTTGAGCCTTCAAAATTGTTATGACAACATTTGTTATTTTTTCATCTTGTTGCTGCGATTTTCTTCTTATTTCTTTTGTCTCTTCTCCATCACTCCAATTTTTCCAACACCTTCCATGTGGCCTGATTGTCACTGAATTCGAGCACTAAAATCAGCTGGACAGCAAGTTCACAATGCTGCTGGACGCAGCCCGCATCAATTCATTGATCAACACCAATCTGACTCGCGTCCCCAAATTGTGCCTCGTGATGTCGCCAACAAGAAAATTAGGCATTCGTGTCTCAGTCAAATGCTTATCACAAACCAACATGCTTTCTTGATTCCCAAATCCACGCTAAACACCAAGTATCTTGCATGCCTTCAGCAATAGCAGGGTAACGGCAAGGCAGCGTCCATTCCACATCCGTTTTCCTGGAAAGGATTCTCACACTTATTCATGTAAAACTCTATTGTTGAACACAGTCATTTTTTATTTTTATTTTTATGTAGAAGATTGAATTGCTTGAGTCGGTATAAGTAGGTCACAATTTGTCCTACCATCCTGTTTTAAACATTAATCACTTAACCTCTATGTGAGACCAATTTGGGGTAGTTGAATAGATAGAAGTAATTAGTTTGATGTGTTTCGATTTCATCTGTAAACTGTATTTGTGGAGTAATTTTGGCCAACGAGTAAAAACTAGGTATTGACTCTATGGTTGGGATCTAACCCCAATTACTTGTCCTAATAATAGACATTGCACTAAGAAAAGGAAAAAAATGTCATGTTATACAAGCAAAAGCTACATTTAGAAGATCCAAATTTGGACATCAAGAATTATCTTAAAAAATAAAATAAAAAAGAGAAAGCATGTTCTGTTGAAAAAAATGAGTTGAGTGGCTAACTTTAGTACAAAATTTGAGTGGGACTCGGTTCGTTATTTTTGAAGTTCAAGATTGATTTATGTTCTCCTACGCGAGAACATCTAAATAATGTATTTACTTGTCAAATATGATATTCAGGTGAATGAAAAATTGGAGCTCAAAATGTGCCAATTGAAATGAGTTGTGTTAGAGTGAAATCATTTAAGGTTTGTCACACATAGAAAAATTATGAAAGCAAATACCACTTTACATAGGATTGCACTTTGAAATGATGTGATCATGTACAATATAGTGGCTCTCTTTAAGTGCTCACGAAGGAGGGCAAATCAAACTGAAAAAAACTTCGGATATAAAAATTGGCCCCTTAGAAAAGCCTAAGTTTTGCTGAATTTTTTCCTCCCACTGACCGTTTAAATTCCAAAACTATTGAAACTTCTATATTCATTATCATTACAATATGAGTTAATGACATTGATGGGGTTAAGCCTATATAAACAACCCAGTTTCTAATAATTCTGCACAAGAGAGAAAAACAATACAGCATATAGTTTCTACGTAATTTACAGAACACAATTTCTGCATAATTTTGGTTTGCATACTGCATAGTCACACAGTCCCTGTCCGTCTGTTTGTCTGGAAGTATTTTGGTGATATTGTTCGGACACAAGTTATGTTCGGTATAGGAGTATTTGAGGTGCTTAAATTCTACTGTTCCTCAGTTATATCCTGGAAGACAGACGTTCGAATCAAACCTCAAGAACATAGATGAGGGGACGAATCTATTTTAAGAAAATTGTATTCACACGGGCCTTGGCTAAAATGTTTCTTCTTTTGGTTAATTAATTTACTCGTTCTGTTTTATTGGAATTTAATCTGTTATATTTTGGTTAACTAGATTAATTTGTTTAGTTTATTGTAATTTAATCTACCATATTCTTGGTAGTATCTAAGTTCACTACATATAAAGTATATGCAAAATCGGTATGTACAAATTCGGTATCTATGCAGCATATATGGTTAGTTGCAAATACGGTAAGCTATATATACAGTAAGATGCAAATATGATAAGATGCATATACGGTATGCGTAAATTCAGTATGTTGCATATGGTATGTATCAATCCGGTGTTTTTTAATCCAATATTCATCCACTAACATTTAGTCCAACATGTTCAAAATAGGGATAAAGCAAATGCATGAAACAAAATACACACATCAAGTCCAACTAAGCCTTGGATAATAATTTGGGATCTAGCTAATTAGTGAGTTTGACTTGCTTAGTGGAACTTAAAGGCATGACTCAAAAGTACATGGAGAATCTTCATGTGTTCAATTAGTTTCTTTTGTTGATTGATCTAAATAAACTTGAGCGTTCAAGAAAGAAGTGCATTGAAAGCGACCTTTATAAATAACACATCGCGAGAGAATACAAATCAAGTTTGGGTGGGAGCATCTTACAAGAGGGAAATAATATAATTTGACGATTGAAGGTCAAGAATTGACCAATTTGAATTGATTGGAGTTGGCTATTTCCACACACTAGTCGAGCATCAAATACATTATAAACTTGTTTTACTTGTATTGTTTGGAAGCTTGTTGTAAATTGACTTCGTAATTCTAAAATAAAGGGATATATGACAAGCTATCTAGCGAAGTTGTCTATTATTCACATGCATGTTAGAAAGATAGAATAGATAGTTTTTCTCAGGACTAGCTAGCAAATGTGTATTTTATATGCGTATCTAATCATTTAAATTTTACGTAATATTTATGAATTGGACAAATTCTACCTAATTTATTTTTTTAAAAAGAATTAAAGAGGTTATTGGAGCATAATTAGAGCTAAATGGATGAAATTGAAGAGCTAATGGGAAGTTTGGACTTGATTGAAAGCTTTGAAAGTGTTAAATTGGATGAGTTAGGAACCAATTTATACATGTGCAAAGGTAGGGGACCAAATGCTGACAAAGTAAGAACTTTGAGGACCAACTTGAACAATCTAGAATCTTGGAGGATCAAATCTAAATAATATAAAATTTAGAGGATCAAAGTGAGAAAATTTGAAATATGAAGGACCAATTCAGGCATGATCGATACTCGAAAGAATGAAATTGGCAACCAATAGTTGATGGACTTAGATGGAAGATATCAAAAAGTCGGGAGGCTTGGCATGAAAAATCGAAAAAAACAGCCGCAATGTTATGCTCATGAAGGTCAGGCTCAATTGAGGAGGCCTTGTGGCATTGTAGACAAGTTTCCATATTGTTCTTCCAAATCTAAAGGCACTTCGGGTATTTCTTTGGCGTGACTTTCAAGTCAATTTAAGAAATATATAATGAAAGAATTAGGCCGAATATAGGGGAATTCCATACCACAAAATAGTATTGATAGAAGAGACAGTTGAATTTAAGAGTGAAAATAAGACAATACAAAGAGAAGAGAATTGTATTGAATAGTGTGATTTATTTACAAGAGATGTATCTTATTTATAGCCTAATTTGAGAGGAATGTTTTCCTTTCTAACCAATGTGGGACTAACTAATATTTACATTATATATACATTAACAGCCCCCTCAAACTCAAGGTGGTAAAATGGAGACCAACTTGAGTTTGGAAACTAAATCCTCAAGGCATCCAGGAGGTTGCGTTATCGTGAAGATATCAACAGTTTGATCGGCTGAAGAAACTGACAATAGTCCAGTAATCCCACGGGTGAGATGATGATGTATAAAGTGACAATCAATTTCAATGTATTTTGTGCGTTCATGGAATACATCATTGTGAGCAATTTGGATAGCACTTTGATTATAGCAGTTTATGATAGTGGCAGTAGAATGGGTGATGCCCATGTCTTCTAGTAACCAGCGAAGCCAAAGAAGTTCCTGAGTTGTATCAACAAGGGCTCGATACTCAGCTTCTGTACTGGATCGAGCGACTATTGTTTGTTTCTTGCTGCGCCAAGAAATAAGAGAATCGCCAAGGAAGAAGCAATACCAAGTGGTAGATCTACGATCAGTAGGGTTACCTGCCCAATCTGCATCTGAGTAAGCATGAAGCTCGAGTGAAGAGTGAGATGAGAAGTGGAGACCATGAAATAGGGTTCCTTTGATGTACCTAAGAATACGAAGCACTACAGCATAATGGGGTGTGCGAGGAGCAGAGAGAAATTGACTAACAATATAGACAGCATAAGAGATGTCAGGGCGAGTAAATGTAAGATAAACAAGACTACCAACCAACTGGCGAAACAAGGTGGGGTCATCCAAAGGTGTACCATCCATGGGAGTGAGTTTAGAGTTGAACTCTAGAGGATTGGTACACGTTTTACTATCTGTGAGTCCCGCTCGAGTAAGAAGATCAGAAGCATACTTTGCTTGCGAAAGATAATATCCCTCAGAGTTAGAAGTGATCTCAAGTCCCAAAAATTAACTAAGCTTTCCAAGATCTTTCATTTCAACATGTTGGCTGAGATAAGTCTTGAGATCCAAAATTCCGAATGTGTCATCACCAGTGATGATCGTATCATCGACATAGAGGAAAAGAAGGATAGTACCCTGGTTTGTTTTGCGAATGAAAAGAGCAGAATCATGTGAGCTGGAAGTGAACCCAAAATCTCCAACAATGGTGCTGAACTTAGCAAACCAAGCTCGAGGAGCTTGCTTGAGACCATAAAGAGCCCGACGAAGTTTGCAGACTTGATGCGGAAGATGATGAGAACCAGGAGGAGGGCACATATAAACTTCTTCAGTAAGTTCACCATTAAGAAAAGCATTTTTCACATCCATCTAAAATAATTCCCAATGACGGACGGCGACAACTGCAATTAACCTGCGAACTGAAGTGAGGCGGGCAACCGGGGCAAAGGTCTCCTCATAGTCAATCCTATACTCCTGGGTAAACCCTTTAGCTACCAAGCGAGCTTTATATCAATCAATGGATCCATCAGAGTGATTTTTGATCTTATAAACACACTTGCACCCCATGGCATGTTTGCCTTTTGGTAGGTCCACTAGATCCCAAGTGTGAGTGTTTTCGAGTGCCTGTAGTTCATCATTCATTGCTTTCTGCCAAAGAGGATCAGAACTAGCTTTACGATAAGACTGAGGTTCATGGTGAGAAAGAATAGTAGAAAATACAACAAAGTCATGAAGATTAATAGAAGGAGTTTTTACTCGGTCACTTTGTCGAGTAGGGAGATCAGAAGTCATTGGAGCGGATCCATCAGAAGAGACAAGTTCCTCAGAAAAGGGCAAGGTGGATAACTCAATTGAGGTATCTGTAGACATGTTAGTTGGTAATGAGATATCTGAGAAAGAGATAGGATGTGTTCGTGGAAATGTTGACTCAGAAGAAGAGTTTGTCTTAGGAGTGTCAGGAAAAAGATCTGTGGAAAGGTCAATGAATAGGATAGAGGTATTGTCATGTGACAGGTGAAACTTGGATATGGAGGCGAACATCTTGTGTTCCGAGAAAACGACATGACAAGATACTCAGAAACGTTTGGAGTAAGGATCCCAACATCTGTAGCCTTTGTGTTCAACACCATATCCCAAGAAGCAACATAGTCGAGATCTAGATTCCAATTTAGTGCGCTCATGAGGCTGAAGAAGAACAAAACAAGCACAACCGAATACCTTAAGAGTGTTATAGTCAGGAGAGCGCCATAAAGACGCTGAAATGGTGATTGATTCCCAATGATTGGGGGAAGGCACGCGGTTCTTAGTGTAAACAGCTGTAAGAGCAGCTTCACCCCAAAAGCATTCACGACACGAAGTAGATATGAGAAGAGTACGGACGGTATTGAAAATGTTTCGGTGTTTGCGCTCAACACACCCATTTTGTTGAGAAGTGCCTGGACATGAACGATGAGGAAGAGTGCCATGTTGGCAAAGAAAGGTAATGACTCTAGAGTCTGTGTATTCAGAAGCATTTTTAGCACGAAACACTTTGATATTGCAAGAAAATTGAGTTTTGACCATGGTAGCAAAATCAAGGTACAACTGAGGTAATTCAGATCGATTACGCATAAGAAATATCCAAGTGTAACGAGAGTAATCATCAATAAAAATTACAAAATATCTAGAGCCTCCCATAGTATCAGTGGGAGATGGGCCCCAAACATCAGAATGAATCAAATGAAATGGTGCAGAAGAAAAGGAATCACTTTTGTGAAATGGCAATGTTTTGCAAGTTGACAAGGCAGACAATCAAATTGTTCTTTATTAACAAGCCCTAAATAACCATTAGATGCTAAAAATTGAAGACGGCTAATAGAAGCATGACCCAGACGAGAATGCCAGAGACTGATAGATGGGGTAGATAAGACTGGGGCTGCTGTCTGAACTGATGAGGAGAAACGAGATGGAAGGTGAAGATTGATGAGCTCAAAGAGTCGTCCAACCTTACGGCCTATCCTAAGAGTTTGTCCCGTCTTTGGATCCTGCACACAACAACCAGAGGTAGAAAAGATGACAGTTAGACCGAAGTCACATAATTGACCAACATATATAAGATTGAGAGTGAGTTGGGGAATACAATAAGTATCAGGAAGTGAAGTGTTTAATGTTGAGATTTTTCCGATAAGACTCACGGTCATAGAAGAACCATAAGCAGTTTGAATAGTCGGAGTATGATTAGCAAGACGTTTGGTGGCAAATATAGTGGAATCAGGTGTCATGTGATTACAACATGCAGAGTCAAAGAACCAAGATGAATTACCTGAGGTGACTGACATAGCAGTAGAGGGTAAATTACCAGAATGAGCAAGGACTTGTTTGACAATTTCCTCTATGTCAGAAGCAGAAAACGTCTCACTGGTAGTAGTAGATGATGAACCTTCAACAGTAGTGGCGGCAGATCTAGAAGGAGTACCGCGAGACATGTATTGTTGGGAGTGTCTGTTGGGGTTTTGGAAACAATCATGCTGAAGATGACCAGGGGCTTGCTTCTAACAGAATTGGGAAACTCGAACCGAGCATTCCAAGAGAATGTGTCCTGGTTTCTTGCAGTAATTGCAGAATCTTGAAGATCCAGATGGATGCCCTTTGTTGTTGGGTTGAAAAGATCCAGATAGATGTATTTTATTTCTGGGTTGAGGTCCTCTAGGAGTGACGAAGACAGCATCTATAGAGATAGTCTTGCAAGGAGCAAGGCGAGTTTCCTCTGAAAGAAGTTCATTAACAGCTTGATCTAAAGTAGGTAAGGGACTGCAGTGAAGGAGAGATGCACGAACATGCTCAAACTCATTAATGAGGGCCATGAGAAAGAGAACCAAGTGTTGCTGATCTCGATAGTTAAATTTTTTTTAGCATCGTTGGCATCTGTAAACTTTGGTTCTGAGGAAGCAAGTTGATCCCAAACATAGTGCATCTCAGATAAGAAATTATTAATGGATTGCCCAGGCTGTTGTTGCATACGATGTAGAGTGTCTAGAAGTTGGTATTGATGAGACAAATCTGCAGTTGTGTAGCGTTTCTGTAGAAAATTCCATAGTGACTTGGCAGTCTTGAATTTACCAAACTAGAGACTGATGAAGCGTACGCATGTGTTGTGAATCCAAGTGATAATTTGGTGATTTTTGCTATCCCATTCTTCGAGACGATCTATGTATTTTGTGTTGTCTTCTCCAACGATTTTCTCTAGTTCGGTGATATCACCAGTAACATAGTGCCAGAGCTTTCTGCCCTTAAAAAAGCTTGACATGGCCTGAGCCCATATCGTGTAGTTGAGTCCTTCCATGACAATGGCAATAGGTTGTGAGGCCTCAAAATGCTCCATAATGTGCACGAAATTAGAAGGAGATAGAGATAAAAATAACAGGAATCGAACTGAACTGGTCGGGAAATGATTGATGGAGTGGTGGCTGAGATGATGTCGATGGAGAATAAGACTCCGACTATAACGACAACCTAATAGGTATGAAAATGATATACAAGAGATTTTCTAATATGAAGGATCCACTAATAGTGGCAATCACAGAGCATACTCAACTCTTGATATATCAAGAACACTAAGAATAGTAGCTCTGATACCAAGTTGAATTTAAGAGAGAAAATAAGACAATACAAAGAGAAGAGAATTATATTGAATAGTGTGATTTGTTTACAAGAGAGGTATCCTATTTATAGCCTAATTTGAGAGGAATGTTTTCATTTCTAACCAATGTGGGACTAACTAACATTTACATTGTATATACATTAACAGAGACAATTTAAGAAATATATAATGAAAAAATTAGGCCGAATATAGGGGAATTCCATACCACAAAATAGTCTTGATAGAAGAGGAACTTTGTATAAAAAACATCAAAATTTTTAGCAAAATTACAATAAAATCCTAAACACTGCAGGTGACTTCGAACAAGAAAAGCTCGTCCAAGACTGTTGAAGAAATTTAAGATTAACGTTTGTATCAACTTTTATCCTAAATTATTTGTGATTTGTGTCCACTTTTTATCTTGTGTTTTATGGTGAAAATATGATAGATTAACCACATTGTGGTTAGGATTTTGTTGAAAGCTTATTATTAACTTCTATTTTTTGGATTGATTTTTTTATTATTCTCTTATTCTGTTTTCAAGATTGGTCACAATTATAACATGTTTATATTTATATTGTTTTTGAGAGATTCAATATAAATTAGCCCATGCTAATAATCAACATAATGACCTACAAAATAAAATAATAATAAAATAAAATAGAGCTACCATAACTCTATTATAAAATCATTACATAATTATAATTGAGAATTAATACATATCTATATATATCGCAATTTAATTAGAGATAATTACGTTCACGAATGAACAACATCTCCTCATGAAATAAAATGTTTTTTAATCCTTCAGGATTTGATATGAAATGTGAACTCCTTCAAGATTCGAAAAAATGCTAGATGTACTGGAAAAACTTATAGACTGATTTATCGATATACAGGTAGTGAAAAATAATTGAATTTTGAACAAAATGCAAAGATATCTGCGTTCACATATAAGTATAGATTAACATCGAGAAAATAATTTATTATATTTGTTGAGAATCTACTTAACATACGCAGCGAAAAATAAAACAATTTTCGATTCCCATCAGGAATCGTCTTTATGTTTAGATATGAATTGTGCTAAAGATTGTACCTTCTACGAGATCTGCAAACTTTTTGCTTTGATTCTGCAAACCCCTTTGTAATTCTTTGTTCCAACAATCTTGATTCGCCACCCGCAACTGTCCAATTGTCCAGCCTCCAACAGTGATCACACAAAGAACAAGATTGTAGGATTAGAATTTTTTTCTTGTGCTAGCAAGAAGAATAATTTTTGACATACTCGAACGATGTCGTATTAGCAGCCCTTGACAGAGAAACATCCAATACCGTTAAAGCATGATCGTCCTCATAGAAAACACTATGACAACCTCAAGTCAAATGACCAATTTCACTACCGAACGTTAGAAATTAACCACTGACACTCAAATTGTTATCTATGTGGAATCTCTCGACAGGTCTCCAATGTTTTGATCTACAACAAAATATTCACGTGTTCATTTAAGTGTCACTACACTTTAACTTATGAGATCAGCTACTTACATCACAAGTAAGAAATGTCACACGTGATGGTCTATCCGTAATAACGATATCCATATCTCATTATTATTTACGATTACGGAAGATTTAATATTCAATCATATGTAATTTATATCTCACAATCACAACTCTTGTGATTAACAAATTATTAAGATTTGAATCTACGGACTCTATTATTTAATTTAATTGAATATAATTAAACAATAGATCTGCCATAAAGTTGCATTAATTATATATTAAAAGTATTTATGTTCAAGGTTGATTGGACCTAGGGCATAACACTTACAAATTTCCACTTGCACTGGATCTAATCACTTATGTATCTAATATCATAAGAGCCTACATGACGATCATGTTTATACTGCGACAACTCTTTGTCGGTGGATCTGCAATACTATTAATTGTGGGAATTCGTTCTTCTTCACGTCATTTTTATGTATTATCTCTTTGATGAGATTATACCGCCTTAATACATATTTGGATCATCGATGAGACCTTAGTTCCTTCGCTTGTGTGATGATTCTATTGTTACCACAATACTATTACATGTAATCAGCAATATTAGGAACTACTTCAAGTTCATTAATGAACATTTTGATCCATATTGCAACTCCTTGCTGCTTCTTAAGCAATCATGTATTAAGTTTCTACTATTAAATCAACAATTATTTCGTGTTTGGAACCTTTCCAACACACCATTAAAGAGTAAACCAATTTCTTCATATAAAATCTTCTCAAGATTTTATCTATGTAGATTGAGATGAGTTAAGCAATCTTCTAGATCTATCTCTATAGATCAAGTTGCTTCTCCCATAACGTTCATGAATAAATCATTTAACAACCATTATTTCAATGATTGAAACATAGGGATGTCGTTTCATATCAACAATATGTCTTACATATAATATTAGGAATGCGGAAATGCTCCCACTATCTTCTTGTAAACACACAATTCATCTTCATATTTGATAAAATCAAATCTTTTGATTTTGCATCAAATTGAAGATTTCAGCTCCGAGAGACTTTTTTTAACCTATAGTCACGGTATGTAACTATTGAAACCAAAATTCGAATGGACGTCAGCATGGCTACAGGTGAAAGATTTCATCAAAGTCAACACATTATCTTTGTTTGTTATCTTTTGCTACTAGCCTTACTTTGTATGTATGGATATTCCCATCCATGTCAACGTTTTATTGTACGCCACTTACAACTTATGGGTTTTATCCCATCAAGAGGGTCGACTAAGATCTAAACCTTATTCACAAACATCGAGTTCATCTCAGGTTTCAAGGTCTCTTGCTATCTCTTTTAAGTCAACACTTGACTTTATTTTGGTGCAATTAGTAGGTTCATCATCTTGGATCAATAGTGCTTTATCAGTAATCACGGATTCGCATCTTCTTGAAGGTCGAATGATCCTACTAGATTCACACAGAGCTGACATGTCCTCAGGAGTCTCTACTTCCTGATCAAAAATATACCCCCACATTAGATATGGGATCAAACTATGAACTCTTGAACTCTTTCAAGTTCTATTTTGCTCTCACTGTCCTCTCCTAGAGTAAAAATTTTCTCTAAGAGTACGATATGACGTGAGACAAATACTTTCTTCTTAATGGGTTAATAGAATTGATATCCAAATATCTGTTTTGGATATCTCACAAATATGTATTTATCGGATTTAACCTCAAACTTATCCGATTCAATGCGCTTCAAATAAGCATCACAATCTCAAACTTTCGTATGAGATAAATTAGGACTATTGCCTTTCCATAACTCATATGGAGTTTTGTTAACCAACTTAGATGGGATATGATTTAGTATGTAGCATACTGCAATCAGTGTATGACCCTAAAACGATTTTAGGAGGTTTGCATGGCTCATTATAAATTGCACTATATCTAATAGTTTATAGTTCCTCTTTTCAGATACACCACTATGTTGTACTGTATATGGAGGAGTTCAATGCAGAGAATCGCATTCCCTCTTAGATAATATAGAATTTCATCTTTGAGATATTCACATCTCAATCGGATCGTAGTGCGAGAATATCTCTACCTATTTATTTCTCTACTTCTAGCTTGAATCCCTAGAACCTTTCAAGAGGTTCATGCTTCAATTTCATAAAATATACATAGCCCATTTCCGATATAGTCACCAATAAATGTGATGAAATAAGAGAAACCTTATCCAGCATTAATTGTCATAGGTCTACATACGTCACTATGTATTAGACCAGTAATCATGTAGATATTTTTTCCTTTCAAGTAAAAGAAGATTTGGTCATCATGCATGATGGGCAAGATTTGCATTTTGTCAAATGATTCAAAATCAATTGACTCCACATAAACATCTGTATGTAATATTGGAATTGCATTTTACCTATATGACCAAGTATGCAATGCTAGATTTAGATATTATTTAGATTATCACTTGTATGCCTTTTAACTTCTATACTTATTATAGAATGTTTAGGATTTAGAATATAAATGTTATTTGTAACTTACCATACCATAAATGTCTTAATCAAGATAAACATGAACATCAATTGTTCTCAACATTAAAACAATTCATGTCCAAACATGAAATTTATTTAATGTTCCAATTATGGTGGGTATCAAGTAACATTTTTCTAATTCCAATACTAAGCCTAGAGGCAATAGCAAAAAATATACTCCTACAGGCAATGCAACAACCTTTGCTCATTTTCAACGTATAGGTCAGCTCTTTCCTTTTGCAGTGATCTACTTCTTTTTAGTTTCTCCATTTTTGTATAAATATGAGATTCACATCTAGTATCAAATACCTAAGAAACTCATGAAGTAGATGTAAGCCTTGCAATATTTCTTCCAATAACATTTTCATTTTATAATGAAAATAATGGTCATTAGACTTAGTATTTGTCCTTTGCTTTGACCGTCTAAGCCATATTGGATGCTTTCTCCAAAACTCCTTTAGACTTCCTCTTAATACTTTTGGAGGAATCAATGGCTTGCCCACTTTTAACTTTGATATCGGACTTAATAGTCTTAATCATGTTAAGCAACTTAATGAGTATGCATTCGAACTTATTCATATCATAATTCATAATTAGTATGAATAACTTTATGACAGAGATTACAAAACTAAGTCAACACTTAGTTCATAGTTCATGATTGAACCTAATTGAGACTACTACTTAATGCCTAATCATCTTCAATACTGACTGAAGATTCATCAGTCATTTTGCATCAGTACAGTTGCTTGGAAGTCTCGTATCCTTCTTTACATGGTTATTATCATACAACTTTTTGAAATGAAAAAATCATGGTTAGCATTTATACTCTCAAGTTTCTTTTGTAACTCAGGTTACGTAATGTAAACATCACATATGTTGCATCACTATTCTCGTCACCTTGTTATTATAGTAGTCACATTTTCCTTAATTGAGTCATCACTAAGTGTCTCTAGATAATGGCTACTTAAAAACAACCAACTTTCTTATGTCTGATAACAATTCTCAAATTGTAGTACCAATCAAGAAGATTTAATTTGGTTATTGACATCCAATATGCCTCTCAAATATACATGGTTACTCTAGATTCAATATATAACTAATGAAAAAAATAATATATAAAATGCATCGATTAATTTAACATGGACTTTTATTAAATTAATTATGCTCCTACTGTTTAACTCAAATTTATGACCCTCTCACATAAATTTATGGAATCAATACTTGACTCTCAGTGAGCTGGGATCCCATTTGTTATATTAAGACCTTGAGTATACTCAACAAGCCTTAATAAAACATTTAGATAGATATTATTATCGTTAATTTTAATAAATAATGTGTGGTTGAAAAGAAAAGGGAGAAAAATGTATTTTGAAAAAAATGGGTACCAAACGGGGCCTTAATATTTTATTGAGGGGTTTTGCATTAAAAAAAAAAATATATATATATATATATATAATGGTTTTGTATTCCCAATTCGAAATTTGTTAAAACCTAAAACTTCTTCTCCCCATACATCTTGTAGGGACAACGGCGTGCGTCGGCGCTGTTAGCAGCGCAGTCGTGCACTGCTGCTACTTGGACAGCAGCGCCGATGTTGCGTTAAATAGGAGAGACGCTTGCTCGCTGCTGCTGTTGACAGCGGTGAACACTTCTGCTTGAGCATCGGAGGATCGATTTCCAATCGGCGGTCGGTCTGCCCCACCGCCGCTATACAAATCCGACAGTAGCAGCTGTTCGACCTTCCTCTTTTTTCTTTTTTTTTCTTGTTTTGTTGTTTCAAAATCAAATTTTGAAATTATGAAAACTAATTTTTTTTCTTAATTGCTAGATCCATGAAAAATGTATAACAATCAACTTTTGACCATTTAAACATGTAAAACAATTTCTAGCAAACATTAAAAATGTTCTAATACCACTGTTGGGAATCTACTTAACATGCGCAGCGAAAATTAAAACAATTTTCGATTCCTACCAGGAATCGTCTTTATGTTTAGATAGGAATTGTGATAAAGATTGTATCTTTTACGAGATCTGCAAACTTTTTGCTTTGATTCTGCAAACTCCTTTGTAATTCTTTGTTCCAACAATCTTGATTCGCCATCCACAACTGTCCAATTGTCTAACCTCCAAGGTGATCCACACAGATAACAAGTTTGTAGGATTAAGATTTTTTTCTCGTGCTAGCAAGAAAAATGAATGTTTTCTAAATTTTGAAAACCCTAGTCATATTTATATAAATCCGAACGGGCTTGACCTGACTCGCTCCAATATTTAATTAACCCATTTAATTAAATTCTGCTCGTGAATAATTAATTAATTGAGCATAAGCCTCCGTTTGGTCCCCATTCCATTATATTTCATTTTTCTCTCTCCTATTATCAACCACACAATCTTCTATAAAATAATATTACACGTAAATCAAAAAAATTTCCTTCTTTTTTAACCACTCATTTAAAAAAAAAACTATTCCACAAATCTTCATTTCAAAAAATGAGGGCTAAACGGGGGCTAAATAAGCAACCCAATTAATTAATTTATCAAACGTTTGTTAAATTAATTAATTGACAGATCACAACCTTCCAGTTCTCCTTTTGTGTGCGACCCATTAGGTTCCCGATCATGATACCTAACGACGTAAAATATTATTTTGATTTAATCAAAATTGATAAATTAAATCACCATTCTAATTTATCATCAATTCACACTCGCCGTCCCAAATTGACATCTAGTAATGTGTCAGGGCAATACATGTGACGAAAAATATCACGTGGTATGACAAAATCAAACTCGTTCGTTTACTATGAAACTATAGTCTCTTCGTCAATATAATCCGATTAATTACTAGATATGGAAGTGTGTCAATCTCGATTATCGATCATATCTTTCACTCTACTATTAAGTCAATATAAATCAAAAACTTCTTTTCAACTTTTGAGTACGCCCTGGCCAAGAATTTCGCTATCCACTTAATTGAGTGAAATACAAATCATAATATCTTACAATCTAAAAATAACGAATCATCTATTGGTCATTCATAACCTTCATATGATTCTTGAAATACCCGAACGTTACCGTATTAGCGGCCCTTGGCAGAGTAACATCCAACACCGTCAAAGCATGACTGTTCTCATATAAGGCACTATGACGTCCTCAAGTCAAAGGACTAATTTCACTATCGAACATTAGAGATTAACCATTGATACTCAGATAGTTATCCATGTGAAATCTCTCGGAGAGTCTCCAATGTTTTGTTATACAACAAAACATCCACGTATTTATTTAAGTGTCACTACACTCTAATTTGTGAGATCAACTACTTACTTCACAAGTAAAAAATGTCACACGTGATAATCTATTTGTAATAACAATATTCGTATCTCATTATTATTTACAACCACGAACGATTTAAGATTCAATCATATGTAATTTGTATCTCACAATAACAACTCCTTATGATTAACAAATTATCAAGATTTGAATTTACAGACTCTATTATTTAATTTAATTGAATATAATTAAATAATAGGTCGCCATAAAATTACATTAATTATATATTAAAAGTATTTATGTTCAAGGTTGATTGGACCTAGAACATAACACTTACAATATTTAGATCATTAATTTTCATCTTTTACAAGAATTAATGATCAACGTGAATATTTAATTTGTGCAAGTATTATTTAAAGAGAAATGCTACATGTATAGAAAACATTTACATACTAATTTACCGGTTCACAGGTAACGGAAAATTATTGAATTTTGGACAAAAAGCATAGATAACAACGTTCATATATTAGTACAGAATTGATTAACTTCCAGAAAATTTTTTTACTATATTTGGTTCTTTAATTTTCATCTTAGACAAGAATTAATGATAAACGTTTAATTGAGAATTAAAGTATTTCAATAATTATTGTTTTACAAGCCTAGTGCCATTTGTAGGTTTATGTTTACGGCAAATCTACAATTTTTTAACATCAGAAAAGGATATGTGCAAGTAATCATAATATTATCATAAAAACTATAAGATGCACCACAGGACTGACATCTCCTCGTGAAATAAAATGTTTAATCCTTCAGAATTTGATACGAAATGTGAATTCCTTAACGATCCGAGTGTACAAAAATATTTAGAATGATATAGAATGAATATTTGATTTCTGCTAGTATTATTTAAAGAAAAATGCTACATGTACAAGACAAATTTACAAACTAATTTATCTTGTTACTCCCTCCGTCACACACACACATTATTATTATTATTATTATTATTATTATTATTATTATTATTATTATTATGGACGTCCGAACCAACTCACGTGCATCTCGACTAATTTTCACTGGGCCTTGAAGTTTACAGCCGAGTACTCACCTCAATGGCCCTGAGAGGACTCAAACGATGACCATTGGGGAGCAAACCTAAGACCTGACGACTAAGCTATCCTTCTCCCTCCATCACATTTATATAGACTGAATTTATTTTTCACACGGATTAAAAAATTATATTTGTACAATTTCAAGATTAAGTGGAGAAAATTAATTATAACTAAACAAATTAAATAAGGATAAATTAATAAACGAGCAAAACAAAATATTCTCAATATATAATTGGGACGAGAAGATAAGAAAAATCAACCTATATAAATCGGACGGAAGGAGTATTTAAAATTGGACAGCATATGTAAGTGTATTTGAGTCACACTATTTTGAAAGAATGTATTTTGAAAAAGTAAATTGATGGATAATGTGTGGTTAAAAATGAGGAAAATTTTTGGTTATGCGTGTAATATTATTTTATTAAAAAATATATAATTGAAATAATGTAAAATCACTATTTAAAAATGTATTTTTTTTTTTTAAAGAATGCAGCTCAATCAGGTGCTAAGTATTTTCTCATAAGTCATAATACTCACCCTTTTTTCTCTCCAACTCACAGGTTAAACTAGTTGCTGTGCAATTTCCCATTAAAGGAAATTCATTTTAGAAACAAACCAGGTTGGAAATTTAAGGCGTTACAGAATATATCTGCCACTAAACAGAAGCAAGGCGGAATATGACAAGAGGCTGCCCTGAACTATAAAAATTGTTCCAAAAAAAAAAGAAAAAGGGCTTTTCAATTACTAACCTATCATAGTAGAGAAGATGAAGAAAATACAATGTCTTTGACTAGATGGAAACTCAAATCACCTCGCTTATCTGATTTTTCGACACAGAAAGGTAAGAATCTTACATATACTCGTCAAAATCAGGAGCAAGTGATTTACTACTTGGCTTCAAGAAGAATCGATGAATAAGGAGCAATATTATACGAGTTCTGAATGCCAGCAACACCTTCACAAACAAAATCATTGGGAGACTCAAGATTGGTGTCCACCTGAAATCATAAATTCTCCACTCAGCAAATCTATTAGGGGTATGTAGAATGTTTAAACTTGTTAATCTCTGATTCAAGCTTTCTTGATTGTGTACAAAGAAAAGACATTGGTACAAATGCCTCAGCTGTACTAGTAAACATCCATTTCGAAGCAAATAAACAATAAACTTACAAAGAAAGCAGTTATATAAAGTTCCGTTGGTTAGTAATGAATAAAGGGTAGAAAACTAACCACTCGAAACCAGCGTTTGTCTTTTGGTGGTGACGGTATTATAACTTTAACATAAAAGTCATGTGCATTGAAAGCCAAGTAAATGTCTCCCCTATTTTCATCATGAATCCTGCAAATGATTATGCATGTTTGTGAGGAGAGTAACTATATGGTTGTTTATAATATGTACTCACATGTTAGAACATTTCCAAAAGATTCTCTATTTTAAAGAAGCATATTCTATAATCTAAAGAGCATATATAAATTTAAAGAGTAAAAATTTTGAAATAGTTCAATAGGCTCTTTATATTTAACAGTTAGATTTACAACTTCCAAAAAATATTTATTATTTTCTCTATCTTCTATTTTAATTAACTTTATCTCGAGATCATTATATTATTACATTGAAAATTAAAATACTTTGAATGCATTTAATTATAGAGAGTATTCTCTAAATTAAAATGATAAATCAATGAGTCTCTTGAAGCGGGATTTTAAAGATTAACTATTTAAAATAAAGAATATCTCATGTTTGAAGAATCTCTTGAAGATGTTCTAATATATGACTGGGACCCTGACATGGCCTGCTCGTAAGACTAAGTAATGCAGCTATCAATAACAGAGGCTTTTATTTTTTATTTGATTTATTTTTTTCTTTTTTACTATAGGCAATATGATAAAAGAGTGATTTATTTGAGGGCAAAGATAAACAAACTTGCAAGAACAAACAATTTTAGTCTCATCATAAAGAATACTTAATGTCTTAAGGTTAGTGGTTTGATGAAAAAATTTATATATATATATATATATATATATATATATAAATGAAAACATTATATGCACCAAGTAAAGCTCATTCACATAATCCTTACCATTTCAGTGATTTGTGTACATAGATAATCTGTATAGAAGATGTTGAAGATATGGAAATAATACTCTCCATGATATAGTGAGATTATTTTCCTTCGGAATTGATTGCGTGATGATCGCACATTCTTTCCTTTTTAGAGCTAGATGTAAACTTATAAATATGATCTTTTACTTTGTGATAGTTAGACAAGCTTATTATACACAATTTATAATTTCAACAGTAGACTATGGAGTGTTACTTACGTAAATGCAAGGAATTTACTCTCAAGGTTTTCCCAGTTGTCCTCATGCCATGTAATATCCTTCTGCAATATAAGTGTGTTGGATGAACCTCGTAAGAACCAGTTGTAGCACTTAAAGCAACCTAGTTAACCCTAAACTTGAAAGCATCTGAGTGAAGATTTAGAAAAATCAAGAGATGCTGCAAACCATATTTCATATCATATCTTTGACAAGTCAACCAACAATATACATCTTTGCTAGTCAACAGGTGAAAAATATCATTCTTTCTAAGTTAAGTTGTACTTTATGAGAATGGATACTCAAGTAGGAGTTTTGTAACCACAGGCATTAGTGATGCCAGTCACCAGTCTTTCCACTTACGGAGTGGCAAGGTAGAATGCTAACCTTCATCCTAGATCAATCAATTTTACCAGGTAAAGAGCCTACATTGTACTCAAAATGCTGTACTACATATATAAATATGTTGATTATGCCTCCATTAGCTATGAAACATGAACCAACCACAAGATAAGCCATTTGGATTTTGTGCCATTAACACCATATTAGAGACCCAAAAATCTATGAATGTTGATTTTAATGTTCTATTGCCGAATTAATGCTCAGCTTCCCAAAAAGAATCTCTTCACACTAACTTTGTGGTTGTTCCATTTACTTCACGTTTATTTGTGACATAAAAAGACGTGTTGTGGGTATCAAGAGTAGTTTGAAAAAATTGATTGAAATGAAGTGTTCAGAAATTCATTTTAGTCAATATAGAAATTGAATGAAGGTATTAAATTTGGGTCTTAGGAAACAGCACCCAATCTTTAGCTAACTGGTTTGACTTTGACAAGATAAAGTGCATTAAAACATGCCAACCTATCGACTTATTATTCTTGTGAACTACAAACAAAAGAAAACTAATCTTTGGCCTTAAATGTTTCTCCTCACACACATAGTAATACAAGATTCATCAATTCACTACCATAAAGCATTGACCCTCTAGAAAGGAAAATTATGACAAAGAAAGTAGTATCTTAACTAACTATTCAGAACAAGAAGACGAAGCAGAAAAAGATAAAAAGATGTTTACATCATGGAGGCTAAATAAGGGATTCAGATGCTATAAAATTTTACCTTGCCAATAAAATTTTCTCGCCTGAAGACTCCATGTGTGTTGCGAAACTTTATCACCTCTGAGAAAAACCTGAAGTGGTTGTTTTTCTTGGATTCCAGCTGTTTCATCGATTTCCCCTCTAAATAATTTTTTATCTAGGACAGATACAATCAGAATCTAAAAAAAAAAAAGATATGTATAAAATACATACTTGATCCCACTGGAAATGATTAATAGCAGTATCATGGCCATAGCTGTTATTATTTCCATAACGAGTATGAGCATATTCATCCCCCATAACCATCATTGGTGTTCCCTAATTACCAAACAAGTAAATTTCCATTAACAGTCAATGTTAAATGACAACTGATTGCCACATCAACAAATTGAAGTTTTGAACAAATAAGAAGGCATTTCTGATTGATCTGATTTGTCTTCTGAATTTAAATTTAGCATTACTGAAACTTTTTGTGCATTAGATTGTTAAGCCTATTAGGAGGCTAGCTGTATTGTGAAAATTTATTAGATTGAATCAGAATCAAATTGTATTTACCTAAATCAAATTAGAATAAAGTATAGTTATCCGAATTGAAGTATAGGTAACTGAACTAGAGTGAAAGTATAGTTACCACGAATGGAATTTACCCATTCTACAATGAAACCAAACATGAAAAAGGTTTATGCTCTATATTTCATTTAGTTTTTGTAGAAATCCTAGAGATTGATCATGACTGGTATATGATTGATTAAATATTTTCATGTAGAAATCCAAGAGATTGATCGTGATTGATATATGATTGATTAAATCTTCCATGTAGAAATCCTAGAGATTGATCATGACTGGTATATGATTGATTAAATATTTTCATGTAGAAATCCAAGAGATTGATCGTGATTGATATATGATTGATTAAATCTTCCATGTAGAAATCCTAGAGATTGATCATGATTGATATATAATTAATTTAATCTTTCCAAAACTTAGGCCAATTGTTAGGCTAATTACTTGTCTCCTAAATTAAGAGATTACTTTTCCGTTTTTTTATCTTAATTATTGTAGTATTAAATAGGGTGTAATAGGGGTGTATAATTCATTCAAGAAATACAGAAATAAGTCAGTCTGATTTCAGGTTTCCACATTGAAATCAAACACGCATATAAACTGAACCATGAATAAAATAAATTACTGCTATTCTCTTCTTCTAAAGCTGATAAGAAACACATGATACATATCCTTATGCTTGAAGACAGGAAAAACATAACGGATAGAAAGTCCTAACGAAAATAGCAGTGATCAAATAATTCGCTTTTATCTCAAATAGTTCTGCTTTCAAACATGATTGCCAAAGTTACCTATCATAGAGAAAGAGAAAATAACCACTTCAGAAATATCTTACTAATCATTATCCAGTTTTACCTGGGATGTCATCAGTGCTAAATGAAAGTTCTTCATCTGTCGGAAACGTAGTGCCTTAATAATGGTATCTTCTGTTTCTCCTGATCACAAAACAAAAGAATAGTAACACAAATTCCTAGCTAATTGGTATAGTAATCGCTTAGAAAAGATAAAAAGTTCACTATAGAAGTTGGGAGAGGGAAGCAATGACAAGTCTTGCAGTTTTCAAGAGCATATCAAAAGAAAGAAACCTGGTGATGTGAACCTGACAACCAAGTCATCATAATCTTATCCAAAGTACATTGTTACTGTCAAGAATAATTTGTTGGGGCTTGTTCAAAAATAAATAAATAAAATTTGTAAGGGTATGCAGGTTTATATCTGCATATATTCAATGAACCATTCTGTCCTCTATAGGATACGACTCTGGAGGTCCTCCTAAGAATGCTTAATAAATGTAACTCCCACATCTCAAACTATTCCTTTTATTCTAGACCTGCATCTCAATCATTCTCATAGTTCCTAATGCTAGCTAGCACCTGTATATGACAAGTTCCTATTTAGATGGCTGTCAATTTATAGCGACGTAATTGCAAATACTTGTGTTCCAGGAGTCTGCTAAGTTGACTTAGACACTGATTAGCTCTAAATTACAAGAGCCATAGGATCAAAATCATGTTGAACACCATGTCTAGTTTTCTGAAATTTTGTGAGGCAACAACCAATACTAGCATACACAAAATGACAAATTCAATTGGTGCTTGACCCTCCATGTGAAGAAAAGATTTCACCGGTGTGTAGGATAACATGGAGAAACAATTTCTAGTAGTAAAATAATCATGCATCATATCAGCCAATGGCAAAATATGCTAGTGTGCACAAGAAAATACATCATGATAAAGCTGTCCCTATCCCACACTTTAGATGGGAACTAATTCTACCTTCAAACCCACAATTCCAGCTAAAATTGTCATTACTTCCATCCTTTCCACCCTCTCCATTGGCATCATTGTGCTGCAGTTTCAGGGGGAAAAAAATAGTTGCTTTCTTCAGGGTTTCTATAGTCACACACACACACATAAAGATTAGAATTTTCTATACATAAATGTATATAAAATACCTTATTATTGTAGGACACAAGGTCGTAGAGAGTAAACCCATCGTGTGAACAAATAAAATTGACACTATGGTAGGGCTTGCGCTTGTTCACCTACAAAAAAAATCACAAATGATAATTGAACTCGAACCTCATAGACAAATACATCTTAGCATTAATAAATTAAACGATCTACCATTTATAGCTTAATTAGCCCTTGTTCTACAACCATTATTTCAAAAATCATTATTCAACATACTCATTTTCAACCATACGTCACACAATAAAATATTCTGCACGCAAGCCAAAAACTTTTCCCTCCTTTTTAACCACTCTCTCCAAAAATTTACTATTCAAAATTTTGTTTTTGTCAAATAAAGGCCATCAAACTTCTGAACGTCATTGACTGAAGAGTTCAAAATGGACCTACAGCTCTCTCTCGAAGCAAAGAATAATTTCTTCCCATTTTTAGTAACTTGTAGGTCAATTTTTGGAAATAATAAGTCAATAAAAACACAACATGCACCCCACAAAAAAAAAGTCAATATAATGATATCTCAATGATACACAATTTGCCACCTAGAAAGGCATATAAATATGCCTTATTGCTTAGGCGAACATAAGAGCATGAGAAAGATTATTAAACAAATGCCATGTCTCTAATAAATTGAATCACAAAAGTCAATTTTAAATACATGCTACAAGACATGACTAAGATTTGGAAAGCTTGAAGCAAGTGTTGAAGTAATATTTAAACAAATAAATGTGTCCCCCTCTCCAGCAAATTAAGGTCACAAGGCAATAGTGACATATATCTTAGGATGCTCATACCTCATCGTTAATGTTGGAAAGCCCAACTCTATAAAAATCATAGACCAAAAGCCCATACTTTCAATGTGGGATTCAAGCCCCGTACCTTGCAATGAGAACTATGACAATCCACCGCGCTCAACGATCCTTGCATCCATGTCGAACTGGCTTTACACTAACACACGATTAGTCCCGGATGAGCACTGCTATGCTAACTATTTGTGCCACTCAATTGCAACCAGCAAAGATACCGACATAGCAGTATTCGTCAGTTCGACATGGGCATCAGGATCGCAGAGCATGGTAATTTGTCATGGTTACCATTTCAATGTGCAGAACTTGAATTCCACATCGAAAGTATAGACTTTCGGTGTATGATTTATATAGACTTGGGCTCTTCAACTTCAAGAGCTAGCTCTTGAAGTATGACTCTCTAAACATTTATATAAATGGGTATCAAAGCAGGTATCACGTCTTCCAGTTGCAATCGAGCGGTGTAAATGGTGACACTGACATAGCAGCATTCATATGGGACTAATCATGGGCTAGTACAAAGCCAGTCTGACGTGGGAGTTGAGATTACGGAGTGTGATGGATTGTCATGGTCTTATTGCAAGGTATGGAACTTAAATCCTACATCGAAAGTATGGATTTGCAGTATACGGTTTATATAGACTTAGACTCAAAAACTTCAGCAGCTAACTTTTGAGATATGGCTCTTCTAAGATCTATATTAGGCGGCTAACATGTTATCAGGACCACTTAAAAGACTTGATTTCAAGCCTCCCTACTATTCATTTATGAAAAATTGTGTATGTGTTAAGCTTTTGATGAATATATATTAAATTCATAAAGTGAACAAGATATTGGAAACACTTGGAGCTGGTTGCATGTGGCCGCACGTGTTTAAAAACAGGCTTCCGACTGTCCAGTAAGGAGGTTCACTTTTAGAGATGGGAATTCAATAATATCTTGGGTGTAAAGAAAACAGTGGGAAAACCATACTAGTAACCTAAACAAATAAGAAGAAGAAGAAAAGAAACTAATAGAAAACAGAAATATTGACTAGATAAGCACCAATATGATAACACGAAGAAAAAAAGTATTGGTCGAACAAGCGGAAGGAAGTTGGTCGGGGAAAAATGGAAGTCACTGCAAGTTCAACAAAGTCAGATAAAACTCGATGTGGTACAATCTTGGAAATCATAATGTAAAAATAGGAAGGAGAATATAATATCTATAATTCTTTAATCTTGAGAATTACGAAAAGAAAGACCCAATTTATAGTTACAAATAACCATAAAGCAAAGCTATTACTACCTCCTATAATCTTCCATGTTGATACCTACCATAAACTTCTTTGTCAATATATACTATAATATGCCCTATAAAGACTTGCCATAATGACATGTACAAAGAAAATGAAACAAGGTTGAATATACTGGGACCTCTAAATGATGATCAACAAAATTCTCTGACTTAGTTATGATTTGTCCCTCTTAAACTCACTATTCTATTGCTCAGTAGGGAGCAAGAGGAGAAATGGATATTTGGGAGAGAGCTATTACAAATTCAACGTGATCTTCTTCATCCTAGGCATGCTTATTTACATATTTCTATTCAAGCATTGGGGGTAAATGGATCTTTTTGTTTGTTAGCATGTCGCAGCTTTTAATTGAATGACGTCTATGTAATTACGTTATCTTCTTCAAGTTTTGTTCACCAGCTTAATCCTTACATTTTTGCTCAAGTATATTGGCTCGCATCATGTATTTAAGATCGCTTATGAGGTTTCTCCCTTACGAGTGATTTTTAGCTCATTTTGGGTTCGTGTGTATTTTTGGTTTCCTCAAAGTGTTTGCTCAGATGAATATTTTTTCTATATATATATAACATGTACTAAACAAGAAACAAATAAAAACCCAGTTTGTCTAGGATTTGAATGAACTTGGAAAGTCAAATCTTCTGGCACTTTCCCTCAAGCTCGTGCAAAGATATTTCTCATTCTCAACAATTTAAATTCAAGGATGACCAACTAATTACTTGTCAAGCTTGAAAATTAATTTCTTCCCTACACTGGCTGCCAAAGAGGTGGGAAATAAAATATCATAAAGTGATAATTCATCAAGTCCAAAAATCATATTCAAAGTGACAGTGTTTACCCTGTAAAGATCTGCAGAACCAGCGAACCGAGTTGCGAAGCTTCCTTTCATACCATGGTCACCCTGCATGATAATCAGAATTTAGCATGAAAATAGGTAGATAAATTTGAAGCAATTAAGAGTGACCATATAAAATAAAATGTAACACTGTTCCATTAAATTGCTGCTGCTTCCATGATTTTCAATTCAACAACTCAAAAATATGAGTTAACAGGAAGATTAGTTGGGATTTAAAATTAATAACTCTTGTTCTGTTACACAATGGTAACATAATCATTATATCGAAATTAAGTTGCTACTAAAATGGACTTAATCAAACATTTATTTGGTTTTTGTTTTTGCTTCTTTGAGATCTCAATACACGTCAATTTAAATAAAAATGGTAGATTCTATTGCTCACACCACATTCTGTGACACTTAACCTCTATTTGGTTCGGTGAGGAGAAAGAGCCACCTGGTTTGCAAAGGGAAAAGGGAGGAGAAGTCAAAGTGCTCATACCTTACCAATCCTCCATTTTTATTTCTACTGAAGGAGATAAAAGGATTAGAATGATTAAATTGACCTCAATTCAAATTCATCTACTGGGGAAAGCAAGGTTCAGCAGCATATTAGGTATAGATTTTTCTCTCTTTCTAGTAACTATTATCCTTTCCTATTGCCTACCCCATCCACTCCCTGGTGCTAAACAAGATGGGCTCAAGAATATGTACTTCCTATCAGGGACCAATTAATCCTTCCCCTTACCCTCCTCTTCACACCCTTAGAACCAAACATAGGATTTTGTTACGAGTGTCCGGAAAGAGCTTTCCGTTACTTCAAGTAAAGGGGGATCTCTGTTCAAATCTGTGAATAAAGTTAGTTATGTTAAGAATCAACTCGATTTAGGCATTAAAAATGGTCAAATGTCAATAAACGTAAGTAAACTGAGGCTGGGCCATTAATGAAGCAAATCCAGCAAAAGTAAGGACAAATAACATTGCTAGACTAATGAATTTGGGAGTACTAAAATTTTATATCTGATATAATCAACTTCCTATAACTAATTCCTGTTCTCAAACTTCATATAGCTTCATCATTTTAAACATAATCCACGATTTTATTGATGATATAAAGTTACTAATTAATTTTAAGTTAAATAATTTTGATAATATCAACAGCTAGAATTTCCAACTACCATCACCTTTATAAATCTTCTAACATCATCACGGTACTTCCCGTTCCACTCAGCCCACCTACGAAATCAAAGAAATAAGTGTACGATTGTGGGGAAACTAAATGAATGTCTAGACATAGTACAACTTCTAAGAAGAATATATAACGTTTTGAATGTTAGCCACACAAACATGGACACACTGATCTGCAGAAGAAAACCATAAAGAGACACAGAATGTTTCTGCCATTGTTGCATTTGATCTCTGCATATTATATACATTCCATAAATTTTTT
>NC_036246.1:16897368-16928856 GCF_002742605.1 Olea europaea var. sylvestris
AAATAAATAAGGAAATAGGACATATTGAAAAATGATAAGCATTTCTTATCATCTAATATTAAACAAGAACAAAAAACACGTGTACTTATTGCTCCGTTATTTTGCAATGATATTATCCAGTGATCATATGAAAGAACATCAGGTCAAATATATGCCATGACTTACCCTAATCAGTGGGGGAGCACTGAGAGGAGAACCATCAGTTCCTCGACAAAGAACACTGGCAAGATCAAAGCGGAACCCGTCCACGTGATACTCAAGGACCCTTCAGTCATTTTAATAGAAAAGGCAGCAATTCAGGAAAGAGATATATATTTAATAAAATGAATGCAAAAAAATATATACAAGTCAAAGCATTGCACAGAACATCAAATGAATCTCTATGAAAGAGTGTAAGTAAATATTCATCAGGAAATAAAATTTTATGCACAACCATATGATGAAACAAAAATGTAATTCAGGGACAAACAAATTAATAGCTAGCAATCCGTAAAATTTCACTTATGTTCCTACCACTTAAAAACCAAATAAGAGAATGAAGCGCATGATAGATAGTTCACACTACAAAGGAAAAATAGTCAATTTTAGCTCGAGTGGTTTGTAGGGGGAACCTCCATTTGACCACCCATAAATGATGAATCAGCGATCAATTAAAATATTTCATATGATCAAATTTTAATATCTGCCCATTTAACCATCAATAAATGATGGATCACCAATCAATTAACTAATTTAAATTATCATATTTTAATAAATACTTGGACAAATGCACGAGTATGTCAAAGGTGTGTTAACCAATTTATCTAAGGACTTAAGTTCTTAGAGAGAACAACATGTATATCATTTAAATATTGTCTTTCAGATGCCCCATCACATGTATGCCGGGTTCATCCTTTCCATTCAAATCCTGAAGCATGCACAAGATCCATAATTAGGTGGTGGCGAGACTTGATCAACATGCAGAGACTCCCATGCTGTGATTTTCATGAGGGAAACTGGGACGATAAAATTTATTACAGCTTGAGGACAAAAGCAAGTGAATAATTTTGATGACATGCATGTCTTTCGTTCAGTTTATTAGAAAAGAATACCCTGCATAGCCATGAGAAATATATAACCAAAGATTAAAAGGATTAGAATGTACCAGTGCCTCAAGCTGTCAAGTATCAGTTCCATAACAACGGGATGGTTACAATTCAATGTATTTCCTGGATATTGGTGCAAATTTGCATATGAGGAACTATATATATACCTCATAATAATGATGGGAGATTAAACACTAAAAAAGGACTTTATACCACGTAGCATGACAATTGTTTGACACTTACAGTATAAAACCAGAATTAGTTCATGGTAAAGCATTGGGAACAACCTCTATTTCCCTCTCAGTCTTTTAATCACATTTAATGGGCCAGATCAGATATTTAGAGTTCAAATTTTGAGTGATGTTATTCATCACCGATTGTAATGACTACCAATCTAGGTGGCAGTAGGCCCTGATTCATTGTCCTTCTGATGCATTTTAATGCACTGACCAATGTATCAAGGGGTCATCACCTAGATTGGTGATCATCAAAGCCAGTGATGAATAGTAGTATTCTCAAAATTTATACCACGTATCAAAAGAGTTCCACAGAAGTATCAAATCCAGATAATTAAAAAAAAAAAAAATGGTGATACACAAAAAGAAAGTTGAAGATAGTTTTCATTAAATGCAATTTCTTATGGATTTAGAACAAATGCTAATGACTCGTAACACTCTCGTGACTAGTACCAATAAAGAAGAGTAGAAAGGTGATCCAGAAAATACCACATCCCGAGAAGTTCAGCAACTGGGCATTGTTATCTAAATCTACGATGTAATAAACCTGCAAATAGTTTAAGAGTTAATTAAGTGGTGAAATTATCTCATATTCCACTTCGTAATAATTCTTACAACTTGGGAACAAATTTCTACGAGTCTAGTATACTACATTGCTTTTGCTTTTGCTTTTGCTTTTGCACTCTATTTCATGTTGTTATTGCAATCGATAATATAGGATTAGCAATTAATCAAGGACCATATTCTTTAATTGGAAAAATTATATACATAACCAATTAAGGCTAAGAAACATGAAGGCTATTATTTTGACCCCATTTCATAGCGCTTTATTATCTTGCATGATTTGGTTCACAAAAATGCATAATTCTCTATCTTATTTTTTATTATTGATCGTGTAAATTTTATAAATTCTTTTCATTTTCAAAGTCCCATATCATGCTAATTGGAATTTAAGAACCTCTAAAAAGATTCAACGTTAGGGAATATCTAAGTTGAGATTTTGCAGTGGGGAGAAAGGATGTAATGTGAAGTCGTGAAAGTGGATGATTTGATATCAGAAGATGAGAAAAAGCAAGACAGACACATAAGTTGTAAATGATTGTATTTCTAACAGATGATAAGCAGTGTGGGTTATTAGGTTGTAAAGATAATGTTGAAGACTAAGTAAATAAGTTTGTCTACTCTCAAGCGGCTTAAAGTTTTATATGAGACAATTCAATATGGTATTAAAGTAAGCAAATATCCTAATTTGGATTACCCTTTACCCAATCAGAGAAATTTTGAACATCTCAACCCCTTGAATGCAAGTGAGGGGTGTGCTTAAGACATAATATAGATAAATAAGTTTGTCTCATGTCAGATAGCTTAAATTTTTAGATGAGATAGTTCAGTAAATAGGATGCGAGTTTCACTAACGGGATGGCACAACGACAAAAACTCATTGATCATATGGTTATTAACAAGTGACATATTAGTGAAACACAGAAAACACCTACAAGAAACCAAAAATGTAACTGGTGTTTTAAAATTTGAGAACGATAGTAAAGGAAAAAGTAAAGAGACGTGGAAAGTGAGCTAACTTATGGAAACTTGGTCAGTAAAGACTATATAAAAGTTTGCTTCTGGTTAAGACTCCTCCAGGTTTCTTTCCCAATCACTAGGAATTAATAAATTTGGGAGATCATGAGTGAAACAATAAACATGCCTATACTTGTCCCTCATAATAAAAGAAAACAAGTGAATAACAAATTCTTTTCTTTGTACACCACAGCACTCCTTTAATTGGCGGAGGAGAGGGGGAAGGGGGAAGACAAGGGGGCTGTGAAAGGTTTTTCTTTGCTTCATTGAGAAGCTTTGTATCTAAAAAGATTGTAAGTACTGAAAACAATGTGACTACAAAAAGGCTAAACTGCAAAGTCCAAGGAGGATGACCAATACAAGATTCCTTACGATACCAAAAGCTTACGCAACTTCACTTCTGGTCCAACTTAAAAAGTTGGTAAACATATGCGGCCAATGCAGACCATGTTTTATTAACTATTTCACATATTCTTTGAGAAAATGAATATCAACAGAATGATCATTTTTTTGTGAAACAAGAATTCTCAGTTTTTAAATTTTATAACCACATTGTTCAAGATCTCTAGAAAGCTGCATTACAAAATTCCAAAAATTCAAAGAGTGCAAAGTGTGATTCTTGTAACGTGTATTTTTCAACAGAAAACTAAGTCAAAATAACATATAATTCACGCTCATCTTAGATAATTATCAAAGAAAATGTGGGCATGTCAATGAGTTCTATGACTTTGATAGATTGCCTATTTACATACTGAGTGATTACGTAATATCAAAAAAGAAGTAACAGTGTCAAGTCATGATACAGTAACTGGGAAATTTATTTAATATAGTATATGATTAAGCAATNTTCATTTCATATATAACAAGATCTTTCTGCAAAACCAGGATTAAAGATACGACGGTCAAGAATTAAAAATACACCTGTAAAAACTGAAGGAAAAGCACCCAAGAAGTTTTAATTATATAGCTAAAAGATAGCATGGAAGTACTTAATGATATTGGACAAAAAAATCAAAACGAATTGCACGAAAAATAGGGATAACAATTATCTGATGTTGATAAACAGCTGTTTTAAGCATAGATAAAATATGCATACACCCACACCCACCCAGCCCACCAAAGGCGACTCCAATACATTTTTTCAGTGTGTGCAGCCATTTGCTAAGTCAAAAAAATTTTCATTTACGGCAAGAAAACTATGTTATGCCTATATCTTGTTAATTAATGGAGTAGTTGTCAACCTTCATCTCTAAATGGTTCCGCCCACCACAAGTAGAGGTTTCAGATGTATTCCAAAATGGGAACATAAATAATCCAAAAAACCAGTAGCTTGACAAGAAAAGTAAGTAATATTTCACATGGCACAAGTCAAGATAGTGCCTCTTAAACAATTCAAGTTAATTTACCTCAGGGATGTTAGGAAGCATGTAGTTTTCTCCCCAGTCAAATGGCAAGCTATCGAAATCATAAGTCCCCAAAAATTGAGACATCTTATCTCTGACATCACCAAAAATCCGGCGCCCTTCAATGAGCTTTGCATAAGGATCGAGTAGAATCATGCCGTTATCAAAGCGATGTCCCTGATGCCAATCATGTGGACCATCGATGCGATAACCATAGAGGACATTTCTACGAGGTAAATCCTATTACAACAGAAATTCCATATCGATTTGCAACATAGATAAGCAAACAGAAAAATGCATAACACCAACACTACTAAAAGATAGATATAAAAAATAAATAAATAAATAAAAGATTCAGAACTAAACCCACTAACATTAGAACCAAATATACATTAAATCAAAGTCATTATAAATGTGATTTTCTCTTGTTTTATCAGGAAGTTATATAAAAAACTGACCTACCAGAAGTATTCAGTATTGTATTCGTGATTCCAAGAGAAAGAACAACTTTAAACATTGGATTAAATAGTGACTTGGTAACTGAACGCGCTTATAGAGGATCTAGATCTAAATGGGGGGAAATGAGAAAGGAAGAGTCTTGGTGTTAGACCTCTTCACACACATACCGTCAATGATAACACTCTTCCTATCTCAGTCGTTGGTAATATATCACCAAATTTGTTTAATGATTTAGTATCTCCTAAATTATCAACTAATCTTACATCTATTCATCAACTTGTTGATAACAATTGCACTTGTTTTTCTTCTTCAGGTTTTCTTGTGTCACATGTCCGATAGGACAATTGTGAGGGGCATATGGAGAGACATCTAATCAAATATCGCACAAAATGGTCCAGAACAGAAAATTATGTTCTGATAAATATTTAATCAAGATTGAAAAGAACACACACAAAGAATTGGCTGAGATAAGTAATAATACAAATTCATTCATTCACAAGCACTGAAAGATAAAATCATTGCACAGAAAACAATATTACCTCAACACATAGGTGCCATATGTCTCCTGTTTTATTCACTTGTGGATCCAGTGTTAATTCAATCATCTCTTGATGTGTGTTATGCACTTCCCTGAAGGTACATCAACGAATCAAAAACTAGTACTTCAATGGTATGTAATTCAATGAAGATATATACTGTAACGCCAAAAATAAAGGAATAAATGACATTTCAAATAATGTGATTATTTCCATCATGATATGATTTCTGAAGAAAGAAAAACTGTGATATACTTCAGTCAAAATACAGAAACCAATATCACTTAAAACTTATTCAGGAAAAAGAAAGAAATAAAATAAAATAAAAATAGACAACGAAGAAGAAGTGTAAAGTCTATTTACTATAAATTTGTAAATGGTAGAATTAGGCAGGAAGACAAACATAACCAGTAAAAATGGAAATGTGTCTCGTGAAGCAAATTGATTCTTTACTCATGACTATCATAAGAATTTGATTCCAACCTCTCAGAAAGACTCAAGCAAAGTGTTACTGAAGTGGCATTTTGGGAAAAAATTGCAAAATTGATACCATCTTCAACCTCGGATACTCCTAATGGATGTGCCTGACCTGGGAAAACTTTCAGTGATGGCATAGTTTCCAACATTTGAGAAATTTCTTCCTAGAATAAGAACAAGTATACAAAGAAAAGGTGAGTACCAATCTATCGGCCAAACAAAAGCACTTTAATATGTTCACATATAAATCAGGTAAAACATAGGGGCATCAGACTCTAAAGCAATGAGACGCTATTCTAAAAGACAGTTCTACACTGACAAACATTATTAAGATACCTAAGAATTCAATTTATTATCCATTGACAGAAAGAAATGTGTGAAAAACAGAAAAACTAATATATTTGATATTAGACATATGCTGGCTACTTACATATAATTAGGTCAAGATATTTATGACTATTCAGGGAAAAATTATATTATTCACTATTCAGGTTTTAGTAAATTGCATTGAACTTCCCCCAGGAATTATACGCATCCATTAGTTCTTCCAAGGCCTTTCTTTCATAATGATCAAATTTTCTTCCCATTTAAAGATTGTATAAAATTATAAATTTAATCTGGCTAAAAATGCCTTTGCTTAGACCCATAAAAAATTTATAGGGCACGTATTTGGTCTTAAAAAGGCCAAGACTCCTGGTTAATCCACTCTTAGGCAAGCATTTAAGAGGCTAAATAAAAATCGAAACGTTTCGTCATTGTTTATTCAATCTATCATCCAGGAATAAGTCCTCCTCCAGATATGAAATTTTAGACCTCTTCTGTACATGAACAGTTTTAGAGTGAATCTCAGACAAAAAACCATGTAAAAGCAAGAATGAACCAATTCCAACCAAACAGCAGATAAGGAATACATCAAGGCACAAATATCTCAAATAGGAGTGATATCAAAAAATGTAAGATGGCTTCACACAAGCTGACCATTCGAGAATGGTTCCATAGCAGGTCCTTATATAAGGATACTTAGTGAGATTTTCTGCCGGCTCCTTTTGCACCCTGTTTGAAGAAACAGAAAGGAGGCTAGAAGGGAGGAAAGCTTCTTTCTTCACACTGAGTGCTGGTTTAAGAACCTTTGGGTTTGTCGAGTATCCCTCTTCTTTATGTAAGCATTATTTCTTGTGGTTTTGACCACCAAATAGGAGTGATATCAAAAAATGTAAGATGGCTTCACACAAGCTGACCATTTGAGAATGGTTCCATAGCAGGTCCTTATAAGGATACTTGAGTGAGATTTTCTGCCGGCTCCTTTTGCACCCTGTTTGAAGAAACAGAAAGGAGGCTAGAAGGGAGGAAAGCTTCTTTCTTGACACTGAGTGCTGGTTTAAGAACCTTTGGGTTTGTCGAGTATCCCTCTTCTTTATGTAAGCATTATTTCTTGTGGTTTTGACCAGTGTGAAGAAAGAATCTTTTACAATTAAACATGGTAACTACACCAGGAAATTGTTTGCACAATTCTTCTAAACTTAACTTTATAATTTTAAAAGTGACTCTCCATCTTCGATCCATTTCTTTGTAACGGTATCTAAAGAGTTGACAATGATATTATTGCAGTCTTTAATGTTCCATAAAATTATGCCTATTCACTTCAACACAATCATAAGATTGGAAGTCTGCATAATTCTAGAATTAACATGTTCATTGTTAAGATACTACTCCAATCCTTGTACCTTTTTCTTCTAGGAAATGTAAGTTCCCATCAAGTTTAACAGCTTTTTCTCTTATGGGACCTCAACAGTTGAGTATTAGTGGCTTGTTACCAAGGAACAGAGCTAGCAAGTGCTTCCTCCTGATGAGTAATATTATATGCACACAACATGACGAAACAGATCTTTCAAAATATGTTTCTGCACGTGCTAGAGCTTGAAATATCTGGAGAAAAATGTTTGCTACTGATTTTACATGAGATTGATCCTCTCCCTAGAGTGTTCCATATCAGTTTTTGAACTTTTTCTCACCTTCAAAAAAAAAATAAAAAATTTGAAAACCTTTCAGAAATTTTTTTTGAGCATTTTCTCTTATTTTTGACGACGACGTGCAGACTATGTATGGATGAGCATGTACACAGGTATATACGTACACCACATATTGCCGACATAGTATTCTTCCAAAGCAATAACTTATGATTCATTGATTACTAAGGAAAAAGTAAAAACTTTAAATCAATTAATAGGAAATTCTGTACTATTATCCCTGTTGGACCTCATACTTGTGCTAGCTTTATGATGCATAACCCCAATAAAATTGACTAGCATAGCACGCTCAATGGCTTTTTTCCAAATTAATAAACATTAGCTGCAAAAACATAATTATCTACATTTTTCAGCCAACATTAAAAGCTGGTAAATGGCTTTCATATTGGATGTCCCAAACATAAAAGAAAATTGGATTCATAAGTTTCTTCAAATCAATCCTTAGTGCATGTTCAATCACCCAATCTCATAATTTATAGTGTGACATGAGCATTAACCAGCATAATTTGTACAATCTTGAATGTCTCTTATTTTAACAAATGGACGCTATATCACTTTTCTTTAGGCAAATTTGATAACTTTTTAATGGACTTTGCTGTATGTACAGAAAATCAGTACATACAGCATGACAGAAAGCTACACGGCATCCTGTCATTGGGCAATGCCCAATGAACGCACTATTGGCAGCCAATGCAGTTCTGCCAACACTGCATCTTGCAAAATCTCTTTTTAATCATCAAACATCTTTCGAATCATGCATATTTTAAAAAGAATTCCAACTAGCATAGAATGCTAATGTATATATAATAATCAAACCATTAGAATGACCAAAATTGAGAATTTTTCAACAACCAAAGCTGAGAAACGATGATATCACCAGAATTTTCAAGACAATATAGAGTCACATGAACCGGGGTATATAAATAAAACTACCTCTTCTACAGTAACGCTCTGTTCTCGGGCTTGGCGAGCATACACACTAAGATTTCTCCGGTTACTGCTACCAGATGCTTGTCCCACCTATACCGTTAGTTTAAATGACATCATCATCACCCAACACATAGCAATTTCAACATGAACCATCAAAAAAGTCAAAACAAAAGGAAAAGGCAGCTCACTTTGCTGATTAATTTCTGCCTGGCAAATAAAGCTCTTTCACGTGAGTTTAGTCTGTGAAGCAAATATACAGACAAAAATCTATAAAAAATGGAAAATATATAACTAAACCAGTATAATCTTTAATTAAAGCAGAATAGTGAATCAATTACCCAAAAATTGGTGGCAATCGAGAAGGATTGAAATTGGTAAAAAGAGAAGAACCCAGTACCATATTTGTGATCAACATAATCGTAGTGCTAATTTAAGATGAAGAAAGAGAAATGGGCATGAAATGCAGAGAAGCATGCTCTATATTAATATCTTCAGCGTGATAAGACAGTTGAGTTGAGAGGCAGCAAGTGTAATTGTCACGAGACATTGGAAATTGGAATCGCCCTTTTGATTAAACCTTTTTGTATTCAGATATTTGGATTCGAGAGCGGCGTAGAAGCAGAGTCATTTTCTGACTACCCACGCGTTAGATGATGATCTTGTCTAATTATTGGTAGAATCATTATCTTTGTACAAACTAAGCTTTTGATTTCCATTTTAAAATGAAATATACTATTGTTATCTATCACATGGAGCCACTAAATTAAATTAGAATCCGTAACAGCTATATTTTTTATTCTCGTTCTTCCAAAAAATAAAAAACAAACGGGGGGCTAAATTGATCAACTTCGTATGTATTGACAATATTTGGATCAATTATTTAAAAAATAGTTTTTCAAATCGATAGCCTAAATTTTACCAATACTTAATTTCTAAATTTTGTATAAGTAGATTAATTGCCTCCGTTAAGCCCCTATTTGGCCTCCATTTTTTTCAAATTAAGATGGATGGAATAATATTTTTTCAAATAACAAGTATTTAGAAAAGAAGGAAAAAAAATTATTTACACGTAATATTATTTTATGTAAAATTGCGTAATTTAAAATATAAGAGAAAAATAAGATTTAATTTAATGGGGGCGAAACGAAGACTAAGAGTGCTTCAATTACATCATATTTTTACGAAAAGGAAACTTTTTAGTCGGGCTTGCTTAGGAGTTCCATAATTTAAGTTGCAGCCTCCAACAAAATGTGTGAATAAAAGTGTGCTAAAAGACTTGTTTATGAGTTCTATAATTTACGTTACAGGTTAAGTTCTATTTGGTAAGAATTTAAATTTAAATTTAAATCAAAGTGAATAACTAATCTTAATCACATATTTTTATGAAATTTCAATCACAGATTTTCAATAATTTTTATCTAAATTCACTAAAAAATTATTTTTAAATTCCACCAAGCGGATAAATAAAAAAGTAAGTTCAAAATTAGCTGAGTTTAATTAGAGCATATTTGATCCCCATGAAAAAGCTAATAATGCATTTTAAAATAGCAAATTAATGGATAATATATATGGTTAAAATATAAGAAAATGTTGGAAAATACATTTTAAAAATAACAAGGATCAAACAAGGGGTTCACGAGCGTTCAAATATTACTATGGGCAGGTTCGGGGCAGGATGGGGAAACCCCGTCGGGCATTTTCCACCCCATACCCATTTAGGGCAGGGCAAGACCTTTACCCGTTTATATACCTTTTTTAAGTTTTTAATAATTCATTTGATTATCCTCATTTATCAAAGTAAGACAATAATATAGTTATTAATTAATTATTTATTTATTTATTTTTAAAAGTTATATTATATGAATATGTTTGGTAAACTAAGATTTTTATTTTTTATCATATTTCTTAGATAATCGTAGTTTGACATATTCTATTAGAATTAATGAAATTTCGTAGAATTTTTTATTTGAAGTATTGAATTCTTTAAAAAAAAATTAATGGGGCAAGGCGGGTGTTATCCATACCTGTCTTGGGTGGAATTCCCCGTTCCAAACGCATCACAAATACACAATTAAGCAGGTAATACCCATCCCATTCAGGGCGGGGCCCTGCAAGTATCAAGTTTGGTGGGTTTTATTGTCATCTCTAGATAAAATTTATAGAATAACTGCAATAGATACCCAAACATCATTTACATTTCTCATACTGTAAAAAAGTACAATTTATAATCTTCTAGTATAACTCCACACAAATCGCAAACATTAAAGAATAATGGCTCATTTGGTTTGTGTTTCAGTTTTTAGTTTTGAGATCATTTTCAATTTTCTTTTTGTTTTGAGATCGTTTTAAGATTCCTAAAATATGTTTGGTTTGTCATTTTGAAAAATTATTTCTCAAAATAGAAAATTAAAATACATGTTTGTTTAAAAAGTTGAAAAGTTATTTTATGATATTTAATTTTGTAATATTTGATTATTCAGTAAAAACAGAACAATTAGTGTAGTTCGCAATCATGCTTTATTCATTCATTCAACGGAGCAATTTTTATGTTAATATATTATTAAGGAATATAGACAATTTAAAGTTGGTGAAATTTACAATATTTTTTTCTCGCTACAAAAGTAAGATAAAATAAATAATAATTGAATTCAACATATAGAAAATAAAATAAAAAATTTTATTTGTGTTCATTAAATATTTTTTAGAATTTTTATGTAAATAATCATAAAAATATTAAGCTGTTATTATTTTTTATTATTTTTGGTAATTTTTCCAAAATTTTTATTTTTTATTTTTAGAACTTTAGGTTTTTTTAGAATTTACTCTTTTTAGAATTCTAGATTTTATTTCTTCAAAATTTTATTTTTTCTTTTTTCTTTTTTTTTTTAGAATTTATCGATTTTATATTTTGAATTTACTATTTTGAATTTTTTTTAATTTTATTCATTAGATTCTATATTTTTTATTTTTAAAGTTATATTTAAGTGATTGAAATTCATGATTTAGTAATAAAAATCAAAAATTGAATTATTCTTGTAGATACTTTAGAATAAATAGTAAATGGTTCTTGGATAGTGGTTGCTCAAATGGAGATAATGCTAAAAGAAAAATTATTGGTATTGAAAACATTGGTAATCACTCATCTCCTTCTATTGAAAATGTTTTATTAGTTGATAACTTCAAACATAACTTGATAAGCATTAGTCAATTATATGATAAATGTTACAATACTAAATTTAATTTTTCTAAATGCCTTATTAATTATGCTACATCTAAAGAGGTTATGTTTACAGGAGCTGAAGTAAAGATGTTTATATCATAAACATTGAATTTGAAGTAATGAAAAATGTTTTATCTAGTTTGAAAGTTAATATTGGGTTATGACATAAAAGATTAGAACATGTTAACATGGAACTTCTATTAAAATCTCCAAAAAATGGTATTGTAGAAAGGAAGAACCTTACATTGCAAAAATGGCTGTTGACCTCGAAAATTGGTCCTTCCACGTGGCCAACTGAAAGCTACTCCACGTGTTCCTCCCTGCGTACAATCAGCGAATAGTCAGACGCATATGGCCGGAACCAGCAGGGGTGGTGTCGGCCGTATACACTCCGACAGTTAAGTCAGGTTTAAGTGGTCGGAACAGTACCCAGGGGCCATGCAAATCAATGATAAAGGGGGAGGAGAAAATATATAAGCTTGCTAGGGAGTGCTATGTAATAAGAGTTTCATTCCCTTTACCTCTTACCAAACCTTGGGTATTTATAGGTGGTATGAACCGTTGGATGTGGGACGCGTGTATACATCTGACGGTATGAGGCGTCCGCTCATAGGCGTCAATCAGCCGCGTCTGTAGAGTGGGCGGACAGTTTTTCTTCTGAGTTGAATTGACATAAAGTTGATAAGTCACATTAACTAGCCTCATGGAGACGTCAAAACAATTTAAACCCTAGGTGCAGGAAGGATCTTGGCACAAATCTCTTTCTGAAATTAGCGACAGATCTTTTAACCGGGATCCACTTGACCTCGACCTCGGAAGCGAGGTGCTTCGGCAGGTCAGTAGTGGGAATCGCTATATCACTTCGGAAACACTTCGTACGGGCCGTTATCAGGTCGGAATATGTGGTGCTGCGAGTTCCGAGGCGTATAAGATCGGAGCGTAATAATGGTCTATACTATACTAGGGGTTTAGAACTGGTGAGGGTGGACGAGCCCACTGAGGGGACCTCCTCAGAAATAGCCGAGGCAATAATGGCAGGGGAAAAATATATGGAAACGACCGAATAGTCCAGCAGATACCTCTGTGCATTGGGGGCGTCGGACTACCCATCAAAATTAAGAGAAGCCGACCTGGGGAGACTTAGGATAGAGTATAGGATCCCTGATAGCGTAGATTTGATCCTCCCCGGGCCAGAAGAGAGAGCCTGCTATCCTAGGCCGGGCTGTGTGGCCATTAGTGAGGCGATCCTTAGGGCCGGACTTAGGCTGTCCGTTCACCCATTCTTTAGGATGGTGCTTAGGTCCTATGGGCTAGTGATGAGTGTAATTCACTCATTAAACTAAAGCTTCTAAATCAAGTTTTTTTGATGTGTTCTTGAGCATTTTTGAACGTTTTGATGTGTGTGTTAGTGTTGTTTTGCAGTTTGGACAACTCTCAAGAAAATACCACTATTGGGAGCCAGTGATAAGCAAAAATGATGATCAATGAAATGGAGCATGAATAAGCAAGTATTGAATAAGATTGGAGTGGAAAATAGGCTTGGAAAAACAAAGAGAAGAGGAGTAAAGCAGTGGCATTGGAGCCACGGCGCCGAAAAAGGGGCGCCATGGCGTCCCAAAGAGAGGCAATTCCAACAGAAACCTGGGCACCACGGCGCCCGTTTCCAAAACATTAAAATCCGGGTTTTTAAGTATCTTTTCAGCCCAAAAGTCATACCCTAACCCTTGAGGACCCTTAGAAAATATAAATAACCAGCTGAAGAACAAGAGAAGGGGGTTAGACGGCTGAAGAGGCAAGAGAAAGAGAGGCACCAATTGAGAGAAGATCGACCCGATTTTGGAGAAGAAGAAGGGAGAAACTGAGAAATCAAGCCACAAGATTAAGGATTAGAGCATCAACCTGAGTTTTTTCTAATCTTTCTCTCCTTCATGCAATTTAATTTGTATTTTATCATTTTCTTCTTCTCAATCATGAACTAAGTTATTAAATCTAGGGTTTGATGTAACCTATTTGAGACATGATTCAATTTCTTTATAGTATTTCCATTTAATTTTCCAAAATTGAATTTGTATTGTTCTTGCTTAATGCTTTCAGTTGCCTGATCACCAATTGAATGAATTAATGCTCTAAATTTGACGCACGAGAGAGGGAAATTTAGGCGTGATCTAAGAACAATATAACCTAGAATTATGTCTAGAATATGGTGAAATCATTCCCCAGACATTACGTAAATTTGATTTAATCCTTAGAAATTGCCTCACTTTTATTGCACTATTTAATTCATTGACGTTAATTTAGTATTCAAACATTAATTTAACACTCGATTGTCTAGATAAAGTAAATGCGGACATAATTATAGTACTCAGTGGAAGTCGAATATCAATCCCTGTGGGTTCGACACTTTTCAATTCTTTAATATACTACAAAACTTGACACCGTGCGCTTGCGGTATAAAATCACGTTATATAAAACGCATGGCAGCTAGCCCCGACACAGCTCAATCCGAACTCCTGGAGCCAAATGGTGGGCTCCTGGATGTTGTGGAAAGAGGCGTCATTACGGGTGGAGATGCCCCTTTCCGTTTTCCAAACCATTTATATTCCTAAGGTTACTGCTGGGGGGGATAAGACCCTTGGATGGTATTGCCTTACATCATGGGGTTCCCACACTCCATTCGTGGTCGATCTACCGAGCTCCATCAAAGAATGGAAAAGCTCATGGTGCTGGGCCGCAGGGCGATGGGACACGATTGAGGAGGATCCCCTGGCGCCTCTTACGGTTCCAACGAAGTATTCAACACTTAGTGAGTATGGTAGTAGTTTTTCCTTATATTTCTCTTCGGTTCGAATTGTGTCTAACAGTTACATTTCCTTTGTAGGTGATCTTCCTCGGTGCGAGCTGTCAACCAAGGACTTTGACACCATCTGTGTCATTTATCAGCTGTCTCAAAAGAAGAGGTCTTACCACAGGCTGATCCGAAAGAACATCCACTTCGTTACTCAAGATTTAATGGCATCCCAAGGTAACTGGACCGAAGTCTTTACTTTTTATTCTGAACTCCCAAAACTAGTATTAATTCCTTATTTGCTTTTTTGCAGACAACTTTAATAAGAAGATGCTAGTGCGCCCCGACTTCAAGACCATCCAGAAGAAGATGACAGAGGCACGGGCGTTGAAGGCCTCCTCCTCCTCATACAAAAAGCAAATGGAGGAGTTAGTGGAGGCCAGTAAGAGGCTCCAGCGTCCGACGGAGGAGAAGGTATCGGAGGACCCGGAGGCTGACCTTCGAAGGAAGGGCAAGAAGAGTGCCGTCCCTCCAAGATGCCCAACTGTGGCGAGGCCACCCCCAGCTCTGAGGCAGACCACAATTCCCACCAGGGTGGCCCTCCCAGAGAGAAGGCCTGCTCCAACTGAGCCCGTCACTGCCCCGGCCACAAGTGCCAATTGACCAAGTGCCGGGGCTGCAGAAGAGAGAAAGGCCTCGTCCCTCTAAGGAGGTCGACTTTCTGGTCACCAATCCTGAAGAGCCCGTAAGGAAAGTGTTGGAGGCTCTTCCTCCAGAAACAGCTGCGGTGGCAGTGGTCCACAATAAATACTGGACAGAGAAGTGGAGGGACCACACCGCCTCCTGCACGACTGAGGATTTGGTGGCCGCGAACAGCGCCTGTGTGGCTTGGGCCCTGAGTACAAGCATCCAGCTTGAAGGCTTGGTAAAGGATCTGAACTCTAAGAGGGAAGACCTCGCCAAGCGCCTCGAGGAGGCGATGCACTACGGGGATGCCGTGCGGGCGGCTCAGGCCAAAGCCACGCAGGCAGAAGAGGAGAAGAAAGATGCTGCGCCCCAGCTTACTGCCGCCAAAGCAGAAGTGGAACGACTGAAGAAGGAGTTGTATGAGGTGGAATGCCAAGTGGCTGCTGTGACTCGACGACTTGATCACACCAATGAGCACCACAAGCTCGCCACCGATGCTCTGGAGGCCTCCAACAAAGAAAAGGCAGAGCTGAGGCAGAAGGCAGAGGCCCAGTCAGAAGAGATTGCCTCTTTGAAGGAGGAGTTGAAGTCTACGGGGGAGGTGGCAGTCCAAAACTTCAGTGACCACTTCGAAGATCATCCCCTGTATGACGACTTCGCCAACTTCTGGGCCTCATGGAGTGCCCAAAGCTTACTGGGTCGACTAAAGGAGGTGCACCCCACTCTGGACATCTCTTCATTGGAGGCAGAGTTCGAGGGGCCAACTGGAGGTCGGCCTAATAGGTTTGTCGAGGGAGCTCCGGAGGCCCAGGAGGCGGCCAATGTAGAAGTCCCTCCAGCAGATTAGGGTTACCTTTTGTAATGGCTTCGGCCCCCTTGTACTTAAATTTATTAAATGAAATGAAAATTTTTGCTAAGTATTTGGGCTTCTGCTTCTTTGTATTTTCTATCTGTTTATACATGTATGAATGCAAACGTCAGACTAATTGCCTCGCGACAATAACCGGTTAATAACTGCGGGCCGAACAACTCAAGTTAACACAAGTTTAAGCACTTAAGCGAGTATGAAGTGACTCTTAATGCCAACTTGTTAATAATTTGAGATCGGACCATTTAAGCAAACATGAAAAGCGCCTTAATGTTAATCGGCAAATAATTGACGATCGGATCGCTTAAATGAACCTTCTGAAGGACTGAGGAAACTATTCACTAACTGATGTGGCTCGAAACCGAAGATTCACTACATAAGATAAATTACATCACCCTTTACAAAGGCGATTCCATCACTTAGGGAATTTTACAACTGAGATCACATCAGAACAATCGATTCACTATAACATATTGAGATCGGATCGATTCACTATAAGATATTGAGATCGGATCGGAACAAAGTCTCATTATTGGTAGTACTTCCTCAAGTGTTCAATGTTTCACTGATGAGGCAGCGCCTTTCCTGACATATCTTCGATTTCGAAGGTACCAGGTCGGGATTCCCAACGGATGTGGTAAAGGCCTTCCTAGTTTGGGCCAAACACTCCTGACCCGATTGGTTTTGAAGACTGAAAAACTCTTCTGAGGATGAGGTCGCCCAAGCGGAGAGTTCTATTTCTGACCTTGGAGTTGTAATAGCGGGTCATTTTTCGATGATATTTTGCCAAGATCACTTGGGAGGTATCTCTCTTTTCCTCAAGGAGATATAGTTCGCTTATTCGAGCCTCGTCGTTGCTGATCTCATTGAAGTGTATCCGTCGATGTGATGGGACCTCGACCTCGACAAGACTCATGGCCTCGGCATCCGTCGATGTGATGGGATCCCAACTTCGATCGGACTCATTGCCTTGGCTCCGTAGGTCATGAAAAATGGGGTATCACCGGTTGCAGTCCAGCAAGAAATCCTGATAGCCCAGAGGACGTGGGGGAGTTCGTCAACCCAGGCCCTTTTTGAGGTATCAAGTTTCCTTTTCAGGGTGTGTTTGATAGTCTCGTTCACTGCTTCAACTTGCCCATTCGCCTAGGGGTGATGAGGTGTCGAGAAGTCCTTCTTTATGCCCAATTCGTCGCATAAGTCTTGCGTCTTCCTATTGTCGAACTGCCATCCGTTATCAGACACTAAGGAGTGGGGAATGCCAAATCTACAAATGATGTTTTTCCAAACGAACTTGGTAGTATTAGCCTCGGTAATTCGGGCAAGGAGTTGAGCCTCGACCCACTTAGTGAAGTAGTCAATGGCGACAATAGCAAAAATTGCACTTCCTCTCCCTTTTGAGAGTGGACCAATAAAGTCAATGCCCCATTTGGCGAACGGCCAAGGGCTGGTTACTACAGAGAGGCTCTGAGCGAGCTGTCTTTGTATGTTCGAGAAGCGCTGGCACTTGTCACATTTCTGGACAAATTGGCAAGCATCCCTTTTCAGGGTCGGCCAGAAGTAGCCTTGACGGAGAACCTTGTGTGCCAGAGTCGTTCTTTCGGAGTGGTTTGCACAGATTCCTTCATGGATTTCCCTGAGTATATATGTGGCCTCTTCGCCGCCTACGCATCGAAGAAGAGGCGAAGCGAAGCCTCTCTTGTAAAGGGTATCTTCTTGCAGGACAAAATGTGCAGCCCTTCTCCTTAATTTCCTCGCCTCGCCTCTGGAAGCAGGCAGTGTTTGCTCCTTCAGGTACGCGATGATGGGTTGCATCCATAATGGGATGCCTTCTATCCACAGTACCTCTTCACCTTCGGAGGTGGAGGGCTTCGATAAGTGCTCAATAGGAACGATGTTCAGCAGCTCTGAGTCCATGCTGCTGGCTAATTTTGAGAGGGCGTTTGCATGTGCATTCTCTAGACGGGAGACTTGAGTCAGTTCGAACCTTTCAAATTGAGGAATTATGTCCAGAACCAACTTCAAGTACGCAATCATGTTACCATCTTTGGCTGTGAAATTTCCATTGACCTGATTTACTATGAGCTGAGAGTTACTGCTCGACAGGAGCTTCCTGACCCGCATCTCCTTAGCGAGTCTAAGACCTACCAGAAGGGTCTCGTATTCGACGGCGTTGTTCAAGGCTTTGAAGCCGAATCTTACTGCACAATTTAGCTTGTGGCCTTCCGGGCTCTCCAATACGATCCCTGTCCCTACGCTAGCCTCTCCTGAAGACCCATCTATGAATAGTTTCCATGTGGGGGGTTCGGCGGGTTCCATTATCGCCTCCATTTCTGGAGCTTTGGCAAACTCAACCATAAAATCAGCAAGGGCCTGGCCCTTGATGGCGTGTCGAGGTCGGAACGTTAGATCGAACTCACTGAGCTCGATTGCCCATTTTAGCAGGCGTCCTGATGCGTCTTTTTTCTGCATTACCTGCTTTAAAGGAAAATTGGTGAGAACTTGTATTGAGTGGGCTTGGAAATATGGCCTCAGCTTTTTTGAGGCTGTGATAAGGGCGAGTGCCAATTTTTCCATGTCTAGGTAGCGTGTTTCAGTTGGGAGAAGTGCTTTAGTGATGTAGTACACTGGCAATTGGCGCTTATTTTCTTCCCTGATTAGGACTGCGCTGACTACCACGTCCGAAACCGCTAGATAAAGTAGTAGAGATTCATCCGGTTGAGGTTTCGACAAGAGGGGCACTTCCCCAAGGTGCTTTTTCAGAGCCTCGAAGGCTTCTTTACACTCCGAAATCCATTGGAATTTCTTTCCTTGCTTCAGCACATTGAAGAAATGCAAGCTTTTATCTATGGCTCTGGAGATAAAGCGACTGAGTGCGGCTATCCGACCTTTGAGACTTTGGACCTCCTTCGGTTTCTGAGGTGATCTCATTTCTAGCAAGGCCGTTACTTTCACTGGATTCGCCTCAATTTCTCTCTGATTTACAATATACCCCAAGAACTGGCCCGATGCCACTCCAAAGGTGCACTTGAGGGGATTCAATTTCATATTATACTTTCTAAGTATCTGAAAAGTTTGGTCGATGTGACTCACGTGTTCGGTTGCCTGGAGGCTTTTGACCAACATGTCGTCTACGTAGACCTCCATGGTTTTGCCAATGAGTTCGGCTAACATCATGTTAACTAACCTCTGGTCTGTGGCTTCGGCATTTTTCAATCCGAAGGGCGTGACTTGTAGCAATACAGACCCCTGTCCGTAATGAATGATGTAGCTTCCTCATCAGGTCAGAACATGGGTATCTGGTTATACCCTGAGTATGCATCCATGAAACTCAGTAGTTTATGCCCAGCAGTAGAGTCCAGAAGTTGATCTATTCTTGGAAGTGAGAAGCTATCTTTGGGGCATGCCTTATTTAGGTTTGTGAAGTCCACGAATACCCTCCACTTTTCGCTGGGCTTTTTTACCGGAACAGGGTTGGATATCCACCTTGGATAGATGGCCTCTCTTATGAAACCACTGTGACTAAGTTTGCTTACTTCGTCTTTCAGTGCCTCGTACCGTTCCAGATTTAACGCACGTCTCTTCTGTCTATGGGAGGCATAGGAGGGGTTGATGTCAAGGTGATGGCAACTGATCCTAGGATCTATTCCCACCATATCTTCATGTTTCCATGCGAAGACATCCAGGTTCCCTTTCAGAAAGCTTATCATCTCAGCTTTTGTTTCAGGTGACAATGACTTCCCTATACGCAAGACCTGACTGGGGTCTTCCGGGTTGACGGGAAAAGTCTCCAATTCTTCCATTGGGGTCGCATTTGGTTCAGAGTCAATTATTCGGGGGTCTAACTCATCAAGAGGGTGTCCTTGTTCAGGGGCCTCTTCCATGTCGACATCTCCCTCTTGTTCAAAGGTATGCCCTTGTTCAGGAGCGTCGAGCATTTCCACGTCCATACCGACTTCAGCGGGTACCTCAGTTAGGATAACAGTTCGGGACTCGGACTTTCGCAGCGAGTTTAGGTAGCATGCCCTGGAACCCATCTGATCGCCTCGGACCGTAGCAATCCCATGTTCGGTTGGAAATTTCATACACAAATAGTGAATGGACATCACAGCCCAAAGATCTTTTAGAGCGGGTCTGCCCAATACTCCATGATAAGCCGATCTATAATCTACCACTAGAAATTCTATGAAGTGCTGGGTCACTAGGGGTGCCGAACCCATTTCGACGGGCAGGGTGATCCGCCCTCGTGGGATGATGCTGTCCCCAGCGAATCCGAATAGTGGGTCGGTCATGGGGATCAACCCATGTTCAATTTGCATTTTGTCAAAAGTGGAGCCGAACAATATGCTCACGGAACTGCTATTGTCAACGAGCATGCGTTTTAATCCGTTTCTAGCTACTACGGCTCTTACAACCAATGCATCACAATGGGGGTGGTGAACTCCCTCTGAGTCTTCCTGGGAGAAGGTGATTGGGGTCATCTTGTTTGCTGATTTCGATTCATTGACAATGTAAGTGATCATTCGGGGATCCTTTGCTTCTCTTGTGTAATTTCTCTGGGCATTCCTGGTGTTGCCACCTATGTGGGGTCCCCCAATGATAGTATCGATTTCCTTGATGACCTGGCTTCCAAAAAATTGAGCTTGGTTTCCCTGTCTGGATTGGCCTCGGTTCCTCGATTCTCTTCTCCGAGGAGATTGTTCCCGGTGACCTCTCCCTCCCCTCCTCGGGGAGGTGGATCTGCGAGGGTGTTCGTTTCTGCTGGAAGTGTGTGGGTTGCTTCGATCAGGGCGTCGATTGGCGTCACGACACTCACTAGTGTTATGTCCATATAGTTGATGGAATGTACAAAACCTTGCTCCTGCCAAGGGTCTGTTTGACCTCTTCTTCTTATTGTTATCAGTTCTTCCAGACGGTCCCGCTTCGACCGGGGCATTATCATATGCCAGCACCGGTACTGCATTCAATGTAATGGAAGCTAGGGTCTGTCCGGATGTGGGAGTTATGGTATGTCCTGCTTGGGTCCATTGCTGAGTAACAAGGTGTGCCGCGAGTCCTCGACCTACCTGCCTCTGAGGAGGAGGGAGTCCCTGCACGACACGGTTGCGATGATCAATCATTTCTTCACTAACAATTTCCACTCTCATCATTTCCACCAGCTCGTCATATGTGGAGGGATTCTTGCTGCGCACGTCCCTCCAGAACAAAGTGTTCGTGTTGAGCCCACCTTTTAGGGCTGAAAGGGCTTCTCTGTCAGTTACCTATTTGCAGTAAGTAATTTCATCTGTAAACCTGGCGAGATAGCTTTTCAGCGTTTCCCCAAGGGCTTGCCTCATGTCTTGCAGTCGTTGAACTGGTGCCTCTCCTTCCCTGCGTGAGAGGTACTGGTTCAAAAATGCTTTCTTCAAATCTGGCTAACTTCTGATGCTTAGGGAAAGAAGCCTGCTGTACCATACCTCGATGGTCCCGCCTGATGTTAAATGGAAGGCCCTGCATTTTAGAGCAGGCGATGCTCCCCTCAGGCTCATCTGTGTCATGTACTTGGTGAGGTGCTTCTTCGAATCCCCCTTTCCCTCACACTTGGGGATCTTAGGGGGCATGAAATTCGCTGGCATTAGGAAGCTTCGGATCTCCCTTGAGAAATGGAGGTTATCATCATCATCGTCAATCTCATAAGATCGATAGGGTCTATCTGACCCTTCATCATCTTGGATGTCCTGGGGAGGTGGAGGTGCTTCTCCTCGACTTCCCCAATCAACTAGGTTCATCCTCTCTCTCCTATTTCTAAGAGGAGGAGGGGGAGCATGTTCTTGTTCATGATCCGGACGAACTGATTCTCTTGCTGGGCAGACCCTATTGCTAGGATCCTCCCCTATCCGGTCGAAGATGCTTACCGACCTTTGGTCCTCGTGTTCCTGAGGGAAATTGTCCCCCAAGCGTGGTTTTGTTGGCTGACTCCCTTGCATATAAGATGTTGCTTCGGCGTTCATCTCCGTTTCGAGGGGGTGTTCTGTGTGCCGGCTCATGTGGCCTCGGGAGTGAGATAAAGGGGCTTCCCGCACCGGATAAGATCTTTGGGGCATTTGATAGCCCTGATGACCCTGAGCTTGCATGAGGAGTTCCTGCATCGCCATATTCTGAGCTGCTATTTCTCTCATACCTACAGCTATCTGAGCCATTCCTTCAGTGAGTATGGTTGTTCTTCCACCTCGGCGACGCCGGTGACGTGGTCTCTGATGAGTAACATTGTTATGGAGTACCTCTTCTTCAGAGGCCTCTCTCATGGGGTTGTCGTCTTTATGGTTGTAGCTCATCCTACCTCTTTTTTTAAGGGTAGTGAGAACTTGGATTGTAACTCGACTTTGTTCTTTTTCAAGAATGCCCCCTTTTCAGGGTTAGTCGCTAGTTTTCCGGTAACTTCTCCGATGGAGAACGCAAAACTTCGAATGGGGAGTGTTTCCCACAGACGGCGCTAATCTGTTGACCTCGAAAATTGGTCCTTCCACGTGGCCAACTGAAAGTTACTCCACGTGTCCCTCCCTACGCACAATCAGCGAATAGTCAGACGCACACGGTCGGAACCAGTGGGGATGGTGTCGGCCGTATACACTCCGACGGTCAAGTCAGGTTTAAGTGGTCGGAACAGTATCCAGGGGCTATGCAAATCAAAAATAAAGGGGAGGAGAAAATATATAAGCTTGCTATGGAGTGGTATGTAATAAGAGTTTCATTCCCTTTGCCTCTTGCCAAACCTTGGGTATTTATAGGTGGTATGAACCGTTGAATGTGGGACGCGTGTATACATCTGACAATATGAGGCGTCCGCTCATAGGCGTCAATCAGTCGCGTCTGTAGAGTGGGGGGGACAATTTATTTCTTCTGAGTTGAATTGACATAAAGTTGATAAGTCACATCAACTAACCTCATGGAGACATCAAATCAATTTAAACCCTAGGTGCAGGAAGGATCTTGGCACAAATCTCTTTCTGAAATTGGCGGCGAATGTTCTAACCCGGGTCCACTTGACCTCGACTTCGGAGGCGAGGTGCTTCGGCAGGTCAGTAGTGGGAATCGCTATATCACTTCGGAAACACTTCGGTAGGGTCGTTATCAGGTCGGAATATGTGGTGCTGCGAGTTCCGAGACGTATAAGATCGGAGCGTAACAATGGCTATTACTATAATTAATGAAAATAGCTTACCAAAATATTTTTGGGCCGAAATTGTTAACACAAGTTGCTACATTATTAATAGAGTTTTAGTTTATTAAAACTCTCTATGAGATTTATAAAAATAGAATTTCAAATATTGGTTATTTTAAAGTATTTGGTTGCAAATATTTTATTTTAAACACAAAAGAAAATTTGATTCAAAATTCTTTATTGGAATCTTTATAGAATATTCATGGACTAGCAAAGCTTTAAAATCTTTAATATAAGAACTACAGTGGTTAAAGAATCTATGTATGTTACTTTTGATAAAACTAATCCCCTTGATCACGAAAAAGGTGTTGTAATGACGTAGGATTGGAAATTCTTTCCAAACAAATGAATATTCAATATAAAAACAATGAGGATCCTAAAGATCAAAATGAGGAAAAAGCAAATGTTCAACAAAGCGAAATCAAACCTTTTAAAGTACAAAATGATTCTACTCTACCTAAAGAGTGAAGGTCCATTCGCTCTAACCTAAATGAACTTATTATTGGTGATCCATCAAAATTGAACCAAGGAATTTTAAAAGGTCGAGTTTGGTGAATTTTGGATACTAACTATGTAAGAAGAACTAAATCAATTTGAAAGAAATATTGTTTGGATTTTAGTCGTTAGACCAAATGATCAAACCATCATTGATATAAAATGGGTTTTTGAAATAAACCATATGAAAATGAGATAATTGTGCGTAACAATACTAAATTAGTGGCACAATGTAACAATCAAAAGGAATGTATCGATTTTGAAGAAACATTTGCACTGGTTGCTCAATTAGAATCAATTCGCATGTTACTTGTATTTGCTTGCCATAAGGAATTCACTCTTTTATTGAATAGATGTTAAAAGTGCTTTTCTAAATGATTTTATTAAAGAAAAGTTTTTGTAAAGCAAACCCCCGATTTTAAATATCACAATTATTTGAATTATATTTTTCAAATTTATAAAAGCTCTTTATAGTTTTAAGCAAGCTCTTAGAGCTTGGTATGAATGGTTGAGCAAATTTCTACTTTTAAATGATTTTTCGATGGGAAAATACTACTCATTTTATCCAAACTAAAGAGGATGATATGATTATTATTCAAATCTATGTTGATGACATTATCTTTGGTGCTGCTAATATTTCTATTTTTGAAGAATTTTCTAAATGTATAAGCAAGGACTTCAAAATGAGTGTGACGGAAGAACTCAAATTCTTTCTTGGACTCCAAATTAGACAAACTAATGATGAATTATTCATTAGTCAAAATAAGTATATATTCGACATGATCAACAGGTTTGAAATGGAAGACTTGAAGCTAACAAACGCTCCAATGAGCTTATCTATAAAATTGGACAAAGATAATCAAGGTACTTCCGTTGATGTAATAAAAATTTCGAGGTATGATCAGATCCCTTCTTTACTTAATCGCAAGCAGACTCGATATGATGTTTAGTGTGAGTTTATGTGCTAGATTTTAATCAAATTTTAAAGAATCACACCTTAGTGCAGTAAAAAGAATTTTTAGATGTCGTAGTGGCACTAGAACCTTAGGTCTTTAGTATCCAAAGTGCACTTACATTGATTTACTTAGTTATTTGGATGTCAATTGGGCTGGTTGGACGATTGATCGCAAGAGTACTAGCGGAAACATGTCATTTTCTAGGCTTTGCATTTGTGTCATGGTTTAGTAAGAAACAAAATTTCGTTGCAATCTTAAATATATCTAGACCACTAGTTGTTGTGCACAAGTATTATGAATGAAACAATCCCTTGGCGATTATCAATTATTATTTAATTATATACCTACCATATGTGATAATACTATCTATAAACTTATCAAAAAATCCCATCTTGCATTCTCGAAAAAAGTATATTGAGATTAGGCATCATTTTCTACGAGATCATGCACAAAAGAAAGATATTGTGTTAGAATTCGTAAATACATAAAACCAATTACCTTACATTTTCACAAAACCTCTAGCATTTGATAGATTCTCGCATGATCGAAGAGGTTTGGGCATTATTGATTTATTCGAACTACATGATAAAGCTAAAATCATACTTCATGTCCTTATGTGATTAATTTCAATATGTTGTATTATTTATTGCATGTTCGATTCTAGTAGGGTATCTTTTAAAAATATGGCATGTGGGCACAGATCTTGAAGGGGATGTTCAGATAACTATCGGACAGGATAGTTGACGTCCGATTCCTTGCGTCTAGATTGGTAGAAAATTCCATCCACATGATGCGAACGTCTAGATGGATATATCAGACGTCCAAAAGGTCGCAAATTCAGTTTTAAAACGAGATTCAAAATCTTCCCTTTTTTCTCCCATTTCTCTCTGTACCTTCCTATATCTCACTTCGAATCTTCTAATTCTGACTCAAATCCAAAAACTCATATTTCTCCAAAATCCCTAACTTTCTACCATCAAAGCCCCAAAACTCACTGTATTTGATTCTCTTCCTACCCACGTCCAAAAATTGGTATACAATTTCTTAAAACCTATACTTTATCATGTCAAGTTAGCGAAGAAGAGGCAAGAGAATGAAAAGCATGACGATGTAGCATCATCCTCCAATGAACAACCCACCCGAGGTGCCGAAAAATCCATTAGAAAAATCACCAATTCTCATCGATAAAAATGTTGATTTTTCCTTTACTATTAAAGCCCCCACATTTCATACTGAAGAATATTTTGAAATATGGGATGGGTGAATTTTATATAAACATGATTATCACTCCTAAGACGGATGGGGTTTCTTCCTTACTTAAAATCACTCGAATTATCATCACCAAAAATCTCATCCAAAGTATTGTTGAGCTCGGGAAATGTGATAACCAAATTTTTCTACACACGTCGCATCCCACTCTTGAAGGTTATAGTCCTTACAGGAAAGGATATTGAGAATATTACCAAGATAAGTACCAATCAACTCATTTACCATGTAAAGTTTTACAAAATATTATTGCCCATGTCATCCACGAAAGGGTCATCGGGATAAAATCAATAATTTTGTCCTCTTCATTCTTGGCTCTTTCTTAGTCGGGTAGAAATTAGATTTTCCAACCATTGCATTTGGTCACATGAAGCTTGTTCATTTCACACAACACATCAAAGCTTTATCTTACAGTATGTTTCTCACAAAAAATTTAAAGCACTTTGAAATACCCTTGATAAGACCTTCATTTTCCTTCTTCCTACTGACACCACAAATATCTAAACTCTTAAACGCATTAAAATCATAAAAGAGCATGGAAAATGGTTAGCTCATACCAAGGACTTTGATCCACATTCGGGTCCTTCGCCTTTACCTTTTGAAGAAGACGAGGATGAGGTCAGAGACGATCATGATGAAGATGAACCATATGTCCTAAGCTACCCTAATGATATTCCGGGTTCTAGTGCTAGTCCTCCCACCAACGATTACTTTTACCGAAGATCATCTCCTCAATGTTCTCATCAATTTAATTATATTCTCCGTAGATGGTCTTGGCAGGATGCTTCAAAGAGTGCTAGCTCAACGAGAGACGATTCAAGCACATCAAGAAGCAATGCAAGCTCAACAAAATGTCTTTTATGCTCATTTCCTCCAGTGCCTCCTCCAGAGCTTTAGTCTTGATTTACTTCTCGTGTATGTATTTTGAAACCACTTACATTATTCTATTTTCAATTTGTTAACTTTTATAACCTCATGCTTTTGTTATGCCTATGATACGGTATGCTCTATATTGAACTCTAATTGATTGGCATCTTGTGGGGGAAATTTTCTTGCCACTATTGTTTCTATGGTTGTGTTTTGCTCTTACATGGCTTATTTTTGCTTCCCTTCCTATATTTTTTGCTTATGTCAAAAAGAGAAAACATATGAAAGAATAAGCATAATATGCTTGAAAGTGATTGGCTTGTAAAATATGGGGGAATAGATGAACTATATTGATATTTAAGATTTATATTCTTTTTCAATTGTTTGATACCACTTTGCAATCACCTTGTTTGTCATACTCAAAAAGGGGAAAATTGTTGACCTATGGTTAAATTAATCATTAATATTTTGATCATAGTAAACACGTTAATTTTATTTCTAACAATTGAATTTAAGTCTTCAAAGATATTATTGCAAAGTTGATCAATTGAGGACAAAAGGGTTTCTATTAAAAGATTCGCATTCCAAATCCGACGTAAAATAAAAATCGAGATGGAAATCAAGTATTCAAGACAAATCATTCGAGACAAAGAGCTTCAATTGGAAAACATTGAAGGAAGACATTAGACTAGATGTTTGAATTGATGTGTAAATGTATAACATTTTAATCTTTAACAATGAATTAATAAACCCAACAAACAATTTTTTATGCACGAAAATTATTTTTCATAAAAACACTTACATAAAGATTATTTCTCCAAAGGTAAGTATTTTAAATTGATATTCAAATTTAGATCACATTTTGAAAACACCATTCAAACAATTTACGTTACTCAAAAACATTTACATCAGACCAAGCAAAGTCAAAATAGACTAAACTTATGAAATGCAGACGTCTGGATTTTTCAGATCATACGAATGATTGGATCGTCCATGCGGACTTTCGATTGATGTAATGGTCACTTTTTTACCGTTCTGATTTTTGGTACACAATGACTAATTTCGTACTTCCGGATATGAAAGTAGACATTCGGTTTCTCAACATTTTTTACATTTTGAACTCTGTAAATATCATCTCACTTTGCATTCATTGTAACTCTTTTAAGAACAAAATTATATTAATCTTATATCTTGTTTATCTTTATCAAATCTTTTACTTTGAATAATTTTTGATTGAATGAACTTTTAAAAAATATCTTTCTCATCAAAGTTTTTCTCACCTAATACTTGAGCTTCATTCATTACTATTCGTTGAAGTGTTAACATCTTTCTCTCTACGTAATTAATTTGTTTACATCATTTATTAAGATAGAAGTTTCAAATTTAAAATCATTCCTCTTCAAATTTGTGGGTCATATTGAGGTTCCTAGAAAGCTCAATAGTTTGGGTCGCATTGAGGTCAGAAAAAGTTTAATATTGTATAAGGATTGGTGCTCCTTATTTGTAAATCAACGGAAGCGTGGTAAGGGTTTGGATTGCTCCATAAGTCAATCAAATTTAGTGAAAAGACCTTGTTCCTGACGAAAAACTTGGTAACAGATGACATAGATAATTGATTTGGATCGAACCATGACAATTAGATCTTTGCACAATCTCTTTCCTTTTATTTATCACTTTTTATATTTGTGCATTATACTTTGTTGATTTATTGTAGTTTGTTTAAATTTCTCAAACAAGTTTTAAAAACCAAGTCATTCCCCATCTCGGTTAGCTATTCTTGGGCTTTCAGCCAAATTTGAAAATGTGCTCGCTAGTATCAAGCACACAATCTACTACTTTTGTGTTGATTTTCTATTTCGACAATGCAATTTTTCACATATGAAATTTTGCTAAATCATCCTTACAATTTAAGGGGATGTGGATTATTATCATCTCCCTATTATAAGTACATTGCACATAATTACAATATGTCGTGACGTTTGAATTTGTCTCGATGTAACACCATCCTTTTGGCAACAACTTCCTTTGGGGTGGAAATTAGTTCCCATCTTCAGTTGAAATTTCTTCAGCTAGATGGGCTTCACTTTTGATTGAAATTTTTTGGCAAACTAAGACTCGCCCTTAGTTTTCTTATTTCTACTGATCTTATATTAGGTTCAGTACTGATCTATCTTTCAAAACCCATGCTTCTTTTCGTGCTTGTAAAGTTATATTTACTGGTTGGTAGGTCTTTCAACCCGCCCTTTAGATCATTAGATACTTACTTTCTTAGAAAAGGGTTTTTAGGCATGTTTTTGTTTTGTTCGACTGTGAATATGGTATTAACCTTTGAGGGTTTCGAGGCTGCTTCTTGGAAAGAGCTTAAATAACATTTTCGCTCAACAACTGGACTTTGTTTTATACAGGATATACCTTGGGGATTTTAAATTTAAGGCACGGATGATAGATAGAAGTTACGGCTTTCAGTTGCTTCAAAACGAATCTTCCTAAGGTCTCTTTGTAAGCAAATTTACTATCCATGATTAAAAAGTCCACGAGTCCTTAAAATATAACTTGCTCTTCGTCGAACTCTACCGTTAGCGTAATTTGTCCCCCCGAGATCATACTGCCTCCAGTGAAACCATTTATGTGTTCGACCATTGGTAAACAAGGATGATCAACCTGAATTTGGTCAAAAGCACTTCTAAATAGAATGTTAAATGAGCTGTCATTATCGACTATTATACGGCTAAGGCTATTGTGAGCTATTATAGCCTGAACTACTAATGCATTGCGATGGGATATATGACTTCTTGTTCATTGAAACATAAGCCAGTTTTCGCCTAAAGGACGGCACAACAAATGTCTCTTTCAAATCCAAATAATAATCAATCTGTTAATGATAACCTAAAAGTCCATATAGTCTCGACTTTAACTGATTTGCTATCTCTCACATAGATGAATCTTTCAGCATCAATTGGCTTTCGGCTGCTTGGACAGTCCCGTATAGACATACTTATATGAGCAACGACATCAAAATTTATCCGCCCAAATGTATGGAGGTGCTGAAACTAAATTAACATTAGAACAAACTAAAGTGAGAAGTGTACTTTTCTTTACACGTCAAGCGTGGTATTTAGTACAGACCCTCTTGACGTTTCAAGGATTTTCACAAAAGTAACAACCAGATACGTTATCCTTTTTAGGCTTCTATTGTTCCTTTTGAACTAAACATTATGCAGCTTTCTTATATTTTTTTCTTTTCTTTTTTTCAAATTATCCTTTAAGGTACTTGCCAATAGAGAACTTTTCTTTTCTTTTTCTTGCACACAATATGAAAATGAGCTCATTAAGAGTCTAATTCCACTTTTGATAGTTTTAATAGACCTCAAATTAGCTAAATTGTGCAGGAAGAGAAATTTAAACTAAATGCATGAATAAATCACCAGGCAACTCAAACTTAATGCCTTTATTTTCAAGAAAGATAAGACATCTCCATGATATACTCTCTTATGTTTCCTTTAGGCTTTAGTGAAACCAAGTTCGTTAAAATGGTACATGTTTTATCATTTTTCAATTTCGTCAAGAAATTTCTTGGCAATAGTTACCTTATTGAACACAGCGCCTTTATATTTTACTGAAATTTCACACTTCATGATCATAAGACTCATGCGATTTGAATATTCCACTTATTCGAGTTCCATTTTCATTAACGAAACTCTTATCCATAAAAGTAGTCGGTTGTCCAGTCCTTAACGCAAGGTCTAAATACATGCAGCTAAAAACGATACAAACGTTCTCTTTCAACCTTTAAACTTTGGCTCAAGCATAGAAATTGAATTGATGATGACATGTATTGCAAAGGTGAATGGATTAACTGAATAAAGAATTTAAACATAAATAACATGTTCACGAGAGAATCTATATTAGACAATTAATGATTCTAAACAATGGTAAATCCCATCACAAGAGACCAAGTACAACATTAATATTTAGTCTTTGAACATAAATACCAACTAGTAAGTGGCACCTTTGATGTAATAATCAAATATTGACAATAAATTATGTCATACAATAAACCTATCTTTGGACTGATTTATTATTCACATAAAATAAAATTTTATAATTGTCACATATTTATTGCCACGTGTGTATATAAGTCTGCCAAAAATATTTACCTTCTTTAGGGTCAGTCAACAGCCGCATGAATTACAAACACACAACCATTCTAATATTTCAAATAAATTAATTTAGACAAGAGGAATTACTTTGGTAATATATTGCTTCAACTAATGTGTTTTGGAAAATTAGTCGAAAGAAACTTTAGTACCTTGATTTAAAATTTAATCGTTAAACCCTTATCTTTTGTTTTCAGGTTTTTTGGTTTTCAGGTTTTTTGGTTTTGACAAGAAAAAAAAAAATAATAATAATAATAA
>NC_036246.1:16929753-16930607 GCF_002742605.1 Olea europaea var. sylvestris
GGTGTATATTGCTACAAGAAATCTGCAAAGGAACTATGGGAGTCCTTGGAAAAGAAGTACAAGACCGAAGATGCCGGAATCAAGAAGTTCATTGTGGGAAAATTCTTGGACTACAAAATGGTAGATTCAAAGACCGTCATCAGTCAAGTGCAAGAATTGCAAGTCATACTCCATGACATTCATGCGGAAAATATGTCCGTGAGCGAATCATTTCAAGTGGCTGCAATTATCGAGAAACTTCCACCCATGTGGAGGGACTTCAAAAACTATCTCAAGCACAAGCGCAAGGAGATGAACATTGAAGAACTTGTGGTCCGATTGAGGATTGAAGAAGACAACCGAAGTTCGGAAAAACGAGTTGGGGATAGCATACCACAAGCAAAGGCAAATGTGGTAGAATCTAGCAACAACAAAGGAAAGAAGAGAAAGCATTTCGTTGAATCTACAAAGAAGAATGCAAAGAAGTTCAAGGGCAATTGCTACAATTGTGGAAAGGCTGGACATCGCTCGGTTGATTGTCGCAAACCTAAGAAGCAATCCCAAGCCAACATTGTCGAATCTGATGCCATTTCAAATGGCATGTCCGATATGAATTTATCGGCAGTTGTTTCTGAATGCAACCTTGTTGGAAATCCCATGGAATGGTGGGTTGATACGGGTGCAACCCATCACATTTGTGTCGATAGAGGAATGTTCACATCATACACTTCAACTGAGGGAGAAAAATTGTTTATGGGGAACTCCTCAACATCCAAAGTGGAAGGACAAGGGAAAGTGGTCTTAAAGATGACGTCGGGAAAAGAACTTAGCCTCAATAATGTCCTTCACGTACCGGATATTCGCAAGAACCTTGT
>NC_036246.1:16932551-16933311 GCF_002742605.1 Olea europaea var. sylvestris
AAGCACCGAAGCAATGGCATGAAAAGTTTGATAAAACTATGTTGTCAAATGGCTTCAAAATCAATGAATGTGACAAATGTGTCTACATTAAAAACGCACCTAATGAATATGTAATCATATGCCTATATGTTGACGATATGCTAATTATGGGAAATAACTCCAAAGTCATTTCCTCGACTAAGAAAATGTTAACAAAATATTTTGACATGAAGGATATGAGAGTGGCGGATGTAATATTAGGGATTAAATCTCTAAGACATCCGATGGTTTGTCATTGTCTCAATCACATTATGTTGAGACTATACTTAAGAAATTTAAGGCGTATGACGATAAACCGGTTAAGTCACCAGTTGACTTAGGTATTTACTTAGCCAAGAATACTGGTGAGCCCATATCTCAATTGGAATATTCGCGTGTCATTGGTAGTTTAATGTATATTACCAACTGCACAAGACCAGATATAGCATACATAGTCAACAAGTTGAGTAGATTCACTAGTAATCCAAGTGTTGTACATTGGAAGGCATTAAACCGAGTTCTTAGATATTTAAGACACACGGTTGAATATGGATTACACTACTCAAAATATCCTGCGGTATTAGAAGGATATACTGATGCAAATTGGATATCTGACACTAAGGATTCAAAATCCACGAGTGGTTATGTATTTACCATTGGAGGTGGAGCCGTGTCCTGGAAATCGTCTAAGCAAACATGTATTGCTCGATCCACGATGGAATCTGAGTTTATTGCGTTAGAC
>NC_036246.1:16933378-16937983 GCF_002742605.1 Olea europaea var. sylvestris
CATGTTGGGAAAAGCCGGTTTCTGCGATTAATATACATTGCGATAATCAGTCGGCAATAGCAAGGGCACAAAACAGTATGTATAATGGTAAGTCTCGACATATCCGTCGAAGACATAATACCATTAAACAGTTAATATCGAATGGTATAATCGCTATTAACTAGGTGAAGTCAAAAGAAAATTTGGCTGATCCTTTGACGAAAGGACTTGCAAGAGATCAAGTATACCATCTTTCGAGGGGAATGGGCCTAAAGCCTATTGAATAGAATTACTATGACGGAAACCCAACCTTGTAGATTGGAGATCCCAAGATCTTGGTTCAATGGGACAACTAAGTCATAAATGATTCAGTCATGGTGTTGGTACAGTTGTTTGGTTTTACACGAACGGCTGGATGGTTCAAGACATCGCGTTCACCAACTAGCCTAGTAAATCCGATTGTATTCAACTAAAGAAGGTTCAAGGCCACAAGCTACCTATCTTGATGCTACGACTTGTCGTGTGTACTCCGTTTGTTAGAGTCTGCATTTCATTTTCATTGCATTCGCTTTGTGTTGCGCATATCGAGGAATTTCCATTCATGTGGGGGATTGTTGGATATTGGTTAAATAAATTGAGAATTGAAAATCGATTAAAGTTCGTATCGAATTCGGCCAAATACTCAAAAACTCGACTCAATCCGTTTAGGCAAAATTGTTTGCCACTTCGCCGCTTCGGGGCACACAAACGGGGATCGACCTGAAATTACGAAAAAAGACCTCAACCATTAGTGAATAGACACCTTTTCATAAAGGTGCATTGTTTGGAAAGGGTGCATGGTTTGGCCTCAACCATTTCGTCCACACCCCTTCATGGTCTATAAATAGGACCCTTTGGGTGTCCTATTCCTCACAGTTTGATATGCAAAAACGTCTCTCATCCTCTCTTCTATCCAAAATCAAAATCATTTCATTTATTTTGATTTTCTTTCATTTCATCTGTGGAGTACATAAGCCTACATTTGGTTCGTTGTACTTGTGTTTTGGAGTGCTACAAACACAAGTGTAGCCGTTGTATCTTGGGAGTCGATTGCCGAAATCCGTAGGCACCGTTGCGGGGCAAATTCGACTTAAGGACAAAGAGTCCAACTCTTGCCTCGGCTTTGTCACCATCATTATACTTATTTCGGCATCACTATTCACAAAATTCTTCCAACATGTTAATCTTAATTATGGGTTTTGGATCTTCTTCTTCAATATGTTTTCTCTTGTATTCTTAGGATAATACAAAGAATAAGAATCGGAAAAGCATTGAGGACTATAACATTATATATATCCATAAGTATTTTGTCTATCATGAAATACAGCCCCAATGGATCAGGTCTCTACACATATTTAGGCTCACACTTTACTTAGATGTCCAAAGCCCAATTACTTTAATTCTTGGGCTTAATTTTAAGATAATCTTTATACATAATTAATTACATATGTAGCCCATAAGACAAATTAAAACCCAATAATAAACTTTCAACAAACAAAATCCTCCTCGCCAATTACTGCTACAACTTGTTTGTGGACTGGTGAACCTGATTTGTTTCCATTGCATATTCTTGCTCTCACTTTCTTTTTTGTGTTCACTTCCTCGCTGTATGAAAGTTTCCTCAATTTCTAGATTAAATGGTAAGAGATCACGATTTTTCAAATCTTGTATATATCACTATGCAAGCAACCAAAAAAAGATCAAAAAGAGAAAAATAAAGTATTGGCAAGACTTGATTTAGCGTATCCAAAACCTATTTATTGATAATACTATAGTGTTTAATGATCTCTCCAGAAAAAACGTCAAATATATTTCTATATACGACCTGAAATGTCCCTATCACAAATTCAAATATGTAAAAACGCATTCAATATCAGGATTATCAATATAGATTGCATAAGGCATAGATAATTATCTAGTACTTTATGTTGAATCCCACGATGAGCTAAACATATTTCAAACATCTCAAAAACGAAACAAGTCACGTATACATTCAAATGATAGTCAATCATTCAAACAAGAATTAAAAATGTGACATTTTGCAATTCTAAAAGCTAATCATCGCTTTTGAAACTATACGTAATAGCTATCGTAAAATCGCTTATACTTGATTGTAATAAAGTAATTGTAGAATCTGATTAACTATAAAATAATAATAATAATAATAATAATAATAATAATAATAATAATAATAATAATAATAATAATAATAATAATAATAATAAAAATAAAATAAAATAAAATCTGAACAAAACTGTCAATATCAAAACACAATAAGCTAAAATATTTATTCTGTAAATTATATAAGATGTAATACAATCAAAAATCACGCTAAAAATTGTATCGATTAATGTTAATGGAGACCGCAAGGCTACTCATAATCTAATAAGTGATAATTCTTTTGGTCATACACGTGGAAAAGTGACCCAAGGGTTATGCAACCTAGTAATAGCCTAAAGCCTATGTATGTACAAGAATGAATCCCAAAGACCTCTAATATTCTAACAGTAATTCTGATTGTACAGAATCCATCCCACAAAATAAATCCATAAAACTTACATGAGACCCATCTCATGTGAGTTTTATATTGAAAAAATATAACCACCCACCTCATGAATAGTGTGTGATCTGTGCAATTTCTCTCTATAAGTGTAGTGCAGTTAATATTCTAATTATACACTAGTGAAAAGTGATCTCATATGAGTTTTATATTGAAAAAATATAACCACCTCTCCCATGAATAGTGTGTGATCTGTAAGAGATCTATGCAATTCCTTTCTGTAAATGTAGTATAGTTGATATTCTAATTATACACTAGTGAAAAGTGAATAAGATCACTATATCTGATCATGCATCTTAAAACACATTCACACTAGTACAGAACAGGGTAATCACCTAACTACTTTCTAGTGATTTTAGAATAAATTTCACATTCATAGAAGCATTTAATATTGTTATGATATGCTAATGAAAAAATTTAATTGAATTGAAACTGAAAAGAACTGCTTATTTACCTTAACTTTATTTATTTCTAAAAGTCATACTTGTATAAGTGAGCAATCTGAAAATAATTAACTTTTGTAATTTATGAAATTTACTAGAGGCATTGTAATAATTAAATAGTTCATGTAAACTTTACGAACAAATAAAAAAATTACATGCTTATTTTCTAAAAATAAACTTCATCACTCACAGAGTTGATAAGTGACAGACTAAAGGCTGATAGACTCATCCAATTTTCGCGTCACCATTTAATATAGCGGTGAAATAATCAAATTTAATATCTTATCCTTCCACTTAAAACCAATAGTCTAAATGAACTGAAAACCCCAAATACTAATCCTAGTACAATTGGCTAATGGAATCCCAAATAATTTAACATCATTTCTCGTGGATGCCTATAACATTCCTATCATTAGAAATAAAAATTAAATAATATTAACTTAGTATTTTTACTTTCTAACTTCACAACTTTAATAAAAGTCAGTTAAACCATGCATCCCCTTTATATAAGTTATTTCAGCACTTAAACCTCAACATTTTTCACTTAATTTGGTTCACATATTAAAAATCTGAAAAATCCATAAATTAAAAAAAAAATAGCAACAGAAAGAAAGAAAAGATTGCAAGAGATAATATAAGAGAAAGTTATATTTCTTTATTAATATTCACATTGTAGCACAGGGTACAGATACATGTTCAACAATAAATGAAATCCCCAAATATGGGATTTACAATCAACAATGTACGTGATTCTAGATTGCTCTTCTTTTTGGAATTCCTTACAATTAGGCAATGAATATATTGGAAAGGATTGAGACTGCACAGATAATTGAATAATGCTATTTGCAGTCACTCACTGCCACGGTCGCCCTACGTGGCATACATGTGACGGTTAGTAATTTGTTGCATAAAGTAATAGAAAACTACCAAATCAATGTATTAAATCACTAACTGCCACATATATGTCACATAGGGTGACAGTGGCAGTGAGCAACTACAAATAGTATTACTTCAGGAAAATAGGCAACGAATCTCCTGAGTAAAGAATCTGCATGAGAGGATTGAGGCAGCCCCTCTTTTGGACGTGATTGAGGCTGCTCCCATTTGGAAATATTGATTCCTTGCCATCAATTGAGGCTACTCCTATTTTGGAAACATGGATTCCTTGCCATCAGGCAAGGACTGTATTGGAGAAGATTGAGGCTGCACAAGTGGGAAAATATCAATATTTTCCTAAATACCCGCCCACAAGCTAACCAGCAGCTTGGACCAAAGATATAGAAATCGTGGTGCTCTGTCCTTTGGTGAAGAGACCTGCTACTTGGTGCTTAGTAGGAAAAAATTTCATTAAAATAACCCCATTAACAACCTTATCATGTACAGGTGATAATCGATCTCAATGTGCTTTGTACAAGCATGAAATATGAGATTCGAGGCGAACGCCAAGGCACTAAGATTATCATACCACATTGTTGGAAAAGAAGCAAGTGAAACTTGTAACTCACATAGTAACCTTCTTAACCAATATAATTCCACAGTAATAACGGCCGTTGACCTATTTCCGTCTTAGTATTTCAATGAGAA
>NC_036246.1:16938308-16939298 GCF_002742605.1 Olea europaea var. sylvestris
AAACTCATGGCGATTTTACACCATCATTTAGGCATAATTCCTTCCATGTACTACAATATTAGTTTCCACCTAACATAACACGTAATGAGATGTTCCATAATAGCATTGCAATAATGTCTTCAAAAAGGCTATCCCTATTAGCATTCACATAATCCATTCATGTACATGTACCAACAATTATGACATGAATAATATTTTTGTCAAAAAACAATATATAAACGAGCTCAAAGGGTAAATTACATAAGTTCCATGATGTCAATGATCATTTCCAATAAAGCACATTCTCTCGATATGTTCATTAAATGTCTTTGGTGGCAATCCTTTCATTAGTAAATATGCAATCATAAGATTGGTGATAATATGCTCGATTGACATCTTTTGTTTTTGAACTTCTTCTCTAATGGCAAAGCACTTTAATTCCATGTGTTTAGCATCTTTAGAGTACTTGTTGTTCTTTGAAAATAAGACTGCTGCAAAAATGTCACAATAAAGTTTTAGCGGCTTAGCTATACTTCGACAATTTCGACTCCTGAAATGCCAATTTCCTTGAACTGTGGCTCAAAGTATGCCAAAAACTCAACTTCCATAGTGGACACTTTTCCATGATATAGCCCTTCCAACCGAGAAGAACAAATAGCCAAATGTGGACTTCTAGTATCTACACATCCAGTAAAGTCTGAATCTGAATATCCAATGACTTCCAAGTCATTAGATCTCCTATAAGCAAGCATGTGATATTTTGTTCCTTACAAGTATCTCAATACTTTCTTTGCAACTTTCCAGTGATCAAATTCTAGGATACTTTGATACCTGTTCACATTCCAACAGCAAAAATAATATCTGATCCGTTGCAAGTCTGAGCATATATTAAGCTCTTAACAAGAGATGTATAAGAAATAGTTGCCATTTGTTTATATTCCAATTCATTCTTAGGACATTACATGAGACTAAATTTGTCCCCTTTCTGAAGTGGAACGACACTCTCTAAAC
>NC_036246.1:16944789-16946544 GCF_002742605.1 Olea europaea var. sylvestris
TCAGCTGTTTGGGGACGTTCTTTCACAAATTTCATATGTTCCTTAGCAATATCAATTTTAGGGATAATAGACTTGATATTCTTTGCTAAAATCATCCACGTAAACATTAGGTTTAATCTATTAAATCTTTCCCAAGCCTTATAGAAAGACCTTTCGCCAACATTGCTCTATCAGTGAGATCAGTAGGTTGCTCAACTTAAAGTGCCAAGTCAAAGTCTAAAACACCTAAATTAAACTGGACTTTTTCATACCAGTCAGAGAAATTGAGCTGATTGAACAGTGATATAGAAGAAAGATGCAAATGCAGAGAAATGGAAATAGATACTACAAAATATAAAATATTCTAACATTAATACTTTAAGTTTTGACTCATATACTTTTGTTTAGATTCAGATAACAATAAATACATATGGTAGTTCTTCTTTGGGTAATACTACATTATACCATCATAATAAACATAACTGATGCTAATTTAATTTCACTTAATTGGTAAGTCAGACATGTATGATATCTTTGGATATACAAAACACATCCGACCAAGTATATCAATAAACCACAATCATGTTCAAGAATAATAAAATTAAATGATCAACCTTTGGGCGATCCATAACAATTTTATAATCTATGAACATCAATATACTATTGACACCAATAATCTTAATATCATTTTTATTTATTAACGTCAAACTATAAAGAGTAATTGATAAATAAATTATGTAATTTAGTGTCCATAATACCATAAGGTTTGGTCACTTTGGTGCTAGCAAACAACATTAATCGAACATTAATTATATAAATAAAACATCTATATAAGTAATTCATCAAAATTTTTGAATGAAACATTTTTAATCATGATACATTTTAAGGCATACCTATGGGTATCAGTTAGCCTTTACGTTATTTTGTAACGTTTGCTAGAATTATCATTTGTCGTGATGTGATAATTTTCATTTTAGGTTGATAAGAGAATTTATGCATAAGTTCATACTTGATTTAAATGTGGAATAACAAGTATCTCATTTAGTATAATTCGTTGTACTCATTCCTCTTTATTTACCATTTTCAGGTCAAGATTAGCATACTGGACGAGGTTGATGGTTATGCTATTGGACCAACAGATCCTCGTCATGAATTACTTTAATTTTTGGAGATATTGAAATTTTTAAAAGCATTTGATTATTTTTTGATATCTAGACCCAGTTGTGAGTAACATTATAATTTTTAATTAGTCCTAGTTTTATTAATGATTTGATGAAAGATATGATTCCAAAACGTTCCGCGTATTTTATTAAATTAAATTTATCTTTTATTAAATGTTGTTAAACTTTTATTGAATATGTCATTATATTGAAATTTATTTTTTTAGCACGTTAAGAAATTCATGTTTGGTAATGTATCGGGTTGCAAAATTCGGGATGTTATAGTTTTGTATTAGAGGAAAGGTTTACATTCCTGTAGACTTTTCAAATTTTAATTTCAAAAAAAAAACTATATGTATTTACTCTTTTTCTGAGAATTTATTGTTAGAATTTTCTTGATTTGCTTATTTGTAAAACTAAAAGGTCTTGTCAAAAAGATATAAACTGTCTAAGGAGAGTTGGAACTTAAGCGGTCCAATTGTGAACCCCCAGCTGGAAGATTTTGTAGTTGCGTGTTATTCAAATCAATAAGAGGAAAAACGATGTTTCAAACTCACTTCAAATTTTATGAAGGTTTCTTTTTTTCTTTTTTGGAAACTTTTATACAAAAAAAAAA
>NC_036246.1:16947665-16958552 GCF_002742605.1 Olea europaea var. sylvestris
AGGAAGTAACAAAACCATAAGGTCGATTGTAAGCAGTTTCGTCATTTTAAACCCCCCGTCATTTGATGGTAAAGGTGATCCTTTCGTAGCCGAGGAGTGGCTGAGAAGACTTGAAGGGATCTTCGAATAGATGAATTGCAACGACACTCAAAAGGTTTCTTGTGCGAAGTGTATGTTGACTGACGATGCTGGACATTGGTGGGATTCTGAAACACATATTAGAACTGCAGAACAACAACGAAACCTTAACCAGTTCAAGGAGTCGTTGATGGATAAAAAATTTTCCCAACCATTGAAGGATCAAAAGGATATGGAATTTCTACAACTCACAAAGGAAATTTGCCACTTGGGGAGTATGAAAGAAAATCTGAACGGCTTTCTAGATATACTCCGCATATGGTAAATACTGAGCTGGAGAAGGTTAAAGGTTTGAAATGGGATTAAGATCAGAGATTAAGGGAATCATGATAGCCCAATAATATACTACTTGTGTGGAAGCTGTATGTCGAGCGCAAGCAATCTCTAACGTTGTAGGATTGGAAAAGAAAATCCAACCCAGCATCGAGTCTTCTATAAAGAGAAAGTGGTAAGGTCATGACAAAGAGAAAGGTAGGGTCAGAATAAGAAATGAAAGAATTGGTCAGACTTAAACAAAACTTTTCCTCAATGCCCCAAGCGCAACAAGCAACATTTAGGTGAGTGTCTTCAGGGAAAGGGATATGCTACATTTGTGGTAATACTGGTCATTTCCTTAGAGAATGTCTAGAAAAGAAGGAGAAGATGATCAACTTAAGAAAGGAAAGGCCAGAGTGTTTGCTTTGACAGGAGAAGAGGAGGATCAGAACACAGACGTAACAACATGTATGTTACTAGTATCTAATATACCTCATATTGTCCTCTTATATTCTAAATCCATGCATTCGTTTATTTCTACAAATTTTATGGATAAGATTGGGAATAAATTCATAAAAATGAAAAACATCTTAGATGTTAGTACACCATCAGGTGAAGTCATTAATACTAATCAAATTGCTAAAGACGTTAAGTTAGCTATCGAAGGAAGAGTACTAAAGAAGAATATGTCTTATTGATGAGCTTATGCTTACTCTCAGCCTCTTTGATTGGTAGGCGGGCGGGCTAGTAGAACTGTTAGACTAGCAAACCCACTCGAGAGAGCCTAAGAAAGAGCTGAAAAGAGGCCCATGACTTTGGAATGCCGGGCAGGGGAAGCAAACTCACTTATTGAGTTATGAGCTAGAAAAAAGTACACTACTAGATAGTACATTCTTATGAGGTAAAAATAAGAAAAGTCCCCTATTTCGAAAATGAAGACCAGAATATGTTGAGGCTACGATCTTTACTTTACTGCACGGCTGTTAGATATTTAGATCGGTGGTTTTGGCTCTTCGAACCTTAGTCTTTCAACTGAGCTTGGATACACTCTTTCTGGCAAAAAGTCTGTTTTCAAGGGTCCGCAGGAAACCCCGTAGATCTGATCCGGTCCTGGGAGGTGGCAAACATTCTCAAGAACCAAAAAGAGGAAGCCCTATGCCTTCCTGAGAAGCAGTCTTTTCCCACATGTTGATATAATTTTGGGTATGAACTAGCAGGGCAAAAATTATGCAACTATCTTATGCCATGAGAATGAGGTTCTATTTCAAAAACTTGGAGAAGAAAAATTTTGATTCTTTGGAACAAGAATTGTGACACCATCCTGATTGGTATCTAAAATGAAACTAGAAAAGCTATTTAGATAGAGTATGTGTCAAAGATTTTTATTGAGTATTACTAGTAAGCCTCAAACCAAACGAAAAGTAAAAGGTGTATGGTGGTTAAGGAGTTTGTGGATGTTTTGCCACAAGATTTACCTCGTAAATGTCATATACACAAATAGAGTTCACAATTAACTTGACCCCTAGAGAAGTACCAATATCTAAGGCCCTTATAGGATTTACCAAAAGAATTACAAGAGTATATCCCCATGGAAAGCATCAGTATTGTTTTTTAAAAAGAAAGATGGGTCAATGAGGATGTATATCGATTACAGAGATATTAATCATTTGACTATAAAGAATAGATATCCACTTCCAAGGAAAGAAGATCTTTTTGATCAACTGAAGGGTGTAAAAGTGTTCCCAAAAATAGATTTGAGATTGGGTTATCACCAACTCAAGATAAAGGATCTTGATATCCCTAAAACGGCCTTTAGAATATGGTACAGGCACTATGAGTTCATGGTGATGCCATTGGGTTAACTAATGCACTAACCGTGTTTATAGATTTAATAGAGTTTTTCATCCATATCTAGATCGATTCATTATGGTCTTCATCGACGATATATTGGTATACTCAAAGGATGAGTAGCAACATGAAGAGAAAATTAGAGTGGTATTGGACACTCTTCAAAAGAAGTTGTACGCCATTCAAAAAATGTGAATTTTCGCTAGATCGCATTGATTTCCTTGGACACGTGGTTACTGCGCATAGACCCTGTTAAAGTTGGTCTAGACTGACCAATGTAGGTGAAGTTCGTAGTTTATTGGATTCGGCCTGCTATTAAGGGAGATTTATTGAAGGAATTTCTAAGATAGCTGGTCCATTGACACAACTAACTAGCAAGGGTATTAAGTTCCAATGGTTGGATAAGTGTGAAAGTAGTTTTCAAGAATTAAAAAAAAAAGATTGGTTTCAATAACTGACAATGCCGAATGGTTTAGAAGATTTTGTTATATACATGATGCTTCTAAACAAGGTTCGGGATACATGTTGATGTAACATGGAAAGGCTGCTACCTATGGCTCTATACAATTAAAACCATATGAGCAAAATTATCCAACACGTGATTTAGAACTCACAACAGTAATCTACTTTGAAAATATGACGTCACTATCTCTATGGTGGTAAATATGAAATATACACCGATCACAAAAATCTCAAATACTTCCTAACTCAAAAGGAGTTAAATAAGAGACAGAGAAGACGGCTGGAAATTGGTCAAAGTTATGATTGCACCATTCTTTACCACCCAGGTAAAGCTAATGTAATTGCTGATGCTTTTAGTATAAAAGTTGACACTTTCAACCACTCAAAAATAGTTAGTTAAAGAATTTGAAAATGTGAGGCTGAAGGTTATTGCATCTTCTGTACAGAAGTCAGCAATTATTGCAGTTCTAATGGTTCAACCACTCTTAAAGAACAAATTAGATAAGCCTAAAAATGAACAATTTTTGTATACAATCATGGCTAGAGTTGGGACAGATAAGCAAAAAGGATTTGCAATAATTGATGATAAGGTACTTATGTACAAAGGTAGATTATGCGTGCCTAAAGATGAGGAATTAAAGAAAGATATTCTTGAAGAAGCACACTTTACCCCTTATGCAACACATCCATGCGGTGCGAAAATATATCGAGACATTCAAAATATATTTTGGTGGAGAAATATGAAAAGAGGAATATGACTCTTTGTGAGCAAATGTATGTCTGTTAGCAAGTGCAGGCAGAACATCACAGACCTTCATCGTTTCTTAGACCATTAAATTTATTGGGTTGGAAATAGGAATGTATTACCATGGATTTCATGGTAGGATTTCCAAGATCAACTAAAGGAAACAATGCTACCAAGGTAATAATGGTTCGTCTTACAAAGTTGGCCCACTTTCTTCGAGTTATGATGACATTCACAATGGAACAATATGCATAGGTTTATGTCAAAGAAATAGTTAGGTTACATGGGGGTCACCATTTCTATTATTTCAAATAGAGACCCGAGATTCACGTCAAAATTTTTGAAAAGTTTACAAAATGCTATGGGAACAAAATTGAAATTTAGTACCGCATATTACCCACAGACTGATGGATGCTTCGAAAGGATGATTCAGACACTCGAAGATATGTTAAGAGTGTGTGTACTAGATCTCGGTGGCAACTGGGAGACATACTTGCCTTTAGTAGAATTTGCCTGTAACAATAATTTTCAAGCAACTATAGTCATGGCACCTTATGAGCACTATATGGTAGGATAGACAGAAAAGCTATGCTGATAGAAGGAGAAAAGATCTCAAGTTCCAAATTGGTGACAAAGTATTTTTAAAAGTAGCTCCAACAAAGGGAGTATTTAGATTTGGAAAGAAAGGAAAATTGAGACCAAAACTCATTGGACCATTTGATATTTTAGAAAGAATCAGAGATGTGGCATATAGATCGGCCCTACCACCAGAACTTTTAGCAGTACATATATAGAAGTCTTAAAAATAAAATGAAATTAAGCTCATGTTTTTATGTGATGATCTAATACCATGAGCTTAGCCCATAGACGAACCTTATGCTCGGTCCACATAAAAAATGAAAGCCCAATACTAGTTCGATATGTCATAAATAATTTTGATATCATGGAAGTTCACAAGTAATTATAAATTTAAAAAAAAATATAACAGAAAAATAGGATTTGTAAGTTTCTAACCAGAGACTTTATTATTATTTCATCATTTTGCTAAGAAATTGAATTATAGGGACCAAGGGTAAAATGATGATGATGATGATGATGATAAATTGAATTTATAATTCACTTCAAAGTTTAAAATGACCAGCTATATGTATATATAAATACATATACACAAACAAGAATAGAAATATGGGAGAAAAGTTTGTATTTAATGGTCAATAATTAAGACATTAAACCCCCACCCATAATGAAAGAAATGAAATAGCAATTAACCATTTTCAAGTCCCTTTAATTGGAATTGATGGCTGGCCAAACTTTTTTGGTATACAAAAGTCAAAAATTGGGATTGATTTTTCATTTCCTTCAAGTTATTTTTATTAATATATATGCACAATACACTTTGAACAAGAAAAAGCTTTCAAAAGTAAAAGGAAAAAAAAAGTAAAGAGAAGCAGAATTATTTTTTTTAAGGCATCGGTTGCATTTAGAAAGCAATACTTACATCCAACTTCGTCGATTCAAAGGCGTCGAACAAAAGTAGGTAGAGGTGCAAGTGTTATTTCGTTTTCAAATTATGATTTTTCGTTAAAAGTTTGAATGAAATGTACCCCTGGGTATGGTATTTCAGCACTACTATAGTTTGAATGATCATTCTCCTATCTCCGAAAATTCATCTACGTGCGATGGTATGAAACTACAGTTCGAATTATCTAATTTGATAACGAAATCACCGATGGTATCTATTGAGTTCTAAACTCGGTTAATTCCCTTCCTACAAGTTGATTTGATTTGCTTGGGGGCGTGGATGATGGTAGATGGAGATGCAACATGCCATGGAAAAGTTGGTGATTTAATGTCTTTAATTCGATTATAAAATGTTTACGTTTTCTTTTAAAAAGATTTCTACGAATGTCGAACATGGAACTATTCTACGAACATTACGAATAAGTTATGTTTAAAAGTAGATATATGTTCTAGAAATTAACTTACGAAACACCTTTTACAATAAAAAAAAATGTTAGTGATTTAATGTTGTTGTTTCTTTAAAATTTCAGCTTCTACCTTGGCTTTAAAAATTCGTAACTCAATCATTAGTTGGAATTTTTAGACAAAACTAGTAGCATTTGATAGCCTCATAGATTAGCTACTGAATCAACTTGGAATCATATCAATCCGATGTTGGTGAAATTTTATATGTTACTTAAAGTAAAGTGCACTGAATAGTGTTGCTGTTTTCAGCTTCTGCCATTAGTTTCAAAAATTCATAACTCAATTGTTACTTGGAATTTTTGGATGAAACCAATGGGATTTGATAGTCTCATGGATTATCTACTGAATATAGTTGAAATCATGTTGTTTCGATATCTGTTGAATTTTATATGTCATTTTAAGTTGACTGAACTGGTTTACCTTCCAATCTAGTCACTGTGAGGTTTTGAAAAAAAAAAATTTTAATAACACATATGTTGTCAACGGATGTCAATTTTTGGATATATCTTATCATAAGGAGTTTCCTATTTTACATTAAAATTTTATGACGTTTCAGAGTCAATAGCTATGTCAAACGACCTTATTTTAGCACTTACCATAGGAGATAGGGAAAAAAATGGAAAATAGCTTTGTTTTAGTTATTGTTAGTATTTTAACATCTCATATTTTACCCGCGAAAGTTGATTTTTGGATATATCATAATAAAAGAAGTTTGCTACATTCCCTTAAAATCTTGTGAAGTTTGAGATTGATAACTATGTAAACAAATTTATTTTAGTTAATGTCAATGGTTCATGCATTAAAATCACTCTAAAGACCTTTTTGAACTTGTTTTCCTTTAAATATCAAATTGTGTTGTGTTGTTAGAATAAATTATATAAATATATAATACTTAAGAAAATTTTATAGTAAATTATTATATATTCTGCAAAAAAAAAAATTATATATATATAGTTAATTAAATTAAATTGTTATATTAATATTAAGTCTAAACTAAGGTACAATCGTTCGAGTCACGTTCTAGTCCGTACAGGCCAAGGCGTTACAACATAACTTTTCCATGTATCAATGTTGTGAAAATACTTACAGGATTCTAGTCATGTGATCAACCATTAAACTTTAGATGTACAACATGATTTAATCTGTGAAGAGATGCCAATGGAAATATTAGAAAGAATGATTCATGTACTAAAAAACAAGGAAATTCCTTTAATGAGGGTGCTATAGCGTAATCATGGAGTGGAAGTGTAAACTTGGGAAAAGGAAGATGAGATGAAAATCAAGTATTCCCGAATTTTTGCCAACCAAAGGTAAATTTCGAGGAAAAAATTATTTTAAGGAGGGTAAGTTGTAGAACTCTGATTTTTTTAGTTGTGTTGCATATAATTTATTTCTCAATTAATAAGAATGTCATGTCTAGTCAAGTCTTTATGCAAATCAATTTGTTATGCCTAATAGTTAATTTACATCTATATGATATTTCTTAATAGTTGAGGGGATCAAAGTTAAGATAAGCATTAAGTTTTATACTTTTAGTCGATTGGGCCAAATAGTTAATTATTGAAGGAGTTACAGTTACTTTATCAATATTAAGTAGTGATGGCAATTTGTCCCGCCCCACCCCGAATGGGGCAAAAAAACCCGCCCTGTCGCGGGAAGTGGGGCGGGGCGAGGATGCCCCACCCCGAACCCGCCCCGTGAAGAAAAAGTAAAAAAAAAATTAAAGATAATTTTATTTCTAGACAATTCATCCTTTAAAAACTTATTTTAAAATTGTATTTTATTCTCTAATAATAACATAATTCGAAACTTTCAAAATGTTAATAATAATAATAATAATAATAATAATAATAATAATAATTAATAAATAATAATTAAACGGGGCAAAAAGTTGCCCCGTCCCCGCGGGGCAAGGCGGGATGGGGGTGCCCCGCCCCGTTGCCATCACTAATATTAAGCCCATTTTGAAGATTGAAATAAATAGCAAATTATGGACACAAGAAAAAATTAATTTGAATAAGTTAAACACAAGTTATGGCCAATTAAGAAAACTGCTTAATTAATAATATTACTTATCAATTCAGACTAAATTACTATATTAATATTGGATTCTTTTCATAAATGGTAATTAATTATGTATATTAGGATTGAGAAAAATATATTTTGGATAAATTTGAATTAAGATAGAATCAATAGAAGAATCAAGATCTAAAAGAAATTTTTATATATTATCATAACATATACAGTAATTTCGGCCAGGATGTATATGAACAAAAATGGATTGGTTGCATTTAATTAAGAAAAATATACAATAAGATATCAGTTTAAACCTAGACTTTGTATTTAGATTGTAAAGGAGTTAATATTATACTATCATTGGTTGTTATCTCAATTAGTTAAACTAATCACCACATAATCAATAAGAGTTTGAATATTTATTAATTGTTTGTTTGTTTTAAAATAAAATATGTCTTATATGTAATCCCAGTTGTTCGAATCTAGTATGAAACTTAAATATTTATCCTTATTATTATTATTATTATCATTAGCATAATCTAATACTAATTCAAATTAAAAACCTATCACTTTTTATTTGATAGAGTTAACTTAAAGTCCTAAACCCTTTAGAAGACTTCAATCCAAACTACTATATAAAGGCATGACATTGCTTTGCTGTCTCGCTGAAAATTTTCTCCAACAAATTACCCTGTAGCAATTCTCTTTGTCCCTCTCTATATTATTATTAAGTCTTTGGATTTGCAATAAGAATATCATTTTCTTTAATTTTGTTCTCCACATTGATCTTCAAAAGGTGAGGTACTTAGTGCTATTAATGGTTTTTTTACATCTTTTCAAATACGTTGTTATATATGAATTTAATTATTTCAGTTCAGGTTTCCTTCGAGAGAAATAGTGATATTTTAAAGCGTACTTATGGGTATCAGTTAGCCTTCACGTTATTTTGCAACGCTTGTTAGAATTATAATTTGTCATGGTATGATAATTCTCATTTTATGTTGGTGAGAGAATTTATGCATAAGTTTATGTTTGGTTTGAACGTGGAGTAGCAAGTCTCTCATTGAGTATAATTCGTTGTACTCAACTCTCTTTATTTATCATTTTCATGTACAAATTAATAGTGGTGGATGGATATGCTATTGGACCAACGGATCCTAGTCATGAATTACTTTAATTTTTGGAGACATTGAAATTTTTAAAAGCATTTGATTACTTTTTTTATATTTAGACCCAATTGTGAGTAGCATTATAATTTTTAATTAGTTCTAGTTTTATTGCATGTTAAAACTAATTTTATTAATAATTTGATGAAAGATATGATTCCAAAACGTTCCGCATATTTTATTAAATTAAATTTATCTTTTATTAAATGTTGTTCAACTTTTTGTTGAATATGTCATTATATTGAATTTATTTTTTTAGCACGTTAAGAAATTCATGTTTGATAACGTATCGGGTTGCAAGAATTTGGGAAGTGCATGAAGTCTCCAGAATGTAGTATTTAGGCACAAACCAAATTTGCAAATTTAGCCCCAGACTCCTTTATCTATATAACTTTAGCCTTTTATATTCCTATAATTACAAAATAGTTTACAAAAATATATAAATCATTTAAATCCCTGATTTGACTATGAATTGACGAAACAATTATTGACTTTGACTGAATATTTATTGACTTTGACTAATGAAGAGTAAGTTGTGGGCTAAACTATAATTTCTCGAAAATGAATTGAGCACTATGGTACTCTTGTTGATGCATCATGGCTTATGTATGATAAATACCTTCATGCAGACTATAATTCGATACTCCAAACCATAGAGTTCAGAATGGTACTTTCTTGTACATATTTCTTTCTTTAACGTGGCTTAAAATCAACATGCCATTCATGCATTTCAACCAAAATTTGACTTTGTATTTTCAACATCTTATTTTTTAGGGAATTTTGCTTAGATGTCACAATTTGAAAGTGCAAAAAAATTTGTCACTTTTAAAATGGTGCTAAAAAAATGTCATTTTTTGGGTGTGAAATATCTAAATGACACTCGAATATACCTTTTTGAATGCATTTATTCTCATTAACGCAAGTATTTAATGTTAATGATGTCATGATTTGATCATTTGACTTGTGCAAAAAAAAAAAAAAAATATATATATATATATATATATAAAATAAAATTCTTAGCCAAAAAAATAAAGAAAAATAATGGAAATTCATAACTTACATTGCTAGATAACGACATTCTCTCCCCAAAAATTCCATCTTTCTTTACATATTTTTCATTCCAATATCAAGAAAGTAATATTGGATTCATATTCCATTTTTAGAGGTTTGCATCTACATATTATTTAATGTTTTTATCTTATAAATTACTATTTTTGAATTTTTAAATGTAACGTGCTCAAATTAATTTGCAATTTTACAAATTATTATTCATTCATTCGATTTGATTTTGCAAATCTTTTTGAATAAAGATTGTAACGTCTTCTATAAAACGTAATGACAGAATCCTTATGTAATAAAACATTGGATAAATCATTTGTGAAGATTTTGTCATTTGATAGTTGGGCATTGATGAACATATTTAATGCTATGAAAAATATATTTCAATCACACCCATTAAATGCTACTCCCTAGGTGCTAACATAAATGAACTGTCGAACAAAACTGTAGAGACCAACAATTCAAATGTCGAACTCGACACTTCGTAAATGTTGAGAAAGACATTTAAACTGTCGTTTTCTCCGATTTTCTATTGTTTGGTATAATTTATTCGTAGGTGTCACTTGCATGCTATTTAAGTATGATATATTAATTTGTATAATTTATTCGTAGGTGTTACTTGCATGCTATTTAAGTATGATATATTAATTATAACGAATGCTTATCATTGCTATCTTAATTTTTAGGTATGAGTAATAATCTAAAATTTATTGTGTCGTGTGGCTTTTCCTGTTGTCTAGAGCACATTTCATTGTAGATCGATACAACATTTTGATAAACAACAATGCAGAATCTTTAAACTCAATATTGAAATATGCCTGTAACTCACTAATAACATGTTTTATCAAACACATTTGGAAGGAAGGGAAGCCATCCATCTCTTTCTTTTTTATTCCGCTCTTTCTTCCCCTTGCTCACTCCTCCCATTCCTGCCTCAAGAAAACCATCATGAGTTGAATAGGTTCGTACCCTATATTATATAAATGGTTGAAGTCCTCATCTTTTGGTTCATAAATATAATACGGGCCTAGCGTAGGATGAGATAATTTTTGCAAAAGTGGTTTTATGGATGTCATGCAAATGTTACCAAACGTAATTACTCAATATCATATTTTATTACAATATTCATGGTAGAATCGTTCATCATCTCAGATTTTAGATACAATTTCATATCATTTATATCGAAAATATTATGTGTTCGATAATTGTACT
>NC_036246.1:16959385-17094164 GCF_002742605.1 Olea europaea var. sylvestris
AAATAAAAAGTAAATAAGAACCCAAAAAACTCAGTTCAAAGAATAGGAACACCAAAGAAAAAAGGGCAAAACTAAAAGAAACATATAGGTTTTCCATAAACCAAAAAATAAAAATAACTGAAAACTTTTATCTAGTATAACAGAGAAAATGCGTGAAAAATTAACTTCAAAAACCTTGGTTGGAAGGGTTGAATATACTACAAAGATTAGAAGTCTTTGATAAGTTTGGGGTATAAATCAATTAAGAATAGGTTATGAAAGTGAATAATCTCACTTTGTATATTAATCTCTCAAATAATGTTTTGGTTCCTTGTACAATGAATAATGCCTTGTATATATAGGCAATAATCAATCAGGAAAATGCTAAATAAGTCATAAAACATCAAGATAACGTCAAATAAATAGAATTTTAAATGGAAAAGGAAAAAAAGTAAATCGCCTTTAGATTTTATACTGTGTGCGCACTTTGTATCGTGGCGCATAAGCACCCTTCGGCCTCGGAAAAAAATTTTACTCGCTCATGCATGGGTCACTTTTTGCTCCACTTCTTCCAAATTAGCTTGAATTAAATGCAGTAATGTTGATTCTTCTTTCATGCCCATTTAGGCCATCTCCAGTGCTGCACCAAAATTTGTACTATTCTGCACAAAATCTTTCAACAAACTAAAATTCCTCTCCAACCAATATAACAAAACTTACACCAAATGAACAGTGTTTAACCCTTTTTTTCCCTTTTTTATTCTTAGTAATTTATTTATTTGAAATATTATTAATTTAATTATTTTATAAATACATAAATTACTAAATAAATAATTACAGTAAATTACGAAAAATATTAAATTCATTAATAAATATAAAAAAAACATAATATAATTTATAAAAACACTACAACAGCGAAAATATTAAATCATGTCATCATAAAATAGTGCAATGCATTTCGAGTTTGGATAATGCGATATTACGAAGTCACAAAATTTCTGCAATTTAATTCTCGAAATTCATATGTTCTTTCCATAAATGATCGATTAATCCAGATTGCTAAACTATACACTTTTTTACGTATCGTTTTCTTTGAATAAAATTAAATTATCGTATGTATGTCATCGTTTAGTATATTTCATGTTAACTTTCTTTAATAATCATGTTTGTTATATTTTAATTTTTTTTCTTCTTTTAATTAATTCATTAATTATTATTTTTTACATTTAAAATTTATTTTAAATGCAAATAATAATAATAATTTATTATATTAAAAAATATATAGCACAAATGACGCAACTATCCTTAATCAATTTGTTTAGAAAAGTATAAGAAATGGTAAAAAAGACTTTATACACTTTGCACAATTTGCACCGATATGGTGCATAGTATAGTGTTGCATGGCCTTAAGATTAGGTGTATTGCTTACATTCGATTCACATTGCTTGGATAAGTCCTTGCATGACTTCTTTGATCTTTTTTGCTTTTGATCTTGTAATTTGTCTATTTGAAACATGCTAAGAATCCTAACTAACTTATCCTCCACGATTCTCATTAGGTTCACTTTTGAAAAATGGAGTAGTAAGTGTAGAAGAAGAATAGATAATCGGGTTGGGATATGAGCTTAGAAAGTAGGGAAAGTTCGGTTTTAGAAAGGACATAAGTTACAGTGATATTTGTGAAAAGATTATTAAAATGTGACATTTTTGTTAATGCCAATTCAAAAAGTTATACGGAGTTCAAATTTCCCCCTTTTTACCTCTTATCACAATAAGACATCCTTTTTCCTTTACATATCAGATTATTCCTCTCTTCCTTTTTTCTGCAGGGAAAACAGTTTCTAAGGTTTCTAGTAGGATGAGGAGGTTCGCTACAATCGAACACGAATAAGAACACGTGCATTTATTTGCTGATTTTTTTGGGTTTGTTGCTTGGAGAATTTGCAAAGCATTGGTGGCTGAAGTTACGTGTATTTAATTTGTGCAATAAGGTCTTCAAACTTTTCTTTTAAGAGCAGATTCCTCAATATATCAATTATGTAGCAAGTTATTACTCCAATAGACATGAATTCTAGCATCCTTTTGAAGAGAAATACGAAAACGAGAATTAAAAAATTATAATAAGTAAAAAGAATACCCCACTCACTCTTAAGTGATTTTAATTTTGGGAATGAGCAAACTACATTAATGATAATGATGATTCTTGAGACGAAGCTTATGTACATTCAAACAATCTTTATTTGGAATATATTGCTATGTATATAAAGATTTATGTAAACGATTACATAATTCCACTTGGCACTCTACCATTTGCCAATTTAAAACACAATCAACTTTTTCATCCAATCTTTTCCCTTCGCATCATATTATGTAATCCATTGTGTATATTTTTTATGTACAAATAGCAAAATCCTACCAATAAAACAGAGATTCAAACAAAAAATGCACAAAATATTCAAAAGGATAAAGCTATTTGTACATAATTTTTTGTAGATCAAAGTATCGATACACTCACATGAAGTATTCAAGTGACCCTCATCCCATGTGAGTGTAGGACACCTTGATATACAAAAAATTATGAACTCCAAGCAAGGCCCCATTCAAAATTCCCAATTTTATCAACTTGATAACAAACAGCGGAAGCCAAGTCGACAAATATTCTTGTCGCCTATAATTTGTTCATAACAAATCACGTCACAAGATCTACACTCAACAAAAGTTCTGTTTCTCCAAACGTTGTTCCTGTTTAGCATGACAAATACAGATAAGTGTTTAACATAAATATATCACCATTTCATCATTTCATAGCAATATGGATACTTTTGATAGTTTTGAATTGTTTTCATCCATACTGTATTACAAAATTAGTATTGAATCTCTCTCTCAGCATAAAATAAATCACTGTAGAAAAACGACAGTACGACAAATCCAAATCACCTCCTGAAAAAGGAAAAGAAAAAGAAAAAAGAAAAAAAAAATTGAATATGGAAAACATTATTAACGAAATAGAAGAAGATAACTGATGTAAATATTCATATCGAGGTGTTATATAGGGAAATAGAGCTTGTTTTTCATGTTAAGAGTGGAATTTAGATAGAAAATTTTATCAACTTCAAATACTTGTATCCAGTATCCTAGCTACTATCTTAATCAGTAGTGCAATTCTGCAACGTAAACATACACATATTCCCAGTTTGACATCCATTTTAGAATTTTTTTTTTTTTGCGGGGGGGGGGGGGGGGGGGGGGGGTGGGAGGTGTGTGATTTTAAAAATTCACTTGAACTAGAAGAATATGGGGACAATTAGCTTTGGAATAGTGATTTTTTTTGGAGAATGTATGGTTAAAAAGTAAGAAAAATTTATTGCGTAAATGTGAGGTTGAAAATGAGTTTGAGAAAAATTATATATATCAACTCATAACCTCCCACAAACTCCCAAAGAAAAAGTAAAGAAAGTATAAAACAACAGTACATCATCTTCCTTCTAATAAAAACAAAGAGAATACTTTTAAAATACCTGCATCCCGACTATCTTAATCTATAGTTCAATTATATGCATAATGAACATGCAAAGTGTGAATGAGTCATCGACAAAGGACATAAGGTACAGTGAAAACAAAGAGGAAAATTATACAGTTGTAATTGAAGAAAAACAGATTTTAATCTCTTAAAACTATGGACTGAGTGGTAATGAGAGTTGACACACCACTGTACACATTACATGCTAGAGACAAAATATGTAGCCAGGACAAATTGCTAAAATGATAAGAAATTGGTCGAGAATAATTTTTCAGAAGTTACCTCAAGAACTGACGTATCTTATGCTAACAATCAACCAATAGATGGGCAAGAATCAATGAATCAGCAGCGGTGAATAACAACATGATGCACACTATCTTCTCTACCGGGAAATGAGAAAAGAAAAGCATCCATCTATAACATTGACAGATTAAGTCCAAAACCTTAATTGATTGTAGAAGCAGCAGATGCTGCAGAGGCCTCGGATATTAAGGAGACAGGCTGACGAGCCTGCAAGCAAGCACCTATATCGAAAGGTCGCAATTCAGATCCATCAAAAAGAAGATTTACACCAGGAAGAATTACTTCAGCGCTTTCAGTATCCTCCGATTCAACTTTTGCAGTACCTACGGAAGCGGAATCTTCAATGGGTCGAGTGGCATCCTCATAAACAGGAGCCAGAGCATATGATCTGAAACCATTGAAAAACCCATGGCGGATTAAAAAATTAGCTAGCGAGTACTTCATTAAGACATCATATCTATACAAAGGATGTCACAACATTAAAAAAATTTGGAGGGTACCACTGTACTAGAAATCATAGCATGTTCCATGATGAATCTTTTAAAACGTATATCAAGCAATGATATTTTTAATTACAGTGGCAGATTTCCAGTATATTTTAGAATTTTAAAAATATTAAAAACACCATGATCTTCCATCATTTGCTTGCAGAAATTGTAGTAGGAATACATTTGCAACAATAAATACCAGTATACAAATCCATCAGAAGCATTGATAAAATTCAAGATCTTTCGTGCTGTAAGGGCAGACAAATACAAATTTCAAGACTTTTAACATCCCTAATTCTCAAATGGTACTTTTGTAAGCAACAAAGGTATGGTATTGAACTCCTCTGCGAGGGCCCTTACTCATAACATCCCATTTCCAATTTTGCAAATGATGAAAAAGTATTGAGGATGCATATACACAACAAACTGAGCTATTCCCTATAAATTTGAGATCGTCTCTATGAGTTACTTTGTGTCACTCCGTCCAATCAATTGCCAAATCTACGGGGAGATTCAATACAATCAAATTGCCCCCATCACGTCATGCTATTTTTAGTGTAGCTCTCCCCTTCGAACCTGTTTTACAAGATCATACGACTCTTGTATACACAAGTTTCTTTAAGTCTAACAAGAAACACCCAGCTACATAAGTTGTCACACAAGTTTCTTTTAAGTCTAACAAGAAACACCCAGCTACATAAGTTTGTCATTCATTTAGTTCATTTTCAAGTGGTGTCAACCTCACTTAGAGGAATCAAGAAGTTTTTGAAAAATGTTCTCTAAGAACCCAGTACAATGGACAACCATTGGGTTTTACTAGCCTTTTAACCTTAGTATCTTTTTACACAGAATCCAATGACACTTTTCCTTTTCATTTAACGTGCCCTAATCTATGCTAATAACTTCTTCAATATCTCCTGCCACTTTAATTATTAAACCTAAATACCAGCTATGACTATAAGGGCATTCCAAGTATTCCATTTTACTTCTACTTAATCCAAACCATTAGATACAAAAATACTTTAAAGTTTTTAACTTACAATTCGTCCCCTCAAAGACCTGTCATCTAAAACTAAGTCGTCAACAAATAATAGACAACCAAGAATTTCACTTTGGTTGACCCTTGTGAGTTCATCCATGGCTTAGATGAAATTAAGGACTCAAGTCAGAACCTTTAAACAAGCCTGTAGTGCTAAGAAAAGATTTTATCACTGGTATACATTGGCATTGCTTACAAATTGCGAAATCTAATAGAAACTTTTCTCAGTTCTGCACCCACCCTAGCTCTTGTGGGCACAATATCACTGCCACAGCTTCTTCTAAACCGATAAATCATATACAAATCTTGTCTCTTTTCTTTTATTTTCGCCTATCACTTATCTAGGTGAAGAGCTTCCTGGTAGATCTCTCTCATATACAACCAAACAAGTTTGCCAGACCTTGGAATTACACCTTAATCTATACTCAGTGACCCTCTCCCATAATTCATAGTATAAGTGAACTTAATACATCTGTATTTTGTTCATGTAGACAACCACCCTACCACACTGCCTCCTTATCTTACCGATGGAATATAAGGAGATATTATATAATCTAGTTTCCATTTTTTATGCGTATTTTAGGAAACATAAGTAGTGTTTGGTTTAATAACTTTTATTATATATTTCCTACTTTGAATAGGATCCTTGAATATGGGATGGCAATTAAATCCGTTAAAACCGAAAATCGCGGTTAACCGAACCAAATGGGGTGAAAAAAATCGAACCGATGGTGCAATGAGGTGAATATAGTATTTAATTTTAATGACCCGATTTGGAGCGGGGCGGTATGGTATTTGCCCTATCGCCCCGCCCGAACCGATTACCCGTTAAAAAAAATAATAATTGAATTTATTATTTTATATTTGTTATTCATGCACTTTCTTTTATTACTAATTTTTTCCTCTTTTGTGGGTAGAAAATTCTGCTCCATCATACTCCGAAGCTTGTGCAAGGTTTCGTGATGAGGATGCAGACGAACAGATACATTTTTTTGTTTAAATTTTCAGTTAAGGCCATTATAGATTATTACTCTACTTATATTTCTTATATACTATATAGGAATCAGCTTTGAGTTTTGACGTATGCTAGTAAGAGTTGTGGGGAAAAATGAAAATTGAATATGAATTGAGGTTTGAGCTTTTGAATTATTGAGTAGAAATCAAGTTCAATACACAAGGACCAATGGACAAAGATATTGTTTAGTATTGTTATGTAGATAATATTGTTTGTTAAATTCGAATTTTGCATTTGAGAATTGGGATATTGTTTGCATTTTCATTTGGGATGTTGTTTTGCTACATTAGCTCAGTATTATGTTTTTGTTTTCATTGACTTTTTTTCATAAATTTTTTTTTTTTTTTAATTGATGGATGGACCCATAAAAAATAATATATTTTTGTAGTTATTAACGAGCCAAACCGAGATATGAACCGAATCGAACCGACTTACGTGGTTATGGTGCAGTTATGATATGACCAAAAATTTGGTAGTTCGTTGATGGTTTTGGCCGAACCGAACCGTTGCCATCTTTATCTTTGAACCTTACATAAAAGGTCTTATGCTTTGTAATAAACACAACTTTTGATACAGAAATAAAATGATATTCCCCTCCAATTTCTCTCAAATCTCTCCCTCTTCTTTTCACTTTTTCCTCTCCTTTCTTCTTCTCTCACCTTTCCCCTTCTCCTATAATTTTTCCATAGCATCCTACATCACTTAGTTTTTAAAATCTCATCGAATAATTTTGTCAAAACATAAACCACCCAATTTGCCTAAACACTTCCATTTGCCAATAAAATTCATGCATATAAACATTCCTCCATAAATCTCAATACTACCAATAACAGTAAGTGTACTTTATCTCTCTTTTTTGACGAGTGATTATGTGCATTATTTTCTTCAAAAACAGAGGGCCAGATGTACTCTTGTGCATCTATTTGTTTCCTGTTTTGATATTATAGAAATGTTTTATGTCAGCCAGGCAAAAATGCCATTTGTCTGTGAGAATGTGAGGAGCAGAATGTTCGCGCATTATAAGAAACAAAATAAAGATTAGCTTGGAACAATATGGTCTGTTGCAATTTAAAGCACCTTAGCTGTAGCTTAATTTTCAGATTTCTTGGCCCCCCTTTTGTAATGGCAAATTAGTGCAATTTCCAAAATGTTATGAAACTAGACAAATTACAATGATTTATAATGAATACAGGCATAATACAGAGCGTGAGATGAATTAAGACACACCTGAGTATATTACCATCAAAGCTCAGAACTTCCGTGCTGCAACGCTGTCGGTTAGCAAGTTTCAGTCTCTGGTGCTCACTTAAGGCTCCAGATACAGGAGAAGAAGGATCTGTAAGCGGGTTCCATCTTCTGCTAGCATAAGTTATCAGTTGTCGAGATGAATCCTTTGGCTGCTCTCTCTGGTAAAGAAGTCTCGCAATTGGACCAGTTGCTTGGTACTCAGCGCAAACATTGTGCAACCTTTTCCTCAAGTCTTGCATTGCACTATGATGCTCCGTCAGTAATTCTGTTTGAAGTAACTGAGATGAAACCACTCTTCTACATATATCTTTACATAATTTTGGACTAAAAAGAGGAATACCAAATTGCACGCTTAATGGAACCCACTCATACTTGTCACCATCAACTGAAAATTTTTCTGATTCTTGTTCTTTAAAAAGTCTTAATAAGCTAATATATCCGATGCTCCACAAATTTATTCTGTTTGAAATACTACTTAAAAGTGAATCTAACTTCAGTTCCTCTCCTATTGTTGCTATTGAACCATCAGAGTTCTTCAAAGGTAATGGAACATCTAAAGTAACAAGTTTTCCACTATCATCAAGGTCATACCTGCTAAAAGGTTGCACCAGCACAGCAGAGTATTTGAGAAGTGAATTCAAACAATGTAACAGTATGCTTCCTTTAACTAAATTCCCTTCAAATTTCCCTCCCAAACCCCCAACTGTAGATCCATCCCAAGACCATACAAGGGCTTTCTCACAACCAGCTAATGGTGCAGGAAGCAATCTCAAACATTGACCTTTCATCAAAACTACAGAAAGAGGTCCACAGCCTACAGCAGAATACAGGACCATTTTCATCCAGGGAGTCATAGAAGAATGAGAAGGAGGGCCAAAATGAATGGGGCCTTTTGGTCCAGGTAAAACAGAAGAATGAGGAAGTGGAACCATGGACGTGATAATATCATAGTCACGGAGAAATAGACGATCTAAAGTTGCTGGTGGAAGAGCAGCCAAGCTTTCACAACGAAGAATATCCACTCGGTATTTTCTCTTTTTCTTTGCCATCTCTTTTCCAGCATTTAAACCTTCAACGGAATATGAGTTTTCATCATTTGGTACATGAAGATCTGATTTGGAATCCCCAGAATGATTAATCTCCTTGGGTACGCTAGCAAATAACTCTTCATCACCAGTACTTCCAGTTGACAGTTCAGCAGAATCATAATCTTCTTTGGTCATCCTTGAATCCAAAGAATCCTCAATATTTGACCGAGATTCGTTTGTGCCAGTACCTCCACATTTATTGACCAAAGAAACATCAGATGTCAAAGAACTAGCCTCCTCGTCAGTAACAACACCACCTGACGTTAGACATTCCAGGACACACCGGAGGCTGAATGCATGATTGGCAAATTCCTGCAATTCTCCTTCAAATCTGGTTCCCTCTAGTGTACTTAGATCCCTGCAAAGATCTGCAATGCTAGCATTACCAAGTTTTCCTGCTTCGTACAACGTGACAGCATGAGATTTAAGACCTGCAAGAGATATTTTTTAATAAAAAAGTGAATTCAGCAACAGCATAATGTCAAGTCATACAGGTGCTATGATGCCATAAGAGCTATATTAAAACTAATTACAACTAGAACTTTTGAAGATACCTGACAGAAAATCCTCATCACTATTAAAGCAGGACAACATATAAGCTGGTATATCAATTCAGAGAACATCAGACAAGCTGACACAGACTACAGATAAAGCTGATCACATGCACATAAAGTGTACAATTGTACAGAAGCTTCAACCCCAACCGATCCAGCAAAAGATAATAAACATATAAATAAACAAAACACTTCAGGGCAGCAAGTAAAGAAGAGGAATAAGAACCGGCAATATTCAGTTTGAGTTATTTTCTTGCTCTCATTATATTCAATATTTACATTGTGTACAGATAATCCGTTCATATCATTTTGTGCTTCGTTCTTCCAGATGAACCTGGTTAACCACATCGGTTAAATTAACATTGTTCTGATTCCTTGTTGAATTCCTCAAACGAATCAGCCTCCCATAAACCACATCAGGAAGTGTGAACTAAAGTGAATTTCTGAGCATTTATGATAACCATGATCATTTCTGCATATGGAAGATACAGATTTTAGTCAAAAGAGATAATATGACCTCTAATAAACAAACACACTTGCTTTGAGCCCAGGCACAAGCAAAACACGATATCATGTAAGGGCTTCAGATTTTTTTAATTTGATCCCACAAAAACAAAGTTGTAAGAATTACTACCCATCTAATTTGTCTAATAGTAGTAGAATAGCATTGGGTATCTCTTATTTACTAAAGTGCCATTAATTGGTCCCTAAAATAGATCATGCAAGGTCACCCATTGCAAATTTTACACCCTTTACACAAAATTGAGATGAAGACTGTCACTTCAAAAAAAAAAAAAAAAAATGAACATAAGAAACAGAAACAATTAAAAAACAGGAAAAGAAAAAAAGAACAAGGATAAACCTGGTGAAACAGATCCCATCATAAGATAAGACGTTATATTAGCATCAACAACAAAAGCAACACGAGAATAATCAGCAGCTGGACTATAGTTTTCTGTCCATAAAATATCTCCTTGTTGAGTGGTGCCACCATCGGTGGACAGGTTGGCGGAGCCCATACTAGCAAGGGAACCTTCTTCTTCCTCACTGAGAAGACTTTTAGGACTGCCAGGCATACTTGATTCTTGAAGAATAGAAGCAGGGTCTATTATTTTTACTGCCCATCCCAACCGACAAGCAAATGATGCAGCAGCCTGCAGCTGAGAGAGATCAGCCTGTAATGTTGTTGCCAGTTCAGCAACAGTGGAATTCTCACTTGATACCACAAATACAGCATAAAGCAACCTGGATAATGGGATTGATAACATCACAATTAACTTTGCTTCTTTAGAGATTAAATTGAAAATAGGCAGACGGGGCAACTCAAGTGCCTTACTCTTCAATGGGATCTTCATATAACTGCTCCCTGTTTGAAACAAATCCTTCAAGCCTGGAAACTGAAATAATGTGTATATAAAAATTGTAAGTCACATAGACATGTGGACTGAAGTCAGATAGGAGGTTGACAATTACTGGATTTACAGTCAAAACTCAATGAATCCAATATCTGAACACTATAACTTTATAAAATAATAAATAAATAAAAAGACACTTATTTTGTTATGTCAAATTGATTGAATGTCTTAAAGACAGAAACATATGAACACTTTAAACTGCTGTCATTAAAGATCTATTATCTTGCATGTGTAGATGAACGTTGAGTTGAATCTTTTTCGCAGTAGATTATCTAAAATTGGGAAGTCCTGGATATGTGTATAAACATATCCCTTTCTACAAGTCCAAAACATGGGATTGACTAAGCCGTAAACTGCAAACATTCCTCAAGTCTCGCCACCACCCATTAATTTTGCAAATATTAGGCTTTAATAAAAAACGAACCCCGTTTACACATAAGGTGACATGTTGAAGACAAAATTTAAACGATATACATGTAGCCCTCTAACAGCTTAAGCTTTTAGGTCAAGTGGTTCAATAGATTGATCTATACGATATGATGCAAAATAAAGTTCCAACAATTAGAAATGTCTATTCTCAAGCAGCAAAATGATTAAGAAATGAGAAAAGGAAGAAAGTTAAAACTGACACTAACCAAGTCAATATATTGAATATGATAGAAAATTTAATATAACATGTAACATCCCGAATTTTTACTACTAATCGTTAGATTTAAATTTAGGACATATGTGCGCTATTATTGAAGTCTAATGACCTTGTTGGTAGAATTTACACTATAAGTGGAAGATAAACCCAACACTACAGACTACCCCTCACCAACTATTCACATAATCTCCCTCTCTCCCCCTATAACTTTATCTCTCAGCTTTTACTCCTCTTGTCCTTTTCATATTAAATGTAATCATACACTCACACAATCACATGTAAATACTCAACTCGACACACGGCTCAATGATCTATCTCCAATAATCACTTCTTCTATCATTTTGATTTGTCCAGTGAAAAGTAAGTGTGTTATTACATTGTTATGTGGATGTTAATACGTATAAGATTTATAAGAACGGACTAAAGTATAGTAGCGCTATGCACAAAAATTTGGTACCATCTAAATTAGGTCCAATTTTTGTGTCTCTCTATGCAAGTATGAAATTTTTCTAGAAATGCATATACAAGAACAAAAATTACTCGTGCAAACTAATTGAGATTTTATTTCACATTATGTTCTTTTTTCATTTTCGGAAAATTAATGGTTCAAGGCAATCGATGCAGAGATGAATGTCGTGGAATATTTAAAATAACTTTCATGAAGTTATGTCAATTTTATTTAATTTAGGATGAATTCATTTTAAAATTTCCTTACGTCAAACGTATTTTCTTTAAAAATACACTAATTATGAATAATGTTGAATCGTAATTATTTTTATAAAAATCGTATTTATTCATTCCAACCCTTTTATTAAAATTTAATTTAAATTTTAGTGACACTCGAATCGTTAAAAATTCGAATTTTCACACAACATGCAAGATACCTTCCCGTTACGAATAAAAACTCAAACTGTTTTTAATTCAAAAACATTCCTTTTTTCTTTTTATTTTCTTTTTTTCCTTTTGTTTGAGAGGGAGGTGGTATTTTTTGTATCCTGATATTATAATTGAAGGAAAATGGTAAATCAAAAGAGAACTAAGGGGGATGAATAACCCACAGACTATCTTAATAGAACTAATAAAAGTACCTGTAAATTACCTTTAAAATGATCATCAGGATAGACTGGAACATCAAAGTAGACGAGTCCCCGTCGAAAAAGTCCCTTGACAATTTCAGGATCAAAAAGGATGAATGAATTTGCTTCCTCCTTGCAGATTTTATCAATGGTTGCCATTTCTTCTTCTGAAAGTTTCTTGAAAACGGGGTAGAGGAGGGGGGATCAGAATACAGTTTATCTCGGTCATACAGAACTTAATTTGGGCTCTATCCAAAATGGCTTTGCATAAAGAATTTATGGTTAAAAAAAACCTTCAAACATCACATTTGAGGGACTCGCACACATTATAAATTGTAGATAAACCTAAAATGATGTGCTCAAGTTTAGAAGGCAGTTATTAGGAAAGTTCCTCACCTTAAATTCTTCCAAAGTGAAGTTGACCAGACAAACCCCCCACCACGGCTCAATGGCAAAGTCCACAGGTTCAGTAGGTAAGAGTTCTCTTGCTATTGACTTGTTAAGCTTCCACATAATTTTCTGGAAGACTCCAAAAAATTGTAAATATCAGTTAGACAAGTAAGAAAAAATAATTTGGTCCATATCTCACTATACATGACTGTAAATCAAAATGTAGACATGCTTCGGTAAGTGGCCATTCCGTCAAACTAAAAAGGTTTTAGGTTCACCAACGTTTGACCTCCAATGTCTAGGTTTGAAGAAAATTATATTGTGAAGTGTTCTTCAACATTACCTTAGATCTACACTTGTTCATTATGTCAATAAATTCATTTCTTCCTATCCCTGTAAGCCGCAAGGCATCAGCAGCACTAAAATTAGGGATGCTGTCATAAGGTTGCTCTGCATATAGAAGGAGCAAAAGAGAATGGTAAATTTCATCACATTTGAAATCAAGTTTAAGCGAATAATGTCTCCAGAGTACTGAAATACTTTAATCAGAAACTGATGCATAGCTTATTCATATAATTGTTAAGTAAAGATCATCAAATGAACAACAGGGCTAGAAAGTAAAATGCAATCAGGAACATAATTTTAAGGAACTAAAGAAAATCTAAACAAGTGCATGGAAATAATAGTCGCCAGCTTGTATGGAGACTGCTTAATACAAGGGAACCACCAAAATAAAAGGCAAGGGTAAGGTAGAGTGGCAGCATTCAAAATTATTCAGTTACAAGTTTATTTCCGAGGCAACCACTTCATGCTAATGTTTGTAGTTTAGACAAGTCCACTCTTCCCCACAGACTACAGTCATTAATCAGATTATGCCAATCTTCTGAAGAGGGAATACTATCAGGCATATCATTCTAGAAAATCAGTTTTAGATGTTTTTTGGAAAGGGATATTTTCCTTATCATCCAACCGGTCCCATAACAATAATCAGCATTATGGTGTCATGCCACAGAGACAGTGCAGACTGATGTGTCTCAATCTGGAAATTCCAGTAGAAATAAATTCAAATAACTTACTTGGTCAGACGTGGGCTTACTGGCCCTTATCAGTTTATACTGAGCATCGCAGATCAGATATTAGTCTGCAGAATTCTTATACAGGGTGTAATTACACTTTACATATTGTTATTTGAAAATTTAGGATTTACTTACAAGTTTTAACTGAATTTATAATTATGCTATTAAAAATAGCTGAATAAGCTAAAATATCTCTAATTGAATATAACAAAGCACACTCTATATTTTACATTATATAACCTCTTATACACCATTTTTAATTATTTTAAAATTCTTCCAAAACTTAATTACTAGAAACCTTAATGCTACTACTTTAAAAGATGGTCTTCTGTGTGAGAATTACAAAATTTATTTTATCTTCGTTTTCGTTGAACTCCAACTTGAAATGAATAAGAAATTAATCTTAATGAGTTAAAACATATTGAAAAATACTGAAAGGATCTCATTTGATTTTTTTTTTTTTTCCCTAGTATTGTAAAATGGACAAATGAAAATTCTTGGCCATCATCATCTAATTAATAAATTATGTTCAATGAACAAAAACTAAAAATAAAAAGAAAGCGAAACAATTTTTATATAAATTCTTATTATTTCATCTTAAAATTAATTTCTTCTTCACTTTAAGTCGGAGTTATTAGCCTGATATATGCAAAGTAAAATTTTCCAAGGATGCTTGAATAATTTCCCTGGTTTCTACTGTGGATGGTTTTTCCATTTTTAGGAGAAAGTATAACAGAAGACAAGATAAATATAAATATTATTGATATAGTTTAGTCAGACTTGACACATTTTGTGGGGTGGGGTGGGGGGGGGATTTTATTTTTTTTTTTCTTTTTTTTGGGATGAAAAAGAAATAGTAAATGAAATTTCAAAGAATAATCTAGTTAAAAATGGCATGTAAATTTGATCTATTCAGCTATTTATAATTACATATTTGCAATTTTTTCTATTCCACACCAAAAGGTGCTTTTTGTTATAATCTAGTAAACAAAGTGTGCAGAATATAAGCTCGCAAAATGCAGTAGGTAAAGTCTAAATACAGCCTATATAAAGGGTATGTTGTAAATATCAGAAATATTATTATTTATATTTATGCACATTTCATAAAGCGTTGTTTTATTGTATATTTCAATATTAGATATTATCTTTACATGTACTAAATTTTCATGGAAACTTTCTAGTTATTAATCTACAAATACATCAGGTTGCAATGATGGAGGGAGCTACAACTGTACCGGAGATGTAAGACAACAGGTAATTGCTAGTATGGTATTTGCAAATAGGTAATAGCTTAAAAATGGTTGGACAAAAACTATGGCATTTGGAAGCTAAGAGAAACACCATGGATCCCATCTCAAGGAACAAGCCTTACTGGCCAAATAGTGCAGTTGTGAATAATGAAGTCTTTATATAACTGGTTATGAGTTTGAAATCTGGGAAACAAATATACTTGTCTTTGATTAATGTGTAGGAATCAAATGCATCTTTATATTTATAATAATTGTGGACATGTATCCATAGCGGACAGATCCTATTTTAGTTTGCAATATCTAATTTACCTGCTCAATGATATCCTAGTGAGTTTTTACTAATTGTACCAGTGACAAAGATTTCTATAACATCTTATTAAAATTTCAAACCCTTTTGTGTAACTTTCTAACTTTTTGATTTTCTCTGGATTCCTATTGAAATCCTCGAAATCAAAGAATATCGAAATAGTGCATTTTCCAAAATCCAAGAATTTCTTAAAATTTCTATGTAGAGCTTTATCCTTAAAAGTAACAGGGCGTTTTTAATATAAAATTCTAATATTGTCTCTTTATTAAATGGAATTTCTTATACTAAGAATTGCCTTATAATTGTGTCACATGTCTTTACGCTCACAAAGGTAGAAATTTTCAGCCTCTTTTTTCTTTTTTTACTTTTTTTTTTTCCCTTTTTTGATATAATATTCTTTTTTTATTATTACTACTTTTTAATCTTCCTTTTTCCTGCTATTCCAATATTAAACTTCTTTCTTCCAAACTGCAGTCTATAGTACTATACAAAGCTCATCCCTTCCCAATAGCAATAAAAAACCACTGCAGCTCCAATGCTTGAAATTCACTGTTGCCAGCTAGCATTGTCTTGAAATCATAAAAATTAGTTAAACACGAGTTTCCTCCATTGAGCCAGGGAAACCCAGCATACTAGGTGAAAGCCTGGATTTGTATTCAGTCAAACGGATGCATACTACTTGTAGGATGTTCTGACAACTTAAGTTAGCTATTAAATGTACAAGCTGTGGGTTTTAATCTCCACATGCTTTGCCAAATAGAACACATTATATCCAAAAATATCCATACATGAATAACATATTCAGGACATTAAGAAATTGTTTTAGTGAATATCAGCAAATATGAGCTAATTTAACCATATATCTGAGTGAAATCCGCATTTGAATGAATTTAGGATAAGATCTTATATGCATTTTCAGCATCTAAATCGATTTCAGAAAAAGAAAAATTAAAGCCAATGTAGCAAACTGACATAAACTTGGTGGTTCAGATAAAAAGGGAGTCAAAGTCCTAACTATTTAATAAAACATGCTTTTATGAGCTTCAGGAATTAAAATAATCAATAATGCCTAGGAAACACCTGGCTGCTTGTCCAATAACCACGACCGTAGAACTTCAAATGGATAGGATGCTTCTTTTGTGCTTGATAGAACATAATCAATTACTACTATGATGTAATATTTATATGAAAGAAATGAAATTTCATGTATGCAGGGTATACTGTCTCATCTGGCTAGAAGCATGAATGCTAATTAAATAGAGAACTCCAATATGCTCGTACCATTTTTCATAACTTCGAATATCATGTCGCAGTAATATTTGAAAGGTGAAATCCTCATAACACGGCAAACATACTCTGCAAGATGGTAGGGAAACAACTGCAAAAAGAATATTAACAAATAAATGCAAGACCTCAATAAGCCAAAGCTGATTACAATTTCAACATGTGAAACTATATGTTACTTTTACAAGATACTAAATAAAAAAGTGTCATCATTTTGAATCTCTGTTGTTAATACAAAAGCTTGTTTATCTGTTTCATATAAGCAAAAGATTACATGCGAGATCTAGATAACTTAGTAACACTTACCTTTAGTAATTTTCTTTCCAGTTCTATAAAAGAAGGAGCATGACATGTATTAGAAGTTCGGGATCCTATGATATTCTGATAGTAATCATAACAGAATCCACATCACTTTAAGGTTTTAGTTCGAAACTTTGGTTATCCTTGTTAAACAACTTGATTCCATAATTTAATAGCATTTCCATGGCCCAACAGTAGCAAACCTTTAGCATGACAAAATTAATATGTTAGATTGTGTAAAGTACACTTCAAAATTACATTCTGTAATTAAATAAGTTAATTCTAAGGATCAATGGGCTACTCCACAGTTCACTAGCTTTTCACTTTGCTAAACATCTGTAAGTTTAGTTATTTATCTCGCACTCTATCTCATATTCAAATTCAGCAATTCCAATGAATAAATCAAGTCAATAGCAAAGTTTTTGCAATTCCAAACAGAATAACAATAATAAGTGTCTAGCATTGGAAAATTTATGTTTACTCATGTAGTGCATGAACATAAATGTAGACGTTATTTAAGTAATAATACATGAGAAAATACATTATTTTAGTGGGAAAGTAAAAACTCTGACCTTCATGATATTCAACTTACATTGTTTGTCCACAATGGTCGCAAATACAAGCATGTTGTCCTAGTTAGTCCATTTAGTTATATTCCATTTAGGTCAACTCAACTAAGCCATATCTACTTATATAGAAGAGCCACGATTAAACCACAGACGCTGAACCTTTTCAATTAATACTTGAATAGGTAACAACTAATAATTGTGCAACACAAAAGACTAAGCCTTATTCCCTGGATACTTAGGGTCGCTACATGAATATTTTTCGTCACTCCCTCCAGTTCATTGCTACCTACTAGAAAAACTAAAACAAATAGATCCTTAACAATCACAATAGTCTAAACAAGATATGCCCACCCCACCACATAAGACATCCTCCCATTAGTTTATACTCATTAAGTGCTATTTCTCTTGTTGGCTATATCATCCAATTTGCTTCAATTACACCTCCTTAACATCCTCTTCAATTCCTCATTCTATGTTAATAAACAAACCTAAATACCAAAAGCAATAATTTATTGTGACGGCCATTTATAGTGATTTCATTATTATCCTTAACTCTATCAATGATAATGCACGTACTTTGTTCTTATTTTTAGTTAACCAAAAATCTTTAGATTCCAAAGTACGCATTCAAAAATCTAATTACAATTTAAGCTCTCTCTAGTCTCATCAACAAAAACTCTGTGATCCAGCATATGCCAAGAAACTCATCTTGAATACATCTAATGAGATCATCCGTCTAAAGCAAAGAGATAAGAACTTAATTTAGAAAATGCAAGCCTACAGTGATAGGAAATTTTCCAATACTGTCGCCACTGCATCTCAGGCTAGTGATACTCTGTCGTACATATCTTTACTAATATTGATGCATCTATTAGAAATTCTTACTCTCTAGCACCCAGAATAGAATTTCCCTAGACATCCTATTATAGGCTTTTTTCTAATCTAAATCAAGAAAATCATATGCAGATCTTGTTTCTTTTCTCTATACTTCACGGTCAATCTCCTAACAACTAAATCGCTCGCTTCTATATTAAATTTTCTAGCATAAAGCCAAACTGATTCACTGAAAGTTCTGGTTCAGATTTTATCTCGAGCTCATGACCCTCTACCATAATTTCTTAGTATCCCTTAGGAGCTATACAGTTCTGTAATTTCATAAAATCTTGAATATATCAACTTAATCTTATGGATAAGCACGGTAAAGACTCTTCATACAGTCATAGGAATCCTTTTACTCTTTAAGATATCACTAAACAATTAGATTAACCATAAATAGTGAGGTAGCAATTAAGTACTAAACATTCAGAATTACATTCTAAATTTATTTTTTTATTTTTTTAATAAATAATCTGATAATTTTATTAATCAAAGGATAATACACAGGAGTGTATGATAAATTAAATATATGGACTGCACTAAAGCTTTACTAACAAATAAATGTAAATTTAATACTCACTGCTAGGTTCCTTCGCAAATAGCGCATCATATCTTCATAGTATTCACCTTCTTTGCCTACTTTGCGAGCAAAACAAGTGTTCCATTGGAGTCGTTTCTTTATGCAGTATTCAATTATCCTGCATGATTGGATAGTCACTTTGTTTGTGGAATGTTATCAAAGGAAATTAAACATCTATTATTGGCGTCGGGGTGGACAACTCATTAACGTCATACATACAAAATGTATAAATTATTCTTCTCATATCCGAATATAGCCCCATACAAACCCATCCAACTCTTTATACAAGCAGTAACTGATTCTTCTTCGAGAATAAATAAAAACAAAAGGCCATCTTTCTTATTTATAATGGGTTTATTGCATCCTCTAAATCAAGGCAACCTAATTGATGTAGGACATAATAGAGAAAGAGAAACAGGGAAGCATAATAAGAATTTGGGGAAAAAGATATCAATATTCGATCATCAATAGTAGTTTGCCTATAAATGAAATCTTAAGTTCCCTTTTACAGGGTAAAAAAGTTAAAATTAATAAAGGTTCTGATAAATAATTACTCCAAATTATCGAGTTTTAGATAATTATAACTACTGAAATATATCTTTATTCCCCATCATAAATCCATTGACGTATTATATTGATTCATAATATGTCCCAAAAGCTGGAACATTGGTTGATAAAACAACAAATGGCTGAACCTACCAACTTATACAAACCAATTAGAAGATTAGTTATATAATACAAAAATCGAGAGAAAAGTACTTTGAAACCTGATAGTCGACAACTACTTCCATGAGCACCCCTCACAACTAAACCCAAACAATTATCAAGTATATGATTCAGAAGTTACATAATTAACAAGAAGTTTTTTCTAATAAATCAATTTTAAATCTTGAACAACCTTTGCAGGATCTTTTATCTTCCTTTAGGTTAACTCACAGACTGATATTTCAAATGAAATAGATGGCTGGGAAGAGAACTTCTAATCTACTGTGTCTACCACTAGCCTTGTACTTATGTACAGGATTGGTCATTCTATACATTATCGTGTCGGAATGGAAACTCCAAAAAAATCACCTCACCAATTAGCACGACGATATGAAAATTCAAGTATTCAAGGATTTAGTAAAGGAAGAATTTGGTATCGAAGAAAATGACAAATTAGGACTAGCAGACCACAATACTTGATGGTGCTGAAGCTTGTCCAATGCCATAGGAACAGGATTTCCATCACCATGGTGCTGAAGCTTGACCAAGAAAATAAGAAGCACAAGCGCAACTTTTAGATTTATATTCACCAAACAGACTTCAACTCTTTGTTAGGCCTCATGAAAACTTAAAAATTCTAGCCATAGAAACAGAAATACCATCATTAATCCAATACTTTATGAGAAAATATTCCGCCGAAATTACAAGATGCATATTCAAAAAATTTAGGTTTTAGAAACTGTGGCAAATACTTTGCCCAGAGACCCAGAAAATGTTAGATGGCCAGAGATTATAAGCGTCCGAAGAAATTATTTTCTTCTCTTGCTATCAGGAGTCTGGAATACCCGGCACCTATTTGCATTACTTATTTTACTAAGCCACTATAACCAAAAAAACACGTGTTTCTCTTTGAACTCAGACTTCATGAATTTATCAACTGGTGCTTTAGTTTAATTGAAAATGAAATTCTAAAAGCTTCACAACCCATCAGCATCTTTAGAAATATACTCCAAGTAGCCATATTTGACAATAACACACACCCTGGTAGAAAAGGCGAGAGAAAATTTAAAAAAATACAGGATTCCATCGCACATTTGCAACCAAAATAGTGAAATCACATTGGCCTACACAAGGAATACTTGCAAAACTCCACTGAAGAGCATATTACTAACGTTCTCAATTCAGCCTAGATCTACGTGGGGAAAAAATGGATCCTGTTAATCTATTTATTAACAGCGTCCTATAGGCAACCAGGAACAACAATTCATATGCTCCAATAATAATAAAAGCTACACCAGAATGACCTATGGAAAATTGGGAATGGAAGGGTAAATCAAAACAGAACAAGAACCTCCTATGCCATTCTTCTTTAGAACTCAAGGTAGTTTGAAGGCGCTTGGGAAGATTCTCCCATGGGCATTCTTCTCTTATTGCTTTCAGTATCAACTGTTCCTCTACTGTTGCCGGATTGTGGTGCATTTCGATTCTCACTTAAACACTGCAAAAGTTACATGTACTGCACCTGGTTGGAAGTTCCAAGGGTTGAAGTTAAATTCCATTTCTCAACTCATCAATTAGAATTCAATAAAATCAAACGCCCAGCTGATAAATTTTGCTAAGACGAAAAAGGGAGCTAGATCGACCGGTATTATAAATTTCCTGGAGAATAATGGCAGAAAAAATCAACAAATTACCCGAATTTGGCGGCGAGAAGCCGTCGAGACGTGGGATCAAGCTGGATTTTGGAAATTGCACGATTAATTGTGAAGATCTAGGAAGTGGGCTATAACGAATTCAACTCGGAATCTTTTCAAATTGTTTTAATAATACTAATTTCTGTTTATTGCCGATATAACAGAAGATTTGAATTGAACTATTAGAATATATTCAAAATGTAATGTGAATTTCTGCACAGCCAGAGACTCATATAATTGAACTTTTCTTCAATTTCATTTTTCATCTTTATATTACGCTGGCACGGGTCTCCGGGCTTTTCCAATTTGGTATATTACTATTTATTTTCATTTAAAAGTTTATATTGCCATTAATAAAATTATTCTTTCTATATTATAACATATATCTTAATATTACAAGTATGACAATCTATCATTTTTCTTTTAAAGATATATATTCTAAGTATTCTTTTAAATGTCTAACACTTAACCTATTATTTATCAATTTTAAATAAAATTTAAGTGTTATCTTGTATCTATAATATTTAACTTTTTGAGGTAATCTATTTGATATAGATTTTCTCGTAGTTTTCTCAAGATCAATCTTTTAAAACTATTTTATCTTATATTCATTCTATTTTGAATTTTAGTATATAAATATATTATTTGATCAAGTAGATTGGAATAATCTGTAACATACTGTTCATAATTTTCATTAAATATATTATATTCTTCAGAAGATATATTCATATTTTTTAATTGAGAAATAATATTTTTTATTTTTTCTAACAAATTATCTAATCATTCAATTGTATATCCTGGCATTGTTACAAATAATTATCAAATCATGCAATTAATCCCTTTGATTCTCTAAGATCTAAAAATATTCATTCTAATTTTAGCAAAAATTAATAGTTTTACCTTAATTTTGATCTAGATCTTTATTTTTAGAACCGAGTGACCTTTGAGTTTTGAATGTGTAAACTATTTCTTTCAACGGCCTCCTGCTTTCACGGAATCTTTACTATTTCAGTTTCTTACTTTCACTGTATCAACTCTAAATAATAAAATTCTAGACTTCTATTAAAGAAAAACTCTCTTTTTTTCTAAAATAAGAAGGAAACTTTCTATTAGATCCTTCAAGAATCTATGGGACTAAAGATTTAGAAGCTCATATTAATATCAAAGTATTGGAATTTTTATTTATATCAGAATTTATACAAGACTTCTATTTGGTATGCAAGGATTTCCAGAAAAATTGATTTTTCAAACTGAAGATGGCTTAAGAGTGGCTATTGATTATAATTCAAGATTTTCAAGATGATCTCCCTCTATTACAATGTCTCTATTTATGCAAATATACAAGACTTTATTATTAATCTATTACATCATTCAGTACATCAGCAGAGGCACACTTGTCTTTCTATTATTGTCCTCCTTGAACCTACATCTTCACATGCAACACTTGATTTTTATTAAAGGAGCTTTTATTATTGTCCTCCTTCTTCTATATCTCCACATGCTTTTTCAATTTTTTATCCCAAAAGCATCTTTTTCTATTATCGCCATATATCTTTTATGTCCTCACATGCAATCGGGGCACTCCTTTAACTAGCAAGATTCTTTTATAATGGTAGAATATTCTGAAAATTAATGTATTTCAAATCTTGTAATGTAGTCCTTTAAGATTTCTGATTTTCCATGTCCTCCATTTGATACCAGCATCCAATTTTCATATTGACATAAGCATGAGAATTTTTTATCAAACAAATTTTTAGCAATATTATGTATAGCTTTAATTTCAAGTACTCTTCTATGTCTGATTCATGTATTTGTCACTGTTAGAAATTTTCTATAATTCTTTACCACATTTATTTGGAAGTTGGCTGCAATATATCTAATTGAGATTATGTATTCAATTGGATAATAAACAATTTCATTATATTCAGGACTTATTGAATAAAATTTCAAATATATTCTTCGTCCCTTGACAAATCTTGATACTTCTTTTATGAATATGTCATCAAATTTTGAAATTTCAATCAAATATTTTCTTGAATATATCAAATCCATAAATCCATGGTTTGTCATAATCTTTATAAATGAAGGGTCTCCTCCTTCCATGACTATTATTTTGGGATAAACATTATTTTTCGGCGAGATGAAATATAAATCACTTATTTTTATTATTTCATAAACAATTCTGACTATTTTGACATACTCTTCTTCTTTTGGATCTAAAGGGATTGTATCATCTTAATCTATGATACTGATAGTTTTGGAATCCTTTTTATCTCCATGTATCACGACTTTTTTGGTTGGTGTTGAATCTCCTTTTTTATCAATTGGTATGGTATCACGTCTGGGTCCACTGCTGCTTCCAGCTGTCCCTATTTGGTATTGATTTAGAAAACTCATTTATGAGCTCTTTGGTATATCTATCTCAGACAATATATCTTTTAGTTGTGATGCAATAACATCAACTTAATTTTTGAGTTCTATGGCTCTTTATGATGCTCAGTAGTGATTATTCAACAATATTTTTATATTTAAGTTGAACATCTCTAAAATCTGTGTTGCTTCAATAGTTATGTCTTCAGATTCTTCTTTAAGAAAATCTGTTCTTTTTTGTATATGTAGGATAAATTGATATAAATCTATGACCCTGTCTTTATCCATCAGCAAATTCTATGTTTCTACTGAGAAAATCTGTGAAAAAATTATTAACTCCTTTAATATGAACTATATCAAAATTATAAAATGCTAAATAAGTTTACCATCTATGGAGCCTTCTGTATTGAGGTTCTGATGGTAGTTTATTCTTAACTAATCCTGCAACTTGAGAATTGTCAACAATAAATTTCTTGGATAATAAAAATAATAAGAACTTTTTTATTCTTCTAATAATTGCTAGTAATTCCTTTTCATGACTATTATAATTTATTGCTGCTTGACTAAATTATCCACTTGAATATCCACAAATCTCATTTAATGTGTTTTTAATATTGCTACCCAATATTTATCCGAGCCATCCGTATTCACAATTAAATTATCTTTTTCATCTGGTAATCTTAATTTTGTTAAATTTTTACATTCTTCTTTTAATGATTTAACTATTTCTGTATGTTCCTCGTCCCATTATTTAATATTTATTTTTCTTAATAAAATTCGTATTTTATGTCTTTTTATAGAATGATTTTCAATAAATCTTTCAGTATAATTTAAACATCATAAGAATTTTTGTATTTGTTCTTTGGATTCTAATTCATCTGAAAAACTTTTTATCTTTTTGGATATATATGAGTGTGTAATTTAATTCCTCTTTTATCTATTGATAATCGAAAAAAGTCTATACCTTGTTCTTCTATTATAGATTTCTTTTTAGAGAGTACAATTCCTTCTTTTTTACATTCATTTATAAATTGTAATAAATGATTTCTATGTTCTTCTTTACTATTAGAACATATTAGTACATCATCTATATAAACAATTAGAAATTCATTAAACTTTTTAAATATATTATCCATTTTTCTTTGATATATTTGTGGTGCATTTTTTAATCCGAATGTCATTGCTAACCATTCGCATTTTCCTTAAGGTGTACTAAATGCAGTATATTATATACTATTTTCTTTCATTTTTACTTGCCAAAATCCTGATTTACAATCAAATTTAGAATAATATTGTTTTCCTTTTGCAAGATTTATTAAAACTTCTTTATTCGGTAAAAAATATCCATCAAATTTAGTATATTTATTTAATTCTTTATAATTTATAACCATTCTAGTTTTTCCTCTAACCTGTTCAGAATGTTTCATAACTGTTTGCGAAATAATTCTTTCGATTTAAAATTACCGCAAGTGTACGGTTCATAACAAGTAATAAAGTGGATTTTAAAAAGTCCGAATATCGTCCCTCAAAGATTGAGTAGTTCAATTCTATATAATCTAACCTTAACCGAATCTAATTGAGTGAAAATATGGTCTAAATGCAAAAAGCCTTAATTTCAATTAAAAACCCTAATTTCGAAATTTCTCTAATTAAACGACTCAAACACTCAAATAAATGAAATTATGCAAATTTAAAAGCTAATTTATGGAAATGAATCAAACTAAAGTCACCACGATCACGAATCCCCAATTGAAGTTATGAAAAACCTAATTTCATAAAATTAATGACTCGATGAAAATTTGACAATTCAATGTTCCTAATTCTATCCAATATATTCTTTCGATATATATTAGACCTATTCTTGCACACACCAGCCTATATCTCTATGGATGATGCAAATATACAAGAATGCATGTGGTTTTGTGAACAATTAAAGAATTGCATAAAGCATAGGGGTATATCTCTATCCCTTATCGGACCCTATGTTAATTTACACCTTATCGAACCTATTCCACTTCTCTCGAATGTAAGAAATAAGTCATCAACACTCACACAATCATTGGCCACTAATTGCAGAAGAAAATCAATGCATATAAACTAGTCAAATTATCCAAACGAGTCTTTATATTAATTTCATGAAATATGGAATTAACATAACAAACAATGGTTCATCGATCACCTAGTAATTGAAAACCTAGCCTAGAATATTCATCATTACAGAAAAAACGAAATTAATAAACAGAAAGAATAGCACCCGTATGAAAATTCTTGAAATCTTGAATAAAACCTTGAAAATCCACTTGAATTCTTGTGGAATCGGCTTCAAGATCGTGTTTCTTGCCTCCAAAAGTTATATTTTTCTTCTCTCTTAACGTTCTGCCCTATCTCTAATGAATTTTGACTTTTATATCATGTCCTTACGGAGCCCCGAAAGAGTTTTAATAAAAAAACGGAAGTTTAGAATTTTCTTCGAATGTTAAAGTCATGCGGCCGCATGGTTCAAATTTTCTGCCTCAATAATATCCCTGCCTCCTCATGTGCGGCCGCAAGGTTATAATTTTACAACCTTGCTATCTTGGTCCCTGAACTCCGATTTCTCTTTTCTTGATCTTTTTTCTTTCTTTCCTTTGTTCCATTATCAAATATTGACTCCTAATTAATGTTTGGGTCAATCATTTCCTTGATCACTTGCTCGGCTCATCTTTTGATTAATTGCAATTTAGTCCTTCATCTTTCACTTTTCTTCGATTCAGTCCTATGATATTTCTTTCTTCCTCCGATCGTCTTGTATCATCCTCAATCTCATACTTGGTATATTTTCATTCTAGTTCTGCACTTTAACTCAACTTTTCAATATTTGCACCTTTGGTCCCTGAACTATCGCTTTGTTCCGTTTTGGTCCTTTTTCGGCTCTTTTCTTCTGAATTCCATCTTTTCCATAGAAACACCTACATTGCATGAATTTAACGAGATTAAGTAATAATTCAACTACTTTGTCCATGTTTAAGTCATATTTATGAGCTAAATAAGTGTGTAAAAACACACTTATCAATAACCATAAAGGCTGGACTATTATGAGGTCCATTACTTAGTCTAATAAGTTTTTGTTCTAACAATTCTTTTATCTGATTTTTGAATTATTGTGTATCTTCTAAAGTATACATTATTGGTCTGACTCTTATTATAACATTTTCTGTAAATTCTATTTTGACTTTGAGGTGATGTGGTCTCCGAAATAATAATGGATTTTCTCCATAAACTTTTTCTAATTGTTCAATAATTTTGTTTATACTTATTTCTATTCCTATTTTTAGAACTTTTTTATACAATATTTTCTTATTTTTTATTTCATGAAATATAATTGGTTTTTTCTCCCATTTATCACAAAGTCTACAAAATTTACGTAAATCTTCCTACCAAAAGTTCGAAAAAATTTTCTTTAATTAATATGAAAATAACTTGCTTTTCAAAAAATTTTCTTTCTAATAAATATGAATAGGACTTGTTAATGAGGTATTTCTCTTAAAAATTTTACACGTTTTGTATAAAAATTTCTTCCTACCAATAAATATTTTCTAGAGAAAGTCTACTAATTTGTTAAGATTTTCTACACTTAATTAATTCGTTTTAAAAAGTCTGCATTTTAAATTACTACGACCAAGAGTATATAAATATATTTCTATTGTCTATACTACTAAAGGTCTATTGCTAAAAAAATGTCTAACCATTTCTACTGAAATTTCTTTTATTATTTTCTCTTATAATCTTTGCTCGTTCTTTTTTTTACAATCTTTAGGATCTCCTATCAAGAAGCTTCGACACTGAAAGATAGAGAGCTCAGTGATTTGCTTTTTGATCTGTAAAGAGGAGTCACCTCTATTTCTATCTAGAGCGGATAAAATATGGCTTTCTACAATGACTAATCTTCCTATCTCTCTATTTTCTAAACAAGTATTAATATATTTGTTAAAACTTTCCAATGGACAAGTAAGTAAGACTGTGTAATTTAAAGGCATAAAATATTAAAACTTTAAAACGATATGTTTGTAATGGCCGTTGAGTATTTTACCGTTCAGCAAATTAATTTCTTCACACTTTTTTTGTTTAACTCTCTCTTAGTTTTTTTCTTGACCTTTTAAAGAAGATTTAAGACTGTATAAAAAAAAATTTCATCATGTTTAAAAATACTAAAACAAATTCTCACTATCGGGATACAAATTAGTCAACTTAACTCATAAAATTACTTTAACTTTTGATCATGAAATCCAGAATAAAGAGGCTAAGAGCGTTAAAATTATATTTTTGAAACAGAAATAAAATATTATTTATGAATAAATTAATAACTTACTTGGTATTCCCCCCTTTTAGGCCTTGTCCGAAAATTAACTAATGTAAACGAAAATTATAAACAAGAGAAAATATGAAAAGAAATTACTTTAATTACGAAATCTTTGAATTTATAAGGATGTTTTTGAATTTACAAAGATGGTGGAGAGATTTTTTAGTACAAGTGTTGGGATGAAGAAATTTGATCTTCGAGGAGTTGTAGTATTTCTTCTAAAGAATGCTTTCTAAAATTTAAATTTCTAACAACTTTGATCATAGTTTCACAACTATCATAAAGTTGTATTGATGAAGATGATGATGAAACTTGAGAGGGGGTTTGCATGGTCTGTCTAATTCTTTCGGATATATGGAAATTAAATCCTATCATTTCTCTACAAAAATTTAAAGCTTTTTTAAACGTATAAAATCCTTTGAAAAGGGGGTCGGGAAATCTTTCTACTTGTTGTAGTACTTCTGGCCAATAATTATATATTCCAGGCTTTCTACCTTTAATTGCTGCAGATAAACTAAAATTTTTGCTTACTACTTGATTATGAATCTGTCTAAAATGGTTAGCTAGGGCGTTAATGCTGTCTAATTTTTATTTAGAGTCACGTGCCATCCAAAGATTATCCAGTAGACAACGCTCTATTTCTGGTAGTCTTTCTAAATTATTTCCTCTAAATCGAAGATTAGATCCTTGAGGGGCACTCTCAAAGTGACATTCCCAAAGTTCATCATCCTTTGATCCATCTACACCATGAAGATAATGAGTTAGAAAATTAATAACCTGTCTACTTAAATTATCTTCTGAAATATTATTTTTTCTGTCAATATGTTCTATATTAATTTCATAGCTGCTTAATATCTCATATAATTTTAACCATCTTTTATGTCTTATCTTATCAAAATTTATCTTTTTAATAAATTTTATTATAGTTTCACAATCTGACGTAATTGTAAATTCAGTGTTTAAAAATAATTTAAAATTTTCTATACTATGTATAATGTCATTATTTCATAATCTAAACTAGTTAAATATTTTCCTTTTATCTTATATTTTCTGCTAGCATATCTACAAATATTTTCTTCTTTTTTATCACTATATTTATTTGGTTTGGAATATAAAATTTATCTCCATCCTAATTCATATCCATCTGTTTCTATTATTTTATATTCACTATCTAATGGTAATTCTAATGGTGGTAAATTTTTAACTTCTGCTTTTATCTTTTTAACTAATTCTATATCTGATTGATTAAAATATTTTTGTCCTTTAGTAGATAATTTACTATACAATGGTCCTACTTTCTTTCCTAAATCTTTAATAAAATGTCTAGCATAATTTAATATTCCTAAAAAGGCTTGTAATTACTTGGTTTCTTCAATTTTGTCTGAAAATTGTAAAATTGTTTGTACAATATGTGACTGTAACTGAATCTTTTTCTCTCCTAAAATTATTCCTAAAAATTTAATTAATTATTTATTTATTTCCATCTTCTTTTTACTTATAATTAAACCATTTTTTTATAAATTTATTCTAGGTTATCTCTAGATGTTTCGTATGTTCTTTATAATTTTTATTATGTACTAGAATATCATCTCTATATACACAAACAAATGGAAGAGAATTAAATATACTATCTATCTTTCTTTGAAAAATAGAGGGTACATTTTTTAATCCAAAAGGCATGACTAACCATTCAAATTGTCCTAATGGAGTAGTAAAAGTTATCCAAGGAATACATTCTTTTGCCTTTTTTATTTGTAAAAATCCAAATTTACAATCAAATTTAGGAAATATCTTGCTATATTATATTTTATTTATTAGCATATCCTTATCTGGTGTCTTATATTCATCTTTGACAGTATTGTCGTTTAATCTTTTATAGTTTATAATCATTCTTGCTTTTCCTCTTTTATTTCACTATAGTTTCTAACCATAAAGGCTGCTGATTTGTGTTGTCTGCTAGACGATCTTATTACTTTTAAATATAATAATTCTTTAATCTGTATGTTAAAATCTTCTATGTCTTGATTCGTATGTTTTATTTTTGTTGCTCTAATTTTTATATTTTCGTTTATTATTTCTAATTTAACTTCTATTTTTTTTTTTATCTCAATGTTTTATATGATCTTCTCCTATTATTTGAATCTTTTCAGCTAATTCTAAAATTTTGTCTATACTATCTATATTTGAAGATGTCTTGTTAAAAATTATTAATTCTTTATTTCTTGGTATAAAATCTGTTTTCAAAGTTTCTAAAGATAAATTATCTAAAAATTCTAAATTTTCTAGATTTTCTTCAATTTCTAGGTCTGGTTCTGATTGTAAGGGTCCACCATGCTTAGCTCATAACTCTAATGATTCTATAATATTACTAATAGAAGTGTCTTTTTCAAAAATTATAACATTAGGGGTAATTGTTAAACTTCCATTTCTACTAAGCAAGAATTTTATTCCTATAACAAATTCATCTTTTATCAATGCGTTAACTAATATAATCGTTAAACTATATTGTCTTTCTTGGAATTTAATCTTACAATTATCAAAAAGTCTTTCTTCGAATCCTATTTTACTACCATCCATTTGACTTCCTCTTATTTTATATTCTAATTTCTGTTTACAATCTTCTGGTACTAAATCTTTTTTTATTATATTAAATGTACAACATGTGTCTATTAATGCTATCAAATTTAAATTCATTATTTTGTTTATCTACACTTCTATAGGTATTTTTATACTTTTTGTTGTCTTTACTCTAGATATTTGACAAATTATTTCTTCTTGATTTTTTGTTTTCAAATAATTATTTTCTGTGTAATTATCTATAGGCTGTTTTCCTTTTGTTTCTAGATTTCTTATCCTGCATTGTATTTCTCCTAATGTTTCATGTATTTTATCTATTCTATTATTTGTATCTATTATTTTATTTTTTATTTTTTCTATACTTTCACTATAGTCTTTATTTTTATTATTATTTATTTCTTCTTTAATACCTAAACAAGTACTGCATTGAATTTCTAGACAATTCTTACACTGATTTCTATTTTTGTGTCTTACATATTTTACATTTATCCATCATTGATCCTTGTCATCTAATCCATTCATGGATACATTCTTGTTCTACATTCCTCATTTTTATATCTAAAACTAAAAAAATTAGTTATTCTAAACTTTCATAATTGTCTTCAGAATTACTTGTTATTTCTAAATTATCTAACTCTTCATCTGTGTAAATACTATATACCGAGTTACAAAATTCATTATCAGATAATTCTATTATGTTACATTGTATTTCTTCAATTATCATAGATTTAGCTGCATTCTCTTTATTTTTATATTTATTTGGGTATTTGTTAGCAAAATGTCTGGGGTCTCCACAAATATAATATTTACGTTCTTTTTTAGTTTTTGGTTTTCTAACACGTCTATTATAAATTGGTCTTTTATTTTTATAGTATGTCCTACTTGCTCTAATATTATACTTCTTTTTATTTTGATATTATTTTTTTTTTATCTTTTTTATAAAAATTTTTCTTTCTTTTTCTATAATCATATGTCCGTGGTGCATATAAATCTGAGCAACAAGAATTTGGGTGGGATACCAATTCGGGGGATTCTAGTATAAAAAAAAAAAAACTCTAAAAAAAAGTCTTAACAAAATTGAAAACGTCTTTAATGAAAGTGACAAAGTCTACAAAATTTACGTAAATCTTCCTACCAAAAGTTTGAAAAAAATTTATTTAATTAATATGAAAATGACTTGCTTTTCAATTTTTTTTTTCTTTCTAATAAATATGAAGAGGACTTGTTAATGAAGACTTTCTCTTAAAATTTTTACACGTTTTGTATACAAATTTCTTCCTACCAATAAATATTTTCTAGAGAAAGTCTACTAATTTGGTAAGATTTTCTACACTTAATTAATTCGTTTTAAAAAGTCTGCATTTTAAATTACTATGACCAAGAGTATATAAATATATTTCTATTGTCTATACTACTAAAGGTCTATTGCTAAAAAAATGTCTAACTATTTCTACTGAAATTTCTTTTATTATTTTCTCTTATAATCTTTGCTCGTTGTTTTTTTTTACAATCTTTAGGATCTCCTATCAAGAACCTTCGACACTGAAAGATAGAGAGCTCAGTGATTTGCTTTTTGATCTGTAAAGAGGAGTCACCTCTATTTCTATCTAGAACGGATAAAATATGGCTTCTTACAATGACTAATCTTCCTATCTCTCTATTTTCTAAACAAGTATTAATATATTCGTTAAAACTTTCTAATGAACAAGTAAATAAGGCAGTATAATTTAAAGGCGTAAATTATTAAAACTTCAAAACGATATTTTTGTAATGGCCTTTGAGTATTTTACCGTTCAGCAAATTAATTTCTTCACACTTTTTTTTAACTCTCTCTTAGCTTTTTTCTTGACCTTTTAAAGAAGGTTTAAGACTGTAACAAAAAAGACTTTCATCATGTTTAAAAAGACTTCAACAAACTCCCATTATATGGACGCAAATTAGCTAACTTAACTCAGAGGATTACTTTATCTTTTGACCATGGAATCCAAAATAAAGAGTCTAAGAGTGTTAAAATTATATTTTTGAAACAGAAATAAAATATTATTTGTGAATAAATTAATTGCTTACTTGGTGTTTTCCCTTTTAAGCCTTGCCCGAAAATTAACTAAAGTAAACGAAAATTATAAATAAGATAAGATATGAAAAGAACTTACTTTAATTACGAAATCTTTGAATTTATAAGGACGTCTTTGAATTTACAAAGATTGTGGAGGGATTTTTAAGTATAAGTGTGACAGTGTGCTTTTTTCGGTGTGTTTTCTTTCATGAGAGGTGTGGGTATTTATAGACGTTAGTACATCACGTCTATTCTGTTGGTGTTGTATGTGCGCTATTAATAATTGAAGAATACTGTGCAAACTTTACAACTGTGCGATCAAAAATCAAAGAAAAATAAATAATGTGCAATTCTCCATGTGAGTAATTAAAGAATGAATTATTTGAAAAGATGCTTCTGACAACTTCCGTCTTGACGCCTGACTTTTCTTGAAATATGAGAATCATATTTGCAGAGAATCTTTGAAATATGTTTAAAGCTTTATCTTTACGCCTCTTCTTTTTGACTTTCTTGTCTTGCTAATTATTTCTCCATCTTTCTATCTCGTCTTTATCTGTCCATCATTTCTGCTATGGCTTCTTCTAGTTCTGGATCCATCTCATTATCGTTGCCATCAGATATATATGCTTCCTCTTCTGTTTCTGATAGGGTTCTGTAAATTTTTCACTAGTCTCTTGAAACACCATCAGATATAAATTCTTTTGTTCAATATTTGGTACTAGAATTTTTTCTCCTTTAGTTATCATGGCAATGTGCTCTTGGCAGATAATAATTCTGTTATTCCATTGTGCTATTAATCTGAAATAATTATTTTGAACTTCCATCATGGTTGCGATTTTTGATATTCTTCTTTCATAATCAATTAGTCTAATATTTATTTTAATATTCGTCCTTGAAGAGGGTCTAAATCTTTTTGCTCCTTCATAAATTAAAATATGATGATAAGTTGGAATTACAATGCCATTATTTACACGAGGGGATATGGAAATGAATTGAACAATTAAGGGATGATCTTTTAACTGATCAAGAATTTGTTTAAGTTTTGGTGGAAAAAAAAGGAAAGATCTGTGTAATATGTATATAGTATCTATCATACCAAACTGTAAAGCTGGGTAAAAGAGGTCTTCTTCTTCAAAGATTGTATAATCAAAGGAAATTGTTGGATAATTATGTTTAAGGAAGGCTGAATTTTGGGCTGCATCATATTTGGGACCATGTCTAAGGAAGTATCTAATTTCATTATGATAGTAACTTAAAATTTGAGCAAAATCTATAATTTCCGGTATAACAGAATTCTTTATAGAACTTCGAACAATACTGGCGCAATCACCAATTTTTTGTTCTAATTCGTATAAAGACTTTTCTGTCCTACAGCTGTAGAATTTGTTAGTTCAATAAGTCTTTTTATTTTATCAGAATAATTTCTACTTGTAGAGGCGATGTCTTTAGAAATGAGTTTTTCAAGTGTATTTTTAGAAGAACTAAGTATGTCTAAACTATTATGCAATTTAAAAATCTCATTTTGATATTTACTAATAGTTTGTTGGGATGAAGAAATTTGATCTTCGAGGAGTTGTAGTCTTTCTTCTAAAGAATACTTTCTAAAATTTAAATTTCTACTAACTGTTCGCTAAAATACTATCGCAAGTGCACGGGTCACGTTCAAGAAATAAAGTGGACCTTTTAAGTCCAGATTGTCGATCCCTCGAGGAATGTATACTTTGAATTACACAACTCTAGTTAATTTAATTTTAACAACGAAAATAAACATACACACACAATTAAAGAGTTGATCTTAGAAAAATAAGGAAAAATCTACAAACTAAGAAAGTCTTGGGAATTTTGGAGGAAAACGTGGTGGGATTCATGGTTTCATTTAACCGTCGCCTAATCAATTTCTCCACATGCCAATTAACATGCTACTCATTTACGATGTTAGACCCGATCTTTCAATTTTAGCTAATTATTTCTCTCGAGTGAAATTAACCCTAATTGATTGGTTTAATCTACTATATCTCCACGTCGATTACAATCAAACAACCGCATTAAATTGTTGTGAAAATAGCTCATTGAATCACCTAGGGCTAGATGTATATCTCTATTCACTACGCAAACCTAGGGTTCCTACCATATGGTCTAAAATGCACAATCTTCTCTCGAAAGATGTACACTTCACGAAACACATTCATTCATTGGCCACATAAATGAAAATGCAATAAATACAATAATAGAAACACATGAAATAAGCAACTTAATATTAAATAGCAAATATTAAAAATCTATTAAAACTAGGTTAAACTAATACCATAAATCCCAACTCAATTAACTAGCCCATTTTATATATATGATGAAAAATGAGAGTACTCATAATATTACATTACAGCTATGGCAAAATAATGGAGAAAAAAACAATAAAACCCCTTTTTATAGCTTGAACTTAATTTCTCCACCTTAGTGAATTCTTCTTTGTTGTGCTACTTGATTTAATCCCCAAAATGCCAAGTAAAATAAAAATAAAAAGAAAAGAAAAAGAAAAAGAAATCGGCGTGAAGAAGACGTCCCAGGAAGAAGACGGAATTGAAGAACTCCAGAATGAAAACTCAGCTGCTGGTTTTTATATTAAAACCTAGGAAAATTGCAGTCTTGGTCCCTGAAGTTTCAAAAGTATGGAAAAAGGTCCTCGGTTCCTTTTTTTTAATAAAACCGACGCCTTGGCGCTTGGGTTTCTGTCCAAAAGGTCAAGAAATAGGTTTTTGGCGAATTTGCAGCTAAGTCCCTCAATAATTGCACATCAGGTCCCTTAGCTTTGATTTTGTACAATTTGGTCCTCTGATTTTGACTTTCATTTTGATTATGCCCTCCATAAATTGTAAGCTCAAGTCCTTCATCTTTTGACACATGCATTTTGGTCCCCAACTTCACAAATTTGCACACTTTTAATCCATTTTTCCTCATTTTGCTTTGTTCTCTTTACTTGAGTGATTTTTAGCCTACAAAAGTAAATATTACATAATTGTAAGAAAAATTTCATTCATTTAATCAATAATTATATCAAATTAAGTGCCCAATAAGTGTGTAAAAATACACTTATCAATAACTTTGGTCATAGTTTAACAACTATCACAAAGTTGTATTGATGAAGATGACGATGAAGATTGCGAAGGGTTTGCATGGTCTGTCTAATTCTTTCAGATATATGAAAATTAAAACCTATCATTTCTCTACAAAAATTTAAAGCTTCTTCAAGCGTATAAAATCCTTTGAAAAGGGGGTTGGGAAATATTTCTACTTGTTATAGTACTTCTGACCAATAATTATATATTCCAGGCTTTCTACCTTTAATTACTGCAAAGAAACTAAAATTTTTGCTTTCTACTTGATTATGAATTTGTCTAAAATAGTTAGCTAGGGCGTTAATACTGTCTAATTTTTGTCTAGAGTCACGTGCCATCCAGAGATATCCAGTAGACAATGCTCCCTTTTTGGTAATCTTTCTAAATTATTTCCTCTGAATCGAAGATTAGATCCTTGGGAATGTCACAATTATATATATATAGGCACACACACTCATCTTTGTGTCGTGTTTGGGTTTTACAAATTCTATCTGACCTTGCAAGATGTGTAATTATGATTTCTTTCCCCTTCCAATACAACACGAACACCATTCTAAACCATCAAGACTCAATCTCCTTCAGAGAACATGTACCATATTGAATCAAGAGTACTCAATGAACGAGGTTCTTCTTCAAGTTGAAATATGTCGAACGTGAATAAGTGTTCTACCAATACCAGTTGCTCAATAAGGTTCGTTATTACCTGATATTGGATAACATTGGCAACTACTTATAATGACCAACAAAGCAAAGTATTCTAAGACCCCTATGAACATTTTACATCTATGCTGGCCGTCGACTCCCATGAGCGCTCTACGTCTATACTGGGGTGTCGACGCTCATGATATCATCTACCACTACACGGCCAACCCAACACTTAGCAATAAAATCATCGAAGAATTGGATGAGAATCGCGTAACGGCTGTCACAGGTGCAACCAACCGGAGGATAGTTGGAGGCCTCACTTAGAACATGGGATAGTGGAAGAGGCTATGTGGGACATGTGGTACCATAACTGCTCAGCAGTCACGTGGCTCCAATCCCCTATAAATATACCCAAGGCTAAACAGGTATCTCTCTAAAAAAACTTTGGCTATCTAAATACCTTCTTTGCTTCTCCTAACATAACTTACTAATTTTCACGCGCGGAGGTAAAACGGGAGAGAAATTCCCACCCTCATTTTTAGGGAACACTTGTCTATCGAAACAATAAGAGCACCATACACAACTAGGAGAGCACAAATGTTTGTTTTGTTATAACTTCACTACCTATGACAACGACACCTTGATTCACCATTTCATATGTTTGAAACAAATTACAATTGAGACACATAAGGGAACATAGAAGCTGTATCTAAAATTCACTCTTCATCAGATTTGGATTCTATGTAAGAAATCATCAAAACATCTCCACCACTCAAATAGTTATCGACTATGTTGGTCTCATCTGAAGCATTTGGTTGCTTTTTATGATTTGTAGTGAAATTACCTTTGTTCTACAATTTGTCGTAATCGCTCTTAATGTATCATTTTTTTTCTTGCAATAATAACAAACATGACTCGACTTAACTCTTCTCTGATCACCATGAACAACAAGATATTCTCCATTTCTAGCTTCAGATCCAAATATATGCTTCATCTTTTTTTTTTTTTTTTTTAAATATAAGGCATCATATGTATCTTCAATGGTGAAAGTTTCACGACTATACAAGATAATTCCTCTAAATGAAGTAAATGAAACTGACAGCATACACAAAAGGATTAATGCCAAATCTTCTTCATCATACTTTACCTCTAAAATCTTCAAATCAATGACGATCTCCTTGAACACTGCCAGCTGATCTTGCAAAGATCTACCTTGTGTCATGCGATAAGAAAACAATCTCATATTTAGATGCAATTTGCTTGTTAGACTTCTAGCCATGCACAATTGTTCTAACTTCAATTATAATGCAGCTATCGTTTTCTCCTTCAAAATACCCCAAAGAATATTGTTAGAGACATGAAAATTGATAAATGATGGTGCCTTCTAGTCCTTTGTTGTTTTTCCTCCTTGCCTAAGCAGTAGATATTTTGTCAAATCCCAACAACACATCATCCAAATCCATCTACGTGAGTGCATCTCACATATTTACTTGCCACAACAATAATCTTATATTGCGATCTAAGAACTGGATTTCATACTTTATCGCTGCCATCAATAACAAAAAACTTGAATAAATTACAACCAATAGCTCCAATACCAATTGTTGGAAAATAAATTGGATTGAATGTAATATATATGACACAATATAAAGTATATGATCGCAAATAAATGACGAGGTAAAAAGAATTAATTAGCAAGAGGAATCGAATATTTTATTTAATTGACTAATATAGAAAAAGAAATCCAATAACTGTACGTACATAATTATTTTATATTTTAGCAATACAAAACTTGTGAAAAAGAGTCTAATATTTATAAAAATGCATGTCAACCCTAAAAATACCACAAAAATGAAAACAAAATAAAAAATCATGTGTAATAAAAGAAAAATATTTTCTAAAAAATCTAACCTAATTTGGGTGAAAAATCCAACAGTAACCACTCAATGTTTCTTTTTAGATAAGAAGAATGGGAAGGAAAATATCAGCAACAATATCAAAGACCCTTTATATATGTCATTCATATCGTCCATGCATACCACTTTATTGAAATTGTATATCGACCTACAAGTCCAACTACTTCTTAGGAGGAAATAGATCTGTAAGTAGTCTAAATCGTTTGCAAATCTCCTTGCTAGTGTAAGCCACGTTAATAGAATACTCTAGTTAGATACCTAAATAGGTAGTATGTCTTCTTATGGTCCTCTGATTTCCAATAGACGATGCCATAATCATAAAATAATCGTTCTAGCTTGTTTAGGTGCCCTCCTATCTCATTTTCTTGCTCTATGAAAAGGCTATTGGGATCTTTAATTAATTAATTAAATTATTTATTTATTTTTTTGGTGAATGCTTTTAGCCACAATAGCTTAGGAGGGAGTACAAAAAGTTTGGAAATTACTAAACTATGGGTATGCATATAATTAGATAACTATTAGAACGTGGCACTATATATAACTGGGAAAATGTTTTATAAAGTTAAGAATACGTAGATGCATGAAAGTTAGGATGTAATTTTTGTATGCATATAATCATTAGCTTTTCTCCCATTACTAATTCATTTAAACATCATATAGCTCATAAATATGCGGAATAATATAGTTGATAGGTGACTTTTTATAAGTCCAACACAATCTTAAAAAGGTTTAAGATTTTTCAAAGTTTCAATAATATTGAACCTTTCGTATTACGATCTTTTTTGAAAATTTGCATTCATAATCCACTCGTATATATAGTCCAATGCAAAAACAAAGAGCACGTCCATCTATATTCTCATTTCCAATCTCAAAACTACTTTTGTTACGATGTGATGCAACTTTTATCCGAACATAAATAATAATTGTGTTCAGTAAAACAATTTTTATATTTTCATATACTTATACAAATATCTTTAGTCAAGCATTAGCAAAGAGCTTTGACATCTTAACTTCAAAGTTTGTTATTTTGTTTTCTACAAAGATGAAGTATAAGTTGAAATAATGCTTAATATCTATTTGTGTGTATGGGCGTCTGATAAGTGTGTTTTTGCACACTTATTTACATCACAAACATGATTTAAATACAAGTAAAATGATTGAATTATTACTTAACTTTGTCAAATTCATGCAATGTAGGTAATTCTATGGAAATAGTGGAATTCAGGAGAAAAGAGCCGAAAAAGGACCAAAATGAAAATTCAGGGACCAAATTGCAATTATCTGAAAGTTGACCTGATGAACACATCAAGCAATTGATCAAGCTAAGCACCAATTGGAAGTTATAATGGAACATTGGAGCAACTAGAAACAAGAGAGGAAGTCAAGGAGTGAAGGAATGAAACTTGAGGATCAAAATGACTAAAATTAGAAGTTCGCTCTACTATGCGGTCGCATAGTAGAAAACCTATGCGGTCGCAAGTGACCCTCCAAGGATTAAAAACACCATTTTTTATATACCTATGCGGTCGCATAGGTATAACTTGTCCCCGATTTTTGCAGTTTCCTTATATGATTGTAACTCCTTTGGTAACCTAATTTCGACGGGTTTAAATAGCAAATAAACATCTAGAAGCCGCACGAACGAATTGGGAGGCAAAAACATTCATCTTGGAGAGGATTTGAAGGCAAGAACAAGAATTGATGCGAAAATTTACAAGATTTCTTCAAGTTTTGTAACCCGATGATGTATTTTATTCAAAACTTGTTAGATTTCGTTATTTTTATCATGATAGGCTAGATTTCTGCAACTAGGTGATCGATGAATCATGTAATTATTATTAAACTTGTTATTTCATGATTTTGAATTTATAGTTCGATGGGATATTTGAATGGATTATATTGCTCTATTTATTTCCACAATTAATGTGCACTTAATTTGTGTGAACTTGGTGGTTTAATTCTGAATTTGAGAAAATTGGATTAAACTCGACATATATAATTCATCATAGGGTCCGATAGGGGATAGAAATATACCCCTATGCCCTATGTAAATCTTTAATTGCTTACAAAAAGATTACATGCGTTCTTGTATAATTGCATCCGTATAGAGATATATGCTGGTGATTTATGAGAATAGGTTCAATACATCTCGAAAGAGAGTATTGAATAGATTTAGGAGCATTGATTTGTCAAATTCTTATTGGATTATCAAAATTGTGAAATTAGGGTTTAATTAGTAATTATTTGGGGATTCGTGATCCTAGTGCATTCATTTTACATAGATTTTCATAAATTGACAATACATTTTATTTATTTTCATAACATTTCGTAATTGAGTCATTCGTTAAGTTGATTTGAAATTAGGGTTTTTCAATTTGGGGATTTTTCCCAAAATTAGGGCTTTTGATTCTAAAATTCATCTTAATTCAATCAGTTTCAGTTAAGGCTAAAATAAATAAAATTGAACTACTCTTTCTCTGTGGGACGATACTTAGACTTCTAAAGTCCTCTTTATTACTTGTCACGACCCGTACACTTGCGGTAATTTAAATCGAAAGAAATGTTTCGCGAACAAGTTTTTGGCGCCGTTGCCGGGGATTGAGTTTAGTTTAATTTTATTTCTTGAGACACTAATTCGAACTCAAATTTTTTTTATTTTACTAGCATAATTTTGTTTTTATTTTTATTTTCATTTTAGGTTATTATCCTCTATTTGTGTTTTAGTTAACTAAATTGGTTGAATCTCAGTGCTCGTACTGATTTTAATTCTCATATTTGCATGTCACGATTGCCTGGAGGAGAATTGATTTCAGCTGATCCTGAAATTGAGCGCACCTTTCACCGACGACAAAGAAATCACCGCGAAGCACAAGTACAAATGGCCAACGAATTAAACAATCCTATGATTCATGCTAACGAAGGAGAGGCAATGGACGAAGGGAATGTGATTTTGGGGGATTTCTTGACTCCTCAAGTGATTCAAAGCCAGTCCAGCATAGTGTATCCACCGTTTGGGCAACCTAATTTTCAGTTGAAGACCAATGTGATACAGTTGTTTCAAAATGGTCCAATTTTATGGCAAGGCTGAGGAGAACCCACACACACACGTATCTCGATTTCTGGATATGTGTCAACATTTCAGATACTAAGGGATTTCGGATGACGCTATTAGGTTGAGGCTTTTTCTACATACGTTACGAGACAGAGCACTTGAATGGTTGGATTCACTCCCGGTTGCAAGTATCACTACATGGAATGAGCTGGCACACAAGTTCTGCACAAAGTTCTTCTCCCCAGCCAAGATAGCAAAGCCGAGACATGATATATCAGTATTCAATCAAGGAGAGACTGAATCATTTGATGAAGCTTGGAACAGATTTAAAAACATGCTCCGAAAATGCCCTCAGCATGGGTTTGATAAAAAGACCTAGATTCGATTCTTCTACACAGGATTACTTCCATACCATAAGAGCATGGTAGATTCAGCATTAGATGGCTCAATATCCACAAGAACAGTTGACGGGGCATTGGAATTATTTGAGCGAATGGCTACCACATCAGCCATGTGGTCTTTTGAGAGGGCGATTCCAAAGAAAACTCCAGGTGTCTACGAGGTTGACGCTTATTCAGCAATATCTGCAAAAATTGATTCTCTGTATCACGAGGTGGAAAGCATATCACAAGCATCACAAGCTAAGAAGAGCAATTGTGAGGAATGTGGAGCCGAGCACAAAACATCAGCATGCCCTATTCTCATGGAAGGAATTGAGCAAGCAGATTACGCACAGTGGGGACAACGTCAGCAGCATAATTAATATGGCGAGACTTTCAATCCTAGCTGGAAGAAACATCCCAACTTCTCTTGGAGCAACCAGAATCAGAATAAGCCACAGGGGCAATTTCAACAACAGGAGAAGAGGTCTCAATTGGAAGATATGATAGGAAAATTCATGGAGAAGGCAGAAGCTACACTTCAAAATCAAAATGCAGCCATCAAAAATTTGGAAACTCAGATGGGACAGCTAGCCATCGCATTGACTGGCAGAACACCAGGTAACCTACCAAGTAATACAGAAATCAATCCTAAAGAGCAAGCAAAGGCCATTACAACTCGAAGTGGAGTGCAATTACCTGAAATCCATGATTGGGGTGATTGGAGAAACATCTTCTTCCGCTGAAGATGAGACTGTTGTAAAGGAATCAAGTTCAAAGGAAAATTCAGAAGAATCACGAGATAAGGCCAAAGTCACAGTCAACCCCTACGAACCTCCAATTCCTTTTCCACAGCGCTTGAAGAAGCAAAAAGTGGAGCAACAATACAAAAAATTCCTAGAAGTCTTCAAAAAGCTCCATATCAACATCCCGCTAGCAGATGCACTATTCCAGATGCTTAGCTACGCGAAATTTTTGAAGGATATCATATCAAATAAACGCAAGCTAGAAGATCATGAGACAGTCATGCTTACTGAGAAATGTAGTGCCAGAATTCAGAATAAGCTTCCACCAAAACTAAAAGATCCAGGGAGTTTTACTGTTCCTTGCACAATTGGTGAAGTATATTTTGATAAAGCATTATGTGACCTCGGTGCAAGTATTAATTTAATGCCTTTGTCTGTTTTCAGGAAACTAGGATTGGGAGAAGCTAAAGCAATCACTGTGACACTTCAGCTGGCTGACAGGTCATTGACACATCCCAGAGGAATAATTAAAGATGTGCTTATCAAGGTTGAGAAGTTCATATTCCCAGCGGACTTTCTTATCCTGGACATGGAAGAGGACAAGGACGTTCCATTGATACTTGGCAGACCATTTCTGGCAACAGGGAGAGCATTAATTGATGTTCAAAGAGGTCAGTTGATTTTAAGATTGGGAGAGGAGCAGATATCATTCAATGTATTCAAGGCAATGAAATTACTAGCAGAATCTGATAGCTGTTATCAAGTTGACATTATTGATAAGGCAGTACAAGAAACATTCTTACTACACAGTCCATCTGATGCCTATGAGGCATGCATTGTACAATCCCAATCAATCCAGTCAGAGTCTTTTGAAGTTGAAACATGTGCAAGATTTTTGGAGACCAACCCGCCATACACACGAAAGAGGCACTTCGAGGAACTGGGGATGGGAACACAAAGCCACTACCTTCAGTTTAGCAGCCGCCAGTTTTAGAACTTAAACAACTACCGCCACATCTCAGATATGCTTATTTAGGAGAATCAGATACACTTCCAGTAATCATTTCGAACACAGTCAGTGAGATGGAGGAGGAAAAACTGCTCAGGGTACTTAGAGAGAACAAGACGGCGATTGGTTGGACAATAGCTGACATTAAAGGAATCAGTCCTTCCCTGTGTATGCATAAAATTTTAATGGAGGAAAATTGCAAGCCTAGCATAGAAAGTCAGAGAAGATTAAACCTAAACATGAAGGAAGTGGTCAGGGCAGAGATACTGAAATTATTGGATGCAGGAATTATCTACCCAATTTCAGATAGTGCATGGATCAGCCCTATTCAAGTGGTACCGAAAAAAGGGGGAATCACAGTGGTGAAAAATGATAAGAATGAACTAATTCCCACTAGAACAGTTATGGGTTGGAGAGTTTGCATTGACTATCGCAAACTCAATGCAGCTACACGAAAGGATCACTTTCCACTCCCATTCATTGATCAGATGTTGAAGAGGTTGGCCGGACATTCACACTACTGTTTTCTTGATGGATACTCGGGCTATAATCAGATACCTGTCGCACCAGAGGATCAGGAGAAGACCACTTTTACTTGCCCCTACGGTACTTTCGCTTATCATAGGATGCCTTGTGGTCTTTCCAACGCTCCAACCACATTTCAGAGGTGCATGATGGCAATATTCTCTGATATGATTGAAAGGTTTATCGAGGTTTTCATGGACAACTTCTCAGTATTTGGATCTTCATTTGATGAATGTCTAAACCACTTGAATTTGGTCTTACAGAGATGCAAGGAGACTAACCTGGTTTTAAATTGGGAAAAATGCCACTTTATGGTGCAGGAAGGCATTGTACTTGGGCATAGGATATCGGCAAAAAGAATTGAGGTAGACAAGGCAAAAATTCAAGTGATTGAGAAATTACCACCACCTACATCAGTTAAAGGAGTTCGCAGTTTTTTGGGGCACGCTGGGTTCTACCGGAGGTTTATAAAAGATTTCTCGAAGATCACTAAACCTTTGTGCAATTTACTAATGAAAGATGTAACCTTTGAGTTCAATGAGGATTGTCTCACAGCCTTCAACACTTTAAAGGAAAAGCTTACGACAGCACCAGTGACTGTAGCGCCAGACTGGGAATTACCTTTTGAATTGATGTGTGGTGCAAGTGATCACGCTGTAGGTGCAGTATTGGGACAACGGAGGAACAAGGTTTTTCATGTGATCTACTATGCAAGCAGAACTCTAAATGATGCACAAATAAATTATGCAACCACTGAAAAGGAGCTACTGGACGTGGTATTTGCATTTGACAAATTCAGGTCATACCTCGTCGGGTCTAAAATCATCGTCTATGCTGATCATGCGGCATTGAAGTATCTGCTCACAAAGAAGGATGCAAAGCCGAGATTAATCCGTTGGGTGCTGTTGTTGCAAGAATTTGACATTGAGATACGCAACAAGAAGGGCACCGAGAACGTAGTAGCAGATCACCTATCCAGACTAGAATCTGGGGAGACGGAAGATTTGGTGGATATAAATGAGATCTTCCCGGATGAACAGATGTTGAGAGTGGATAAAGCACCTTGGTACGCAGATATTGTCAATTACTTGGCCAGTTCCATTCCAACGCCTGACTGCTCCAGTCACCAAAGAAAAAAATTCTTCGCCGAGTTAAAGTACTATTTCTGGGAGGATCCAATTCTCTATAGACGAGGAGCTGATCAGATAGTGAAGAGGTGCGTACCTGAATAAGAAGTACATGAGATTTTAGAGCACTGTCACTCATCCGCATATGCAGGACACTTTGGAGCTTCAAAAACAGCTGCAAAGATTCTACAATCAGGTTTCTACTGGCCTACACTGTTTAAAGACACATTTGAGTTTGTTAAGAGGTGTGACAGATGTCAACGCATTGGGAATATCTCGAGGAGAAATGAAATGCCATTGAGCAATATTTTGAAAGTGGAGATATTTGATGTTTGGGGAATTGACTTCATGGGACCTTTCCCCCCTTCGTTCTCAAACCAGTATATCTTGGTGGCAGTGGATTACGTCTCAAAATGGGTGGAAGCAGTTGCATTGCCAACAAATGACTCAAAGACAGTAATTGAATTCTTGAAAAAATATATTTTCACCCGATATGGTACATCGCGGGCTATAATCAGCGATGGGGGCAAGCATTTCTGTAATCGCCAGTTTGAGCAGCTGTTTAATAAATATGGCGTTAAACACAGCGTTGCTACTCCATATCATCAACAAACCAGCGAGCAAGTTGAGGTATCTAATCAGCAGCTGAAGAGAATACTAGAAGTCACTGTGAATTTATCTAGAGAGGATTGGTCTAAAAAGCTGGACGATGCATTATGGGCTTACAGAACAGCATTCAAGACCCCGATCGGCATGTCTCCATACCGCCTAGTCTTTGGGAAAGCATGTCATTTGCCATTAGAAATGGAGCACCAGGCATATTGGGCTATGAAACAGTTAAATATGAACTTGAATGCCGCCGGAGAAAAGCGTCTATTGCAACTGAATGAGTTGGATGAATTTAGAATGGAGGCTTATGAAAATACAAAATTTTACAAGGAGCGAAACAAGAAGTGGCATGATATGCACATTCAGAGGCGAGTATTTGAAGTGGGACAGCAAGTACTACTGTATAACTCGAGACTCAAGCTATTCCCAGGAAAACTACGATCACGGTGGTCGGGTCCCTACACAGTTACAAAAGTCCTACCATATGGGGCTATACAAGTGAGCCATGAGAATAAGGGTACCTTCACTGTTAATGGGCAAAGGTTGAAACACTACTGGGGCGGTGACTTCTCTAACCAAAAGTCAACCGTTCAACTCAAGACGCCAGAATGAAGCAGCCGCAGAAAAGTCGAGCTATCGACTATAACTTAGCGCTGGGTGGGAGGCAACCCACTGTATCCTTTTTATCTGTTTATTTACTTTATTATGTTTTCAGCATTAGATTAGGAAGTTTATCTTCAAATTCATTTAGTATTCTGTTATGTGGTCATCGATCATCTAGGTATGTTAAAAGAGTCTAAGCACTGTTCACACGAGTCTTTAAGTATCACACACGAGTTCGGGTTGATTTGAGTTGTTTGGGTAGCTGATTGTGAAATTCACGCATTTCGAGGCAAATTATGTTTTCAAAATTTCACATGTCAATGTTTTAAAAATATGTCTTTGAAAAATTGGGGGCGTTGAGAGCTGGGTCCTTTATCAAAAAAAATAAATAAATAAAAAATTTTGGACAAAAATCGGATTTTTTGGGAAAAGAGGCTTTGTTTTATTTTATTTTATTTCTTTTAAAAAAAATGTGTGTCTATGTGATCGCATAGACATGGTGTCTATGCGACCGTATAGACACCTACCGAACGAAAAAGATCAAAAAAAAATTTCACTATGCGACCGCATAGCTTTTAACTATGCGGTCGCATAGAATAAAAAAGGTGTGGGTTATCATTTTCTTAGGTTTCAAATCAATTTCTTCCCAAATCCTCTCTCGCCCAAATTCATCTTAGATCCGATTTTTACACTTGATTACATTTCACTCACCTACACTACACAAGAATCTCAAGGTTGTTGCACATCATCTTGAAGGTATGACTTTTGACTATCTCCTTCATTGTGCTCTTTTTTTTAAGTCATTTTCGAATTGATTTTCTGCATTTTGGGGTGATTGGGGTGTAGATGGTGGATGGAGTGTATTATTTTCAATTCAATTGTGTTATGGGGTAATTCGAATTTTAAGTTATTGGGTTTTATATGGATTTCTAAAGAATGCATGCTAGGTGTTTAATACATTGCCACATTGATAATTTGTGGGCATTTTGGTAGATGTTGCATTAAATATATTTGATTGATGAATGTTTATGAGATTGGTGATTGATTTTTGAATGGGGAACCATGTGACATAGTAATCTTTGGCAAATGTATTAAGGTTTCATAATGCCTACAACATGTTCGATACAATGCCCATTTTGGTAATTTAGTACAATTATGAACATCTAGCATGGCATATGACTATTAGAGAAATGGAATAACTCGTTGTGATGTATTACCAACCAATGTGACTTAGACAACATCAACACACATGCACATAAAATAGCTAAGTCATTGCATGCCTACAGCACCCTCCGTCCCTTATTTTACACTACCATTTGATGTACCAAACGAACTCTGATTGAGCTGAAATTTGGGTATGTGCTAGACCTCATTGCATACTTTCATATGCCCAGAGGTTGCCTTGGACAATCTTGATAATTCTCGATGGTGCCCGGGGCCGAAGGTGTACACTCAATCACGACTCCAACCCTTTCACTATGAGCATATTCACCCAAATTTTCTTATGTTTTCATATGGACTAGACATTTATACTACTCTAATCATCATACATTGTTCATTACACACTGTGGTAGTATACGTGCATATTAAAACAAGTTTGGGGGATTTGTGAATTACGTGCTTTTCATTTCATGCGATTTCTCGCTGTACAACAAGATGTTTAATGCTAGCTATTTTCCAACCTTGCAGGATGCCACCAAAACGAACTTCAAAAGGAAAAGAGAAGGTTGGCTCATCATCCGGCACAGCACGCACTCGATTGCTTGAAGGAGGGATACAAAGATTCTTGACTTTCGAGGCAGCAGCTCGATATGAAAACATAGTGAGTCGATGGACAGTGATACCAGAGCGGGCTATTAAATTGGAAGACTTTCTTGATTTCGAGCTGACCACTTTGGTGCATAACTGTGGATGGGATAAAATAGTGGAGCAGCCACATCGGAGTTATGAATTGTTGGTAGGGAAATTTTACGCCAACTTCAATACAGAAATTGACACACCAAGGTCCAACCTCCTGCATCAGACTTGGGTCAGGGGAAAATGGATCACATTCTCACCCGAGGTTATTCAAGACTACTACCAGCTCACGTGGGAAAACATAACCCCTATACCAGGTGACTTCAATTGGCATGAAGTGGCGGAGATCTTGTTGGGGCGACAAAATGCATGGCCAATCCCCACCACCGAGTGGCACCAGATTGAGTTGACACCATCTATAGCCATCCTGTGGCTGTTTATGTGCCACAACATTGAGCCGACCTCTCACAGGACCACATTCACAGATCCCACAGCTGGATTCCTTTATCACTTGGTGCGAGGTAATAAGGTTGATCTTGCCACTCTTTGCTATAATCAGTACATCATGTGGGTACCTTGGGAGACATGCACAGCTCAATGATCTTTCCAAGCCTCATCTCCGGAATATGCATAGCTGCTGGTATAAACATTGTATCTGGGAAAGTGGCTGCCAAACCCAACCCCACCATAAAGCGCAGTACCTTAGAGGTTCAAGACAGAGCCAGGATTTGAAAGGCACAGACAGCAGGAAGAGCAAGGTCATGAGCACGCAGAGCAAGAGATGCCTCAAGCTCCACCACCACAGGTTGAGTTAAATGCACAGCTGTGGCTCCAAATTTTCACCACCACCACGGGGACCAGCCAAGACGTACAGAGTCTCCAGCAGGCTATGGGGACTTTGACGACTGAGATGCATACAGCCCACCGTGACATCCACATTTCCACTGATATGTCACGTGTTGCTCGCCAGGATGCCCAGACAACTAGGAGGGAGATGGACACTATGAACGGTCGACTCAGTGTGTATGTGGGCAGGATGGATGGCATCCAGATGAGGGTAAATGAAACTTGGGAGTGTGGGCAGGGTGGATGGCATCCAGATGAAGGTAAATGAAAGTTGGGAGCGTTTGGGCCGTTTGGAGACACGTGTTGAGGGAATTCATGATGAAATGACACAGCAGTCAACACTGATGAGAGAGATCTTGGCGCGTCTACCTCCACCTCCAGCTGATGATACTGCAGGTTCTAGCTTCCCATCGCAGCCCCCGTATTGATCATGGAAGTATCGTTTGCCTCATTTGTACTCATTTTCCTTAAATTCTGCCATCTAAATTTAATTTTCGCATTGAGGACAATGTCTTGTTTAAGTTTGGGGGATGGTGGCATAATTTGATAAAGACATTCGGCATGTAATTAATTGCATTTTCACAATCCAGATTTAATTTGACTAATTGTTGCATGAGGCATGCTTGTGAGTGAATATTGATTATGCTTATGTATGCTTGTGTGAGCTTAATCGCCTTGCCGGCCATGATGTTACTATTGGATTAGTATATTTCAAAACTTTGGAGTCTGTGTTAATTAGGCCAACTAATACTTATTGATGTAATACTTGATATTCTTTATGCACGCCATTCATGTTTTACATGTTAGGTAAGTGATTGGGGTTTTGAGCATAAAGTAGGAAAATAATTGTAACACTCTATTGAATTAACCCGTAAACTACCTTAAGACAGTTTGGTAATAGTTGAGATATTATAGGAGAACATTGAGATAAGTGAGGCTCCGTGCATAAATTATTGTGTGGATTACCTAGACCAGTGGGATGAAGAGTATGTGAAAATCTTAAATTGAGGGTAGATTTTGGATACCAGATGTCTAGAAAAATAAGGGCATAAACTTAATTTGTGAGAATAAGACACTTCTTTTCCAGTCTTTATGAGTCGAGCAAGTAAGCTTATAAGGATATTTCAAAATATGGTGTCCTAAGGTCAACTGATCTGGGAGTCACCGGCCCAAAGCTCGATCCATGGGTCATATGGAAAGCAAGAGGTAAAGAGGTTAATAAAAAGTCATCTGATTGAGCCTTTATAACTCGGGTGAATAAGCTTGTAAGGGTTTAAAACCTAGTGTCCTAAAACCAACTGGTTTGGGAGTCACCGGCCAAAAGCTCGTTACATGAGTTATATAGAAAGCAAATGATCCGATGATAAAAAAAAAAAAAACCAGAGAAAAGTGAGAAAAACAAAAAGAGACAATAACAAGAAGAAAAGCCCTTGGACAATTGGTGGAAGAAACTATACCTTTGAGGCGAGGCAAGTAACCTATTTTAGTCTTGAGTGTCGAAGCAATCAAAACTAGGAAAGCCTTCACTTGTTGACATGTGAATTTGTGATAGTGAAATTAATCCAAACTACGAGAGGGTGAGAACTATAGCTAGGTAAACTCATAATTTTTAAACACAACCCCGGGATAATTGAGTGAAAAGAATAAGTTTGGGGGGTTGTGTATCTCTGGAGCGAGTAAGGAGATATTTGACCACTTGGAGTCGGGACTCAAACTCATCATGAACTTGATATGTTAGCATGAATCCACACACACACGTCAAGTATGCACTTAACAGGTAAAGGTTGATGTCATTTTGCACTGATAAATTTTCATAAAATCAATTACTTAGTCCAATCCTGAGCCAAGGCAAAGTATTAAGCCATGTTTGTTCAGAATTATATCACTATCTTGTTTGAGGACAAACAATAGTTCAAATTTGGGGGGTTTGATAAGTGTGTTTTTGCATACTTATTTACATCACAAACATGACTTAAATACAAGTAAAATGATTGAATTGTTACTTAACTTTGTCAAATTCATGCAATGTAGGTAATTCTATGGAAATAGTGGAATTCAGGAGAAAAGAAGCGAAAAAGGACCAAATTGGAGCAAAATGAAAATTTAGGGACCAAATTGCAATTATCTGAAAGTTGACCCGATGAACACATCAAGCAATTGATCAAGCTAAGCACCAATTGGAAGTTATAATGGAACATTGGAGCAACGAGAAACAAGAGAGGAGGTCAAGGAGTGAATGAATGAAACTTGAGGATCAAAATGACTCAAATTAGAAGTTCGCTCTACTATGCGGTCGCATAGTAGAAAACCTATGCGGTCGCAAGTGACCCTCCAGGGATTAAAAACGCCCTTTTTCATATACCTATGCGGTTGCATAGGTTATGCCTATGCGGTCGCATAGGTATAACTTGTCTCCGATTTTTGCAGTTTCCTTATATGATTGTAACTCCTTTGGTAACCTAATTTCGACGGATTTAAATAGCAAATAAACATCCAGAAGCCGCACGAACGAATTGGGAGGCAAAAACATTCATCTTGGAGAGGATTTGAAGACAAGAACAAGAATTGATGCGAAAATTTACAAGATTTCTTCAAGTTTTGATAACCCGGTGATGTATTTTATTCAAAACTTGTTAGATTTCGTTATTTTTATCATGATAGGCTAGATTTCTACAACTAGGTGATCGATGAACCATGTAATTATTATTAAACTTGTTATTTCATGATTTTGAATTCATAGTTCGATGGGATATTTGAATGGATTATATTGCTCTATTTATTTCCACAATTAATATGCACTTAATTTGTGTGAACTTGGTGGTTTAATTCTAAATTTGAGAAAATTGGATTAAACTCGACATATATAATTCATCATAGGGTCCGAAGGGGATAGAAATATACCCCTATGCCCTATGTAAATCTTTAATTGCTTACAAAAAGATTACATGCGTTCTTGTATAATTGCATCCGTATAGAGATATAGGCTGGTGATTTATGAGAATAGGTTCAACACATCTCGAGAGAGAGTATTGAATAGATTTAGGAGCATTGATTTGTCAAATTCTTATTGGATTATCAAAATTGTGAAATTAGGGTTTAATTAGTAATTATTTGGGGATTCGTGATCCTAGTGCATTCGTTTTACATAGATTTTCATAAATTGACAATACATTTCATTTATTTTCATAACATTTCGTAATTGAGTCATTCGTTAAGTTGATTTGAAATTAGGGTTTTTCAATTTGGGGATTTCTCCCAAAATTAGGACTTTTGATTCTAAAATTCATCTTAATTCAATCAGTTTCGGTTAAGGCTAAAATAAATAAAATTGAACTACTCTTTCTCTGTGGGACGATACTCGGACTTCTAAAGTTCACTTTATTACTTGTCACGACCCGTACACTTGTAGTAATTTAAATCGAAAGAAATATTTCGCGAATAGCGTCTGAGAGAGATACACCTAAATTTCACTATTTCTTCTACTTGAGAACATTTAAATGGATGAAGATATTATGACTACTACCAGCGAAAGAAATATTTCTATTTTTCTTAAAATTCTAGGTCTAAGGAATCAAGTACATACCTCTTTGATCATATTCATCTCGTTCCTTCAAGAACGTGATAATTAATCGGATAATAAACACGATACAAAAAAAAAAGATGATTGGATATGCACAACACTTGAATATTAGCGGGATATACACAATTAAGACAGATATGCAAAAAAAAAAAAAAAAAAAAAAAAAAAAAAAAAAAAAAGATGATTGGATATGCACAACACTTGAATATTAGCGGGATATACACAATTAAGACAGATATGCAAAAAAAAAAAAAAGAAAAGAAAAGAAAAGAAAAAGTATCTACTATATGTTGTGGCGATTGGATATTAAGACATCTATGCTGCGATGAAAATAATTATGCAGCTAGGTAGAAATTGCATGTAAGAATATCTGTCACCAATAGCATGTATATACTTCAAAACAAATAGCTAGGTAGAAACAAAATTTGGTTCATTCATTATTTTCGACATTATAATGCATATGCCTATAAAAAAAAAAATTTCACATGTCACCAAATTAATTTCAGCATACGTGACAAATGATTATGCTTGTAAAAATTATTACCTTCTAACTAATTCACTTTACTTTTGATATAATCGTGTTGTCAACGTGTTATGAAAAAGAGAGAAGAATGAAGAAGTTAATGGACTTGTGTGCATTTTATTAAGAACCAAAACCTCATATTTATAGGAAAGAATTAGAGTTGTAATAGATATAATTGTAATAATAATTAGGACTGTAGGAATATAGTTGTCATTCATTAATAAACATATTATTTACAATACTTCTGATGATTTTTTAAAGGGTAAACATATTCACACCACATTTTTTATTAACTAAACCGTGTTATATTTAAAATGAAGGTCCTTAACTTTTGTACTTGTGCTTTCAACTTTTTTTGTCGTATATTATTTTCAACCTTATTTTAATTAATACATCTTATTACAGACGATGACCAAAAAATATGTTATGAAGAAGTAAAAATATTTATTTATCATTTGCATTTTTAAGTACACTAGATGAACAACACTTACATAAGTTTGACAAAATATAAATCCCATTTTAGCATGAAATTTGAATAAAAATTTGTTATCAAGTACTAGATGTAATAATTAATTGAAGGGTAAAAATAAAAATGTAATGAAAAAGTTTATAAGTGCACAAAATGAGCAACATTTAAAGACTTTAATTATAACTAAAATGTAGTGCAATTCACAAAAATTATCGTGTGACTATAATTACCTTTTTTAAATGTAGACGATTTAAATGTTCTGTTGTCACACATTTTTTGGAAGATTAAATCGTTATTTGGTGGAAATTAAAACCAAAATTTTAATTCAAGTCAAAATCGACAATTACTTTTTAATTATACATTTCACGAGATTTATAATTTTTTAACCACATATCATATCAACTTATATTAAAATCAATTAAAAATTAGCCCTTATTTGTGCTCTATTTTTTCATTAAAATGTATTCTTGAATAGTGATTTGATCTTCTTTTAATCACACATTCTTTAATAAAATAATATTATATGCCAACTCAAAATATTTCTTTATTTTTAACCATATATCATCCATCATAATATTATTTTAAAATACATTTTTTTTTAAAAGAATTGGGCTCCAACTAATTTTTATCCCCCATAAAGAAGGGGATGGACGCGTTTGAGATTGAACTCCTGCGCAGATTTCCCTAAAATTTTAAAGCTTAGCTTTCCTTTTTCCACCGTCAAAAGCATATAGTTGACCGCGTGTCTCAAGTCAAATCAAAGCCCATTCAAAAATCCGTAGTACATGTAATGCAACGATAACTTTGGCTTCCGCGCTGTCTCTTTGCGTATTTATATGCAAGCAATTTAGGGCTCCCTCTCCCGCCGCCCGCTCCATTAGTTTCCTGAAGCAACTCCTATTGATTATTATTTGGTGGTAATAATCTGCTCCTGTACATATTTCTGTAACATTATTCGCATTCTGTTTCTGAATTTGCTGTTTATTTTTATGCTATGAAGAATTACTGCATTTTCCTCTTTGAATGATTTTCTTTTGTCGAAATTCCATATTCAGAGTGGTGCTGGAGGGAAGGGAAGTATATTTATTGGATGGCTCTTCGATTTGAGGTAATCTTTTGACAATTCTCAGCACACTATGTTGGTTAATTTAATGCCGAATTTAACTTGCATCTCATGAATGAGCTTATATTATCATAGTTGTTTTGATGCTTATTTCAATTAAATATATTTAAGAGAATTTTGGAACGAGAGATGTGCTCCGCGCATGCTTAGCCCACGTTTGACATCTTTTAATTTAATTTATTTCACGCAATGACTTTCAACCACATCTTCATGTTAGTTGGATGCCCTTCTTTTGAGTAGTATTTTGTAAAACGACATTGTGAATTGACGTTGGATTATTCGCATTTTACAATTTGAAACGTTTATCTAAGATTCCATAATCTTATAGAATATCACAAATTATATACTCGACAATTCGTGATGTGATCAAAAGTATATCGTTCACAATCATTACATAAAGTTGGACGCTTTATATTGATAAGATTGCATTTTTCTTATTAAGATTTGTATAGAATTTGGAACAAAAACAATAACGTGTTTTGATTTACATTGAACGGAACCGCGTAGATGAAAGATCATATACTCACAATAGTGAAATTCATTAATCATTGAGATGAGAGGATCGTTACTCTAAGGTATCTTCTATAGGCAAATTGAACTTGAGCTCAATAGTCTGATGATGAGATTGTTGGACTTTATATTGTGATTTGATCTCAATGAATTCGTCTTATGAAAATGGAATTTACAGGGTAATACATGTTGGACGCTTTATATTGATAAGATTGCATTATTCTTATTAAGATTTGTTTAGATTTCGGAATAAGAACAATAATGTTTTTTGATGTACATTGAACGGAACCACGTAGATGAAAGATCATATACTAACAATAGCGGAATCCATTAATTATTGAGATGAGACGATCTTTACTCTAAGGTATTTTCTATAGGCAAATTGAACTTGACCTCAATAGTCCGACGATGAGATCGTAGGACTTTATATTGTGATTTGATCACAATGAGTTCACCTTATGAAAATTGAATTTAGAGGGTAAATACATGTTGAAGGGCAAAACGGTCGTTATGCCAATTTCAACATATTGACGGTCAAATGGGGTTGACTTGTGGAACGATAATCAGAGGATATTGTTATTGAATCATAATTTGCTTTTATAACTATCACACGATTTGAGATTACAATCTCGATTTTTTGGTAGAATGAGTCGGGATTAATAGATGTATTTCATTTGGTCAAGAGTTGACTCAATTAGAAACATCTATTAGAACTTGAGTCATGTGAGTCCAGTTAAGCCCCTCTTTTGGTTCCAATAAAGGTGTGTGACTTAATTGGTCTACTACAATAAAGCCCAAGGAAATTCGTGCAATTTACAAACCCTAATTGAGTATTATAAATATGCCCTTTATGGACACATTTTCATATGCTTTTAGGGTTGGCCAAATTTCATTTCCCAATAAGGGGGAGGCACCTAAAGGAGAACAAGTGAGAAGATTTAAGGGAGGAAGCATTTGGTTAGACCATTAAAAGCTCCTTCAAGGTTATTCCCTTTAGGTGTGAGAATTTAAAATATCCAATGATGTCAAGCTGATCTAACATCCTTATTCAAATGGGTTTAATCTTTGAAGGAAAATTAATTTCCTATTGTGACGATTAAATTCAATAACCAACAATTCACACAATAAAATATTCTACACGTAAACAAAAAACTTCCAAAAAAATACTATTCAAAACAATATTTTTTGAGGTTTTTGGATATCTTATATTCAAAACGATATTTTTTAAATTTTAAGGATGTCCAACATGGGCTTAGTTTGGTTTATCAACAGAGAGTTATTACCATTTTAATTATTTTGGGCCTTGTTTTGGATGGTAATTCAAATCTAATTTTGCCTTTTGTCTATGGTCATAAAGTGGACAATATCAATTTATTCAATGATCTCAGTTTTTTCTTTTAACTTACCTCGATTTAATAAATTTATAAATCATTTACAAAGAGGAATAATAGTGTGTTTCACGAATTGTGTGGTAGTAAATGATTAGTAGTTTTGAATATGTGATTAACTTTTTTGTGTTGTTAAAATTATTGTTTAATTTTGACTAAATATATAAGCCATTTATGAATTGGTTTCCAAATGGAGGCTCTCTTTACATGCAATTAGTATATAGTAAGATTACTTCAACTGTTTCCTTTTTTACTCATATTTGATACCACATAAGCTTTAATTTTGTGCTTTCTATGTTAGATTCTTGGAAGATTTAATCGTGCTCGTGCAGCTCAACTGACACTTCCTCACTTTGTGTGCCAAACACCTCTATTCATGCCCGTCGGTACACAAGGTTAGAACTTCTATTATTCACATATTGCTTAGCAATGCATATATCTTCTCTACCACTTAATCTTTTACGTCATCATCACTAGACGAAAAAATAGGCACCTTTAATTGGTTATTATATATATATATATATATATATATATATATATATATTATTTTTATTTTATCATTTTTGTAGAAGACTTGGGATGATTTTTGTTGTTGTTTGGGTAAAAAAAGGTCAAGGAAAATACATTGGTTTGGAATATTACAAAAATAAGTTATATAGAGGGAGTGGATATTGAACTCTACCAAGAGAAGATTCCTAGACAGTTTTTAACTTTGCAAATTTTTCTTCGAAGTGTGAGGTTGCGACAGTTCATTTGATTAATGAAAATATTTGAAAGAAAAATAAATACAAAAAAAAAAAAAGACAGAAAAAGCAAGATTAACAAACTGTTTGGAATGGTCAAGTCCAACTACACCTATATCTACTACCATAGGTCACCTTTGGATTTACATAACTGCAATACTATTAACTTTCAACACCAATGCCCCTTTTGCACTAGTGGATCAGGACAACCAATTTATAGCAAAAAAAAAATACATTTTTTAAACAAAACTTGGTCATAAAACAACTATATTTACGCATCAGACATAGCTGCTAGGGCTTACACTAACTAAAATGCCTCTAACATATGCTATGTAACAATGAAAAGTGAAGACACAGGGGTTTATTATCTCTCAAAGTGAATATAAGAGTAAGGTTTGAGTTGCAGGTCTTAGAAGATTTTTGAAGAAAGCTCATTTATTCAAATTAAGAAAGCTATTTATATGAAGACTTGAAAGATTAAACTTCAAACATGAAATATCATTTTATAGAAAAATAATGTAGTTGAAATCAGAGATGATTACTTTGTATTTCGTAGTGGTAATACAACTCTAATGCAACCTATTTATAGTACATACTATGAATAAGAGAAGGAAAGAATCAATTAACTACGAAAGGAAAAAAAATCATCCTAAAACTTAATCTCTAATTAACAATAAATTACAACTTTCCATTCTTAGTATTTCTTCTCATTCTCGATTTTCTACACTCCCCTTGAAGTTAGCTACTGATGTTGATCATGTTCAACTTGCTACTAAAGCTGTGTAAAATGTCGAGACAATTCTTTGGTGAAGATATCTGTAGTTTGTTCTTTTGTAGCATCATATTTCATACAAATAATCCCATCCTCCACATTCTCTTCGATAAAATGTTTGTTCACTTTGACTTTTAGTTCCTCCAAGAGATTCTTTATCTATAGCCCTTCACATATACCTTTCGCAACAACTTTAAATTTAGCTTCAACACTGTTTCTTGCCACTACATTTTGCTTCTTGCTCCTCCAAGTTATCAATTTTTCCTGTACAAATGTACAGTAGCCGGTGGTAGATCTTCTGTCTTGAATTGATCCAGCACAATCTGCATCTGTGAATATCCCTACTTCTTTCCTTATATTTTTCCAAAGAACAGTCTTTTCCTAGAGGTGCCTTTTAGATATCCAATGATTTTGTACACAGCTTCCAGGTGAAACTCTTTAGGATACGTTGACTTGCCACGTTGACTGCGAAAGCGATGTCTGGCCTAGTATGTGATCGATAGATCAACTTACCAGCAAGCTTTTGTTATCTATCTATTTTCACCGGTTTTGGTGTTCGTTGTTATTTTTCTTGCTTCAATAGGCGTGTTGCTTGGTTTGCACCCCTGCATGTCGATTTCAGTCAAAAGGTCAAGAATGTATTTTCGTTGCGAAACACTAATTCCCTTCTTTGATTTTGCAACCTCCATCTCTAAGAAGTACCACATTTGTTCCAAATTCTTTACTTCAAATTCGATTGCTACACATTTCTTTAGTCTTTCCATCTCAGTTGTGTTGTCCCGAGTTAAGATCATATCATCAACATATACAATCAGAATTATCTTTGCCCCATCTTTGGATTGTTGAAAAAACATGATATGATTTGACTATCTTTGCTGGTATCATTGACTTTTCAATACCTTTGCAAATCTATCAAATCATTCTCTTGGAGACTGCTTGATACCATAGGGAGACTTCTTGAGTTTGCACATTTGATTTTCTTCATTCCTTTTGTTGAAGATTGGTGGTATGGTCATGAAGACTTCTTCTAACTCTCCATTCAAGAATGCATTCTTAGTAAATAGCTTTGCCGCCGGTGCAAGTGTTTCTATGTGGTCGATGCCATAAGTTTGTATATATTCTTTGGGAACCAGACGAGCTTTGTGCGTTCTTTTGTGACATGATATCAGCCCTGTACTTCATATTAAAGCCCTATTTGCACCTTACAAGATTTGCCTCTGCTTCAACATGAGAACTTTCAAAGGTTTTTGTTTCCTTGTTGGCAGTGAATTCTGCCATTGATTTGCTAGGTTAGAGGAATCTAGGCTTTGATATCATATAGTTGAAATCAAAGATGACTACTTTGTACTTCGTAGCTGTAATACAACCATAATGCAACCTATTTATAGTACATAATATGAATAAGAAAAGGAAAGAATCAATCAGCTACGAAAGGAAAAAAAAATCATCCTAAAAGTCAACTCTAATTAATAGTAAATTACAAATTTCCATTCTTAGTCTTTCTTTCCATTCTCTGTTTTCTACAAATAAATTTGGTGGTGGATTGTTAGCAGAAAACTGGCTTAAATTGGGCTCTTATAATGGACGGAAATCTGTGACATGGTGAAGATTAATGATTTAATAAACTGTCCTTATATTGATCATTAAAATCCATAATAGAAATGGTTAGGTGAAAAAAAAAGTGTCACTTCATATGTGAGTTTTAACAAAACGACCAGGTTTCAAAGAAATGCGTTTTTCGAGATTGTAACTGATTCTTGATATCTGGAATTGAGTTTCAGACTTGTGAACTAGTTTTACTTTAAAGTCTTTATGCAGACTTTTGAACCTTAAATACGTAGCTACAGGTACGAGTTTCTTACTTCCAAATTATGATGCAACTTCTGAAATGTACTCTCAAAGTAACAATTTAAGATGAAATGGCGTGGAAAAGTAAGGAAGAGAAATCGATGGTGAAATGACTAACCTACGTTATCCATCATAAATACGATTTCAGTTTTCAACCTCTGTTGATACATCTTCATCTTATTCTTCAACAGTCTACGAGTCAGTTCTCCAACTTCTTGCACCATGTTTCTGACGTATCTATATTTGGACCTGTGAAAATTATAGCACTTAACACATTGTTAAGACTAATTACATCTGAACTCTAATTTAGACATCTCGTTGGTTCCTTCGGCACTTCAGTTCATTTCATGAGTTTGGAGTCTGGTCTTGATTATCAATGTTTGTCCACATTTGAATTTCCTTTTACCTAATCAGAATATTTGATTGAAGTGCTATGATACATGCTATAAAGTCTGGACATCTTATTGTGATTGTAGACATTTGGGTCTGATTCTTACTACATTGACTTTTTAGACATTTGGACTTACTTATAACTTCAGTCTGGATGCTTGGTTGCATCATTTTAATGTATGAAATTTGGTCGTCAATCATCTACTTGAGGTTTTGAGTGATTTGATGTGTCACAAGTAAGATCTTGTCCAATTGATGGAAAGTATATGCCTTTGATTGGTAATTTTAGGATTTTTTTTTTCCATGGAATAGCTGATCAGCTATACCATGTTTTTTGTATAATAAGAGGTCAATGAAGCACTTACTATTTCTTTGCACCGATTTTGGACTGGTCCGCCTCCCTTTATTAGCCACACGTTTTAAGGTAATTGAATAACTTGTAACTCTAACCAATTTCATGGTGGTTTTAATACACCTGGGGTGGTATTATTGAATAAGATAGTTTGTTGAACATAAACCAGGTCAATGGTGGATCATGCCATATATTGGTCCACAATAACCAACAATATGTTGCATTCACAAATCAGATCATGCAGCATTTGGATTCATTGACATTATAAGTTGGATTTTCATGGTTCAGGGACTATAAAAGGTTTAACAAATAACCAGCTAGAGGACATTGGTTGCCAAATTATTCTTGGAAACACTTATCATTTGGCTCTCCGTCCTACTTCTGAGCTCATTGATGAGATGGGAGGTCTCCACAAATTTATGAACTGGCCAAGGGCGCTGCTTACTGACTCCGGTGGTTTTCAAATGGTTTGTCAATCATTATTTACTGTCTTGAATTTAAATAATCACTGTAATGGTTGTTTTACTGTTATTCTTCATCCGTCTCAGTTCCCATTCCCACTCAAAAGATTAAAATAAAATTCTCACTTTTCTATAGAACTGCAGTGTCCTCTTACTATTGATTTCTGAAATAAACTGTCTAATCTTTTATTATTATATCTTTGGCCAGTCACCTTTTTGGTTTGCTTTATGATATATACGACATTAAATGCATCATGGGTAACCATTTGTTGTCTCCATCAATTCTGTTTGTTTTGTGAAATTGAGTATTGTTGCATCATACCAAAACTGTCAGGACCATTTTATTTGTTTGTGTCTTCTTATGGCATCCCCACAAATGATGAAAGTGAATTTTAAGGAAATTTCAGGTGGTATTTGTTTTTTTTAATCACCAGAAGATGAAGGAAGCAAATACTACAATGAGTTAGCAATGACAGACACATTAAATTGTGACATTAATATGTAAGTAGTGGTAACTTGCTCATCAATAGGGGGAGATGATGGGGTTGTTGTCGATAAGAATATAATTAAAATAGTCTCTATTTTTTTCTCTGTGCCTTGCACTTGATTGAGCAAGCATTGGTATATAGATATTGATTTCCATAAGAGATTTATTAAAGAGAAATTGACTTATATTATTTTTCACTTAAATTGTACAATGAAGAGAGTCCATATATATATATTACAAAGAAAGCTGAAAAAGGAATAAAGATCTAATCCCCTATATTTAGTAAGATATCAAAAAATATATGATATACAACACTAATTACGGTAAGAAGGATCTCCTCCAATTTTCTTCAATCAATCCATCTCCTTCTTGCAGTAATTTCGGGATTTTAACACTCCCCTTCAAGTTGGATCGTAAATGTTGATTATATCCAACTTGCATATGAAATCATCGAATTTTTGTCGAGGTAGTCCTTTGTAAATATATCTGCAGTTTGTTCTTACGTAGGAACATATGTCATGCAAATAGTTCCTTCCTCAACCTTTTCCTTTATGAAGTGTGTGTCTACTTCTATGTGTTTGGTGCGATCATGCTGAACTGGATTTAAGGAAATATTGACCGCTGCTTTATTATCACAATAAAGTTTGATTGGGAACTTTATTATAATCCGCAATTCTTCTAGAAGTTTTCTTAACCACAGTCCTTCGCATATTCTTTGTGCAATAGCTTTAAACTCAGCTTCAGCACTGCTTCTTGCTACTACACTTTGTTTCTTGCTTCTCCAAGTTACAAGGTTTCCCCATACATAGGTACAATACCCAGTAGTTGATCTCCTGTCTTCTACTGAACCTGCCCAATTTGCATCTGTGAAGACTTCAACTTCCTTTCTTTCACTCTTCTTGAAAAATAGTCCTTTTTCCTGAGGGCCCTTGAGATATCTGAGGATCTTATAGACTGCTTCCAAATGACTTTCCTTTGGTGAATGCATGTGTTGACTCATGTGACTTACTGCGAATGCAATGTCAGGTCTAGTATGTGACAAATATATTAGTTTTCCTACTAATCTTTGATACCTCTTTATTTCCACTGATCCCCAACATCTTCAGATTTCTTTCCCGCTTTCATGGGTGTGTCACTTGGCTGCATCCTAACATGCCAGTTTCGGCTAGAAGATCAAGAATATATTTTCTCTGTGAGACACTAATGCCCTTTCTCGATCTTGCAATCTCCATTCCCAAGAAGTACCGCATTGTTCCCAGATCTTTCACTTCAAATTCAGTGGCAAGCCTCTTTTTTAGTCTTTCCATTTCCACTACATTGTCTCCTGTTAAAATTATATCATCAACATATACTATTAAGATTGTCTTAGTCCCGTCTTCAAATTGTTGAAGAAATATAGTGTGATCTGACTGTCCCTATCGATATCCTTGACTTTTCAACACCTTTGCAAATCTATCAAACTATGACCTTGGTGAATGCTTGAGTCATCCGATTTTTCTCATTCATTTTACAAAAATCCAGTGGTAATGTCATGAAAACTTCTTCTTCCAGTTCTCCATTTAAAAATGCATTTTTAATGTCTAGTTGTTGAAGTGGCCAATTCAAATTTGCAGCTACTGATAGAAGAACTCGAATTTTATTCAATTTTGCTACTGGTGCAAATGTTTCCGTGTAGTCGATGCCATATGTTTGTGTGTATCCTTTTGCAACCAACCGAGTTTTATATCGTTCAATAGTCCCATCAGCTCTGTATCTCACATTAAAAACCCATTTGCTCCCAACTAGTCTCTTCCCTTTTGGTAGGTCCAATACTTCCCAAGTTTCATTTTTCTCCAACGCTCTCATTTCCGCCAATACTGCATCTCTCCATTCAGGAATCTCCAAGGCTTCTTGGATATTTTTTGGGATTTCTGTACTGTCCAGATGAGATGTGAAAGCACGAAACTCAGTAGATAAGGTATTATAAGACATGAATTTTGAAATAGGGTGGAGAGTACATGACCGAGTTTGCTTTCTAAGAGCAATGGGTAAATCTGAAGTTTCTGATGCTTCATGAGGTTGTGGAGCTATCATCGGGTCTGACTCTTTTGGTGCTTCGGATGTGAGAGTCTCCTTGTACTTTGATTTTGGCTTTCGTGAATAGACTAGTATCTCTTTATCATTTTGTTTTTCTACATCTCTCCCTGAGTTTAAGTTTCCTTCTGTAAATGGCATATTCAATGGTGAAATAGGTTTTATGGGTGGTGTAGGTTCAGGAGGAGAAAGATTGAAATCTAAGAACCGATCTTCATATAAGTTCTCCCCTGAAGAGAGGTTTTTTCAAAATATGGTTTAGTTTCGAAGAAGGTAACATCCAGGTTGACAAAGAGTCTTTTTGTAGAGGGATCATAACATTTGTAACCCTTTTGAGTAGGGGAATACCCAATCAATACACATTTAATAGCTCGAGGATCAAGTTTACCTCTGTGATGGGAGTGGATATGGACAAAAGCGGTACATCCAAATACTCTTAGTGATAGATTAGAGTTGAGACGAGAGGTTGGAAATAACTTTTGAAATTTCTGGAGGGGTGATTCGAAGTTAAAGAGTACGACTCGGCATTCTGTTGATTACGTAGGTGGATGTCAGGATAGCATCTCCTCTGTGAACATTTTGGGCATATTAGTGGTAAACATCAAAGCACGAGCAACCTCTAAGAGGTGTCTATTTTTTCGTTCGGCGATCTCATTTTGTTGGGGAGTGTCAATGCATGAGCTTTGATGGATTATTCCATGTGTTTGAAGGAAATCTCCCAAGATGTTATTGAAGTATTCTGTACCGTTATCAGTTCGCAAAATTTGGATTTGTGTTTGAAATTGTGTTTGAACCAGGGAACGGAAATTGAGAAATACAGAGCAAACATTTGATTTCTCCTTTAGGAGGTAGACCCAACAAATTCGACTGTGATCATCAATGAATGTAATAACCACTTTGCATGATTACGGTTAGGGATTTGTGAAGGGCCCCACAAGTCACTATGGATTATAGTGAAAGGTTTAGATGGTTTATATGTAGACTTTGGAAATGATGCACGTTGATGTTTTGCAAATTCACATTTTCACATTGCAAATCAATAGGCTTTTTATTCAGAAAAATAGAGGGAAATACACGTTTCAAGTACTGAAAGTTTGGATGACCCATTCTAAAATGCCATAATATAATATCACTATCTCTAAAGACAGATGTAGAATCACAAAATGTAACTTGACGTTGTTTACTCACATCAGCCTTTTCAAAGTAATAGAGTCCTTCTCTTTCCTTAGCATTGCCAATCGTCTTCCCCGATAATAGGTCCTGAAAAACACAATGAGGTGGTAGAAATTTAGCAGAGCAATTTGAATTTTTGGTCAATTGACTTATGGACAGTAGATTGCATGATAAATTTGGAACCTGGAGGACATATTTTAAAGTTATAGAATCAGAGATTTTTATATTCCCTTTTCCTGCGACTGAAGAGAGTGAGCCATCCGCAATTTTAACTTTAAGATTACCGGCACAAGTGGAATATGTGGAGAATAGATGGTAGGAGTTTGTCATGTGATCAGATGCTCCCGAGTCAATAATCCATGGAGTTTTAGATTGAGTTATAGACTTCAATGCTCTTAAGAAGTTACCTCTGTGATCTAGCGAGCTCGTCGGGTTGTTTGTAGAGGATTGACTCGATGATTGAAAGCTTGAAAACAATTTGTAGAGTTACTCCATTTGTTCAGAATTAAACGCACTACTAGACTTGGATTTTTCCGTTTGATAATCAACTGATGCCTGGTATCCATGATTTTTATTATTTTGCCTCGGTTTCCAATCGCTCGGTTTTCCATCTATATCCTAACATGTGTCTTCTCCGTGCCCTGGTTTTCGACAATGCTCACACTAGAGCCGACCCCTTTGCTGTTTTGGACCCGATCTACTTGCTGGCCCTTTAGAATATAGGCCAATCATTCCCGGCCCAATGCTGGATTTATTTTGCCCATGATTAAAACCAGCTCCACCGTGCAAATTAGTAGGCCCAGTCATTCTAGGCCCGTTACCAAACTCATTTGGCCCATGATTGAAAGTTGCTCCTCTACCTGACTTAGTAGGCCCGTTATTAGAAGACCCAATTCCTTTAGACATCAATCCAGAGACTTCAACATTTGGAGCCCCAAACACACTGGTTTCACTCAACATTATCTTGCGTTGGATTTCTTCTCGTCGTACCTCTGCGAAAACTTCTCGCGGCGAGGGAAGGGGTTGCCGGCCAAGAATTCGCCCCCGAACGTCGTCTAAGTCGTGGTGGAGTCCTGCCAAGAATTCATACATGCGTTCGTTTTCCAGTTTCTTCTTGTACCGAACATTGTCTTCAGCACACGTCCATTCTTCTTTAGAACTTTGGTCGAGTTCTTGCCACAACCCATTCATCTCAAGGTAGTAGTCAGTGACTTCTCGTTCTCATTGCTTCATTTGACACAATTTTGATTTGATTTCGAAAATTTTGGAAGAATTCTCGGAATCTGAGTACATCTCTTTTACGGCCTCCTAAACCTCTTTTGCGGTTGGAAGGAAGAAGTATGTCTTGCCGATGACAGGTTGCATAGAGTTCACGAGCCAGGCAGACACCGTCAAGTTCTCTGACTTCCATTTTTGAAGAAGAGCGAGGCTGGTTGCGGCTGGCATCTTAGTTTCGCTTGTCAGGTACCCCAATTTCCATCCACAATAAGTTTAATCGATGGGGCCCACTCACGAAAATTCTTCCCGTTCAATTTTTCTACTGTAAATTGGAAGGATGAGTTTTCAATTCCTCCTATAGACGTTGCTTCAGATTCACTGTTGTATGACTCAGAGGTCATTGAGCCTCTGTTATTCTTGGTTGCTTCAGCCATACTCTGACTAGGCTAGAAGATACTGTGGCTCTGATACCATGAAGAGAAATTGACTTATATTATTTCTCACTTAAATTGTACAATGAAGAGAGTTCATAAATATATTACAAAGAAAGCTGAAAAAGGAATAAAAATCTAATCCCCTATATTTAGTAAGAAATCAAAAAATATATAATATACAACACTAATTACGGTAAGAAGGATCTCCTCCAATTTTCTTCAATAAATCCATCTCCTTCTTGCAGTAATTTCGGGATTTTAACATTTATCAATATCTCTTGATTCCTTTTTGAAATGATGGAAGACACTCATATTTGTTGATCTTTGTTCATTTCTCACGAACAAACTGCAAGCTGTTTAAAACTGGTCCAATATTCAAAATATTGGGATTAAAAAGCTGTCTTTCCTCAGTAATTCGCTATAAAAGTGAATGAATTCATCCGCTACCTAATTTTGAGAAGAGGTATAAGTACCATTTCTCCCAAGGACAGATGCAATGTAATTCCTTTTAGTATTTCTCTTTACTATCAAGTCGAAGAACTTAGTGCACTTGCTGCTATACTTAAGTATTCACATATGGCTTGTTGGTAGTAAAAGCTCCTCTCCGCTTCGTGTAAACCCATGGCAACTTTCCTCAACCGAGCAACCTCACTTTGTAATTGAAGATTGATTGGATCATCATGCAATTCCAGCCGAACCAATTCCAAGGACTTAGTAGCAAATTCAGCCCTAGTAGAAATATGCCCATAATGCTTATCATTTAACTCTGTAAGCACCCCTTTGAGACTTTTAAACTTTTTACAAAGTGAAAATTGCTTTGTTCCAAGTACCTCTTGATTCCAACAATTAAGTACAAGATCCCGAAAATCTTCATGGCTGGTCCACATATTGAAGACTTTAAATGGTTTCCTTTTACTCTCAACATGTTCGAAGAGTGAAACAATACAAGGGGAGTGGTTGGAAAGGCAACCAGAGGGAAGAAATTCAGCGAGGCTAATAAATCCCATGTGCAACCAAATATCATTTACTGGGCCCTATCAAGTTTACCATAAACCAAGTTATTAGTCTAAGTGTAAAAGCATCCAATAGATCTCATATCCGTAAGTCCAACATTTAGGGACAATTTTCAAAATCTTTCACCTCATACAGGGACCAAGGTAACATCTGCTCCATTACTTTTTTCATCAAACCTAAGTACATTGTTGAAATCGCCCATGATCAACCAAGGCGTAGAACAATTCAATACAAACTCCATGACGTTATTCCACAATGGTCTCCGATTCACAATAGTATGAAAAGCATAGACAAAGCTAACAAGAAATGTAAGTGAAGTTACCTTACAAGTGATGGTACAATGGATGATTTGTGGTGTAGTCTCCACCACTTCAAAGTTGACTTTCATGGAATTCTACAAATCCAAAATTCGGCCAGCTTTGGGAGTGGCAAAGTTGTTGATTTGCTTCAAATCACCAAATTTATTCCGCATAATCCAGTCCAACTTCGGCTTCCCCAATTTAGTTTCCAAAATACCCAGTGCATCCATATCGTGTTGCTTCATAAAGTTACAACCCCGTTTTGTTCTAGGGACAGGTTCAAGCCCCTAATGTTCCAAGTTCCTACCTTCATGATGATGAAGGTAGGGAGATTCACTTCTTCTTATATTTGACGTTAACACTTTTCTTTTTCTCGTTGAGCTTCCCCCTTAAGCTTCTCATTGCTAGATGCCTTAGAAGTCATGCCTAGTATGTTTGTGGACCCATCTGCCACTGACTTTGCCCTGCAATTGCTGTTGTTACCCACTGTATGGTAAGGAGTTCGTCTCCCATTTTTCTACCCATTGCTCAAGTTCTTCTTGCCAATAAACTCAATGAATAGTTCATCAATCTGTTCTTCCAACTGTTGTTCCTGTGAGACTGTTGTGGATTATTTTGGCCACAACTGCCTGAGACTTCCCCTCCACAGCATTCTGACTTTGTTTTCCAGCCTGAGTTAGCATACCATTAGCCTCCACATTCTGATTTTGTTTTCCAGCCAGCTTCTTAGAGTTGCATACAGCTGTCATGTGCCCAAACATCTTACAAGTTGCACAAAACTTCAGTTTGTGCTCATATACAACAGATTGTACTCTCAATTTACCTGTAGGCAAGATCATTTCAACAGTGCGTATCAGCTCCTTAGATGCATCAATTTCCACAAGGACCTGAGTGTAAGACAATCTCCCTTTGGTTTGAGTGAGCTTTTCCATTGAAATTGGTTTACTGATCTTCAAAACAATCTTTCCCAAAACTTTTGGATTCCAACAACCCAAAGGTAGGTAATTTTACCCGAGTAGCAGCTGAAGAAGAAGATGTGGAGAAGAAGCCTCGATATTCTTACCTGGTCCAAGAGACAAAGCAGCAGACTTTTCCATTCATGGCCTGGACAGCCCTGGTAGTCATGTCAGGAACCTGTTCCTTCCCGGGTATTATCCTGTCAATCTCACTTGGAGTAGATGAAGAATGATGACCGGATTTTTTCTTGCCCATACTTAGAAGAAGAGAATAGTGGGGAGAAGGTGAAAAACTCAGCCAGAAACGGCCGTGTGAGCTGGAATGAGGTGTAGAGTTTTTAAGTATAGTTCAGCCTATAGATACAAGGCTGGACAGATAGTGCACACATTGGGAAATAATTTAAAATATGGCTAAGCAAAGTTCAAAATATTTTTTGTAAACAAAATAGGGAAGCTACCCCTGCCAAAGCTGGAAAAATATCTGGAAAAGGCTAGGGAGAGTAAGTGAAATTTGAAAATTCAGACAAAAGGAGGGGGAATCAAGATTTGAATACTCTACCCAAAAAGGCAAAGAACACTATGTAGATGAATATGAATCTCCATAGACTAGCTATAGGCATCCTGCCAGTTTACTCCACCATGAACTCAACCTCAAAGCTTCAAGAAAAAACACAAGTCTTACACCAAAAACCACAAGGAAACTGGGCGACACAAAGCAAGAGGAGAGTAGTGAGGAATGAAATCACCTGAACACTGCTCCACAAAACTACCAAAGCTGATTGACTGGACTCAAAAACCAGCAAACCAGGCTGTCAGCCTGTCACTGAATCTGGCCGAACAGAGCAAGAAATTGAAAATACCGACTTCAATTTTCACTAAGAGAACAAAGTGAAAATCGAAAAAAGATGCTAGCAAACAACCAAGTAATCGAGAAATCTCAAGAATGCAAGAGGCACTAAAGTGAGTTTTCTCTCACTAGAGTTGAGAGCTTCTTTCTCTACTTGATTATATTTGTCATGGGGGCCTGTTAGTAAGTATCATGATTTCTGAGTGAAAGGAACTTAAGCTGCTCGTGTGTGGTATTAGGTTGTTCTCCCCTTATGGTATATATGTTATTCTTCAATGAAGTCCTAGAAGTTTACAACGACAAGAATACTTTTATTACCTATATTCATTTCATTCATTGTTTATTTCCTCTTGCACATTTTCCTTTGTTGAAGAGTTTTTATTATGATTTTCTTCTGCCTTTTCTGAGCGTTTAACCTGCTTTTCGTCCGTATAGATCGTTTTCCAAAAGCTTTAAAATTTATTTTAAATGGACTGTAGAGTGATTATATGACAACTAGGTTGCCAACTTCTCTAATGCTGTTAGGTCTCCTTATTGCATTTGGCAGACATCACAGAAAAGGGAGTCACGTTTCAGGTAATTATTTTCGTTTCAGTGTGCTGTTCTTTTATATCAATACACCTATTATATTCAAAGTTTTCCACTTCCAAGTCATGATGGTTTAGTGATGGAAATCATGTCAGTGTAGTGCTTAAATACTGTAAAACTAATTTGTTTCACATTTAATCTCTACACAAAGTAAGTTTCTTTATTTTGCATTTTTGCATATAGCAATATGTGGGAAACAACAATGTGCAGCGTCACCTCTCCGTTTGAGCTTATGCGTTCTTATAAGCATAATTTCATCAGAATGGTATTTGGAGAAGGGAAAATGGAAATCCTACACACCACTTTCATGTATCCCCTCTGCCCATGGCACCGGAGAGAGAGAGAGAGAGAGAGAGAGAGGATGAAAAGACATTGTTATCTTTGTTTGACCCATTTTCCTTTAATTAATTTGACTCAAGTGCAGAATATTTACGCTGCTTGTAATTAGTACATCATTTGCATTTTTTGTTTTTTTCCCTTTTGCAGTCACCGGTTGATGGGAAGCCAATGCTACTTACACCTGAAGAATCAATACAAATACAAGTAGGAATTCTTTCAATATATGCATCTCATCCTGTAAATTATTTTGTGTAGGAAGTATGTGTTTGCCTGTTTCAATTTTACTTTATCTTGTATTCAATTCACAGCTGAAAAATGATCCAGCTATTATATTGTTTAGAATTACTTTTCTGTTATCCTCTGCTGTCAGTCTTCATTTAATTTTCTTTTATTTCCTTGAATGTAATAATTGATTGAATCACCTCATTTATTTGTATTATACACATTCCCTCAACTACTGGATATGCTACCCAAAAGTTATGCAGTTGGCTGATCATTATACCTTAGTTATAAACAACTTTACACCCCTGCAAATTGTTAAATTAACTAGGATTCAAGGCAGTCTTGGGTTGATTTGAATTTGTTGGATCACAAGGGTTATTCTATATTTTATGCAAAGGTCTTTGACTTTCAGCAATTTCTGAGCTTGTATTATCTCATCTGGATCTGAATGTTCCAGATTAAAGAGAGAGTCAAGAAATTTAGATCATTGAATTGAATTATTTTCATTTTTCAATTGATAATACTTTTTGAAGGAATAGAAGGAACAGTCTGTTTAAGCAAGCCATTGCTATCATTTTGGCTGTGGAAGTGTTTTAGATCTGTCTCTCCACCTCTAGTTATTTTATTAGTTTCATTTCTAGTCCATTTCAAATGAGTGAATTGCTATGTAATATTTTCATCTAATCTATGCTATAATATCAACCTACGCAACAAAACGTTTACATGCACAATCACTTAAAGAGTTAGAAAATTGCTTCAGACAAAGGGTAATATCCAGGCGATGAAACTGACTTGATTATGTGGTATGTAATAGTTGCTTTCTTAAGCTTATGACTGATAGAAACAATACCCAAAATGTATGTTTTTCTCTGTTTCTGTGTTTATACAAGAGATCTCACATCCTACCCTACCACTTGGACTAGTACTCGATAAAAGTAGGATTTGCTTGTTTATATACCATTCTTACACCTCTCTCTCTGTTTCCCATGTGCAGCTTTCCGATAGAAAGATTCCATGTATTGTGCATTATTTTGATGCATAGTTTGAAGTTTATAACTTAAACAATCTTATGTCTTTAATTCTGGTGGAAATAGTTGTGCTATTTGGCTAGAAAAATATGATTTGTTCCACTCTTGCATTATTGTGCTAAATAAAACATGGAAGACAAATTTTCAACTTCTGTAAATTGGACTTCTCTTTTAGAAAAAAAGTAGGATTTGATTTGTTTATGCACCACCATCTCATCTCTGTATTTATTTATTTATTTTTTTATATTGTGCTGGCAATGAATTGGATAGTATTGTTGTACTACTATAACTTGAAAAGAGTCTTATTTTTTTACTCCTGGTAACCTTAACTATGTTATTTAGCTAGAACTATAACTACGTAGGAGTGTATATTTGACAATGAACAATTAAAGATTAAGAAATGAAAAGGGTGCAAAGAAGAAAAGTATTGAGGGCAAGAGGAAATCTGTTTTATTAATATAAAAAAGGGGTTGTGAATTACAATGAATAATCCCTTTATAAATAGAACAAGAAACTCGAGAAACTAAAATTAAAGACACTTCTAATAAACTAGAATCTTATGGAAATATCAAATCTAATTTAATCTAATCTAAACAATCATAATTATAATTAAACTCTATTTTAACCTTCTATCTAAAATATATCTCTATTTTGATCATTTCTCTCCGGCTGAGAGACTTGACTCTGAAGAGGTAGAATGGAACTTCATACTATAAAGAAGTCGATCTTTTGTCTTGACTAAATGCTTGTATTGAACCATGGACAACAACATATATCTGATATTATGTTAAGGGAGTGATCTTTCTTATGAACCAAATATCGGAATTGCTCAAATGATGACAATTAAAACTGCAAATTATCTCGAAGAATATGGGGGAGGATATCTTTTTCTAATCAAGTATTGATATGAAACTCTAAAAAGCAAATTATGTCGAAAAAGATGGTCTCATCAAGGAGGACAATCTCTTCTTCTAATCAAGTATCGACATGGAACTCAAAAAGCACAAATTTATGCTACTCATCCATAAAATTTTCAATTGATTGCACATAATGAGGCGCACAAGGAACTAGAGCTGTAGACTGATCTACAAAAAAAATATTGCAACATCAAAAGCTTGAATGGTCCCTGATAAGGAAACAATTTTGCTATATTGAAAATATAAATTTCATTCAAGTGTGATGGCCAATCAAATAGATTATCTTATATGAATGATCCATAAACTTTTTCTCAACGTTTTTAAGAAATCGAATGAAAGAGATACGTAATAAAGCATAATTATTATCAATAGAGTCTTCTAGCCTATATTGCACATCAAAAGTAAGTTCAAGAATTTTGTAATTAAAAATAATTTGTCCTTTTTAATTTTGGCATAAAATTTAGGAACATTGAAAAAAAAAAAGAATGGGCTAACACCATATGCCTGCAATTAGTAGACAACAACGTAATATCAATGCGAAAAGTATGCAATCGAACAATGACCTTGAAAAATAACGTGGTAACTCGAGGAGTATCGTGCAGTAGAGAGAACACTAAAATATAGTAGAGATGAGATCGAAGAGGTGGAATGTTTGACTTTAGCGGCAATGCTAAAAGTAATTTGTCAACTATGTCAATGTTAAGTGTATTGATTATAGGTGTGATTACGATATTGGACATTATACCCTATTTAGAATCGTCATCTTCTCACGTTAGCTGTAGTCTCAAGAATCCAAGTCTCTTTGCGTAAAAGTCGATGGATTTGTCAATGAGAGATGCAAATGATGAAATAATTAATGGAAAAGTATCATGTATAATCTCATTACTATGAGGAGTATCGAGTGCCATGATACAGAATATTTCACTATGGCAAGTAGCAGTGTAAGCAAAATTTGGTTATTTTAATAGCTCATCAGAGATCAATGCTTTGATAATATTAGAAAGAGATGTGAGTATGGACATATCAGGTGATTGGTCAACTCGTGAGAAAATTCTCAATTTGTTCAAGTAAATATGGGAGTTCATTAAAAGGCCAAAAATTCATTTTTTCCCCCAACAATTGGACTCCTAATTTTGATATTCACACCATAATTTTCTGTTTATTTATTTTTAAAAAAAAAAATAAAGTAACTAAAAATTTAAAGCAATTTTTTTTTCACTAACTGAAAAGAGGAAAAAACTATTGCTGCTGCTGAGACGATTCTTCTTGTATTTTGTATTGTTCTAAGGTTTTTTATATATGATAGATAATTATAGGTCTTGGATGAATGGTGGAAGGTGGCAATGTATGTATGGATTGGATAGAAACGTTTATTTAAATCTTAGGCCATAGGAGAACGAATCGGTCTGATACCAAATTGATGCACGAGCATATATTTGACAACGAACAATTGAAGATTAAGAAAAGAAAAGGGTGTAAAGAAAAGTATTGATGACAAAGGGAATTCTGTTTTATTCTATAATAAATGATTGTGAATTACAGTGAATTAAATTATTTATTTATAGAGCAAGAAACTAAAGATAAACAAAAATTAAATGAACTTCTAATAAACTAGAATCTTATCGAAATATCTAATCTAATCTGAAGTCTAAACAATCATAATTGGAATTAAACTCTATTTTAAATTTTTATCTAAACAATATCTTTGTCTCCATCAATAACTCTTTTGACTCTTAGCACTTCTGCATGACTTTTTAATTACTTAATAGGTTTGAAGAGCGTGATTCTGTCATTATTTTGTGGATCAAGGCATAGAAATATGTTTCATTCCTTGGCATAAAACTGTCAACAATCTACTTAGTTTCCTGTCTCGCTATATATTTTTCTATTATCTCATTAGCATATCATTTCACAACTGTTGCAGAATAGAATTGGAGCCGATATCATTATGGCTCTTGATGATGTTGTGAGAACCACTATTACAGGTCCAAGAATTGAAGAAGCTATGTATCGCACTCTTCGCTGGATTGATAGGTGCATAGCAGGTAGATATGCATTAGCACTTTTCTAGCCTGCTTGAATTCATGTATACTTCAACTCTTCTGTATATAATTCATGTATGATTCGACTCTGATGCATATAATTCATGTACACCTCAACCCTTATGCAATATAACTCATTTATGCTTCAACTCTTGTCTTGTGCATATAATTCGTGCTAAATAATACTCTTATCAAGGGGGCTTCAATGTTTAGAAAGATTAGTGGATAGAGCGAAAGATTATTGTTTGTTGAGAGGTTTCAAATAGGAAGAGAGGAAAGTAGCTTCTATTCCTTGGTTACCTGGAATTTAGTTGTTAGGCGTTGAGAAAAGGAGGGTTGCCAGGTTGGGAATTGGTAATTTAATAGATAAAAATTGACTCTTATGGGAGAGTGATTTTGGACATTTTACATGGAACTGAACTCTCTTTGGGGTAGCTTAAGAAACAAATATGGTCTTCCAAAAAAATTAGAATTCTAATGTAGCATCCAGAAGCTCATTTAGAAATTCTTGTAATCTTACTTCTTAGGGAACTAATTCATTTCTTTGTATCAATAAATGGGCCATTGGAATCAGTGACAATTCATGCATGGTACTTTCTCAAGTTAGACTGTTGGTTTGTGATCATTGTCCAATTGAATCATATTGAGAGACCTAACTCCATAAGAGGTTAAATGTCATTACATGATGTCATTGATGCTTTGTTTCATCGTCATTTCATTTATGTTTATTCACTGTTTTTTTTTTCTGTCATTTCTCATGTTATTATATGACATTTATGACACTAATGTTCGTGGACAGCTCACAAGAAACCACATGAACAGAATTTGTTCGGCATTGTACAAGGTGGCTTAGATCCAGTTTTGAGGTTACTTAGAAATTAATCCATGAAAATTCTTATATTTCACTGCATATTTATGCCATATGGTTATTGTTCTTGCTTACTATTCTTTTTCATCATAATCTCTCTTGTTACAGGGATATATGCGTCAGAGGTTTAGTGGATCGTAATTTGCCCGGGTATTCTAAACCTCTTTCATCTTTTAGATGTTGTAAATGTTGGCCTTGTGCATTGTGTCCTCTCACTGAATTTGTAGAATACTTTTTGGAAACTGTAATGTTTAGATAAGGTTTGGTTGAACTTTGATTAAGGGATGGTCTGTTCCTGTGCCTATAATGCTTTTCTTCTATTTAATCATTGCTAGAAATGGTCTGTTGTTGCAGATCAAGTATATTCCCTCTCCCAAATGTGTAAAATAAAGTAATAAATTCGTGGCTTGCCATCCATAAGAAATAGGGTAAATGAAGAAATTAAAAGAAGAATGTTGCAGTTGTGATGAGAAGTTCGGAACCTGGCTTTAAGATATTATTGTTTATTTGGTTAGAACCAACCACCCCCCTCCCCCGGTGCTCATTTGTTTTTTGCCTGCTCAACGTTTTTTCAACTGATGTCAGATATGTAAAGGAATTAATCACTACATCAATTTACATAATCACTCCAAAAATACTGTGATTTACTGATCAATGGGCTGAAACGACTGAATTTGCTTTTGTGACAGCTATGCTATTGGTGGTCTTGCAGGCGGTGAAGATAAAGATTCATTTTGGCGAGTTGTTGCTCAGTGCACTGCTGCTTTGCCTGAGGATAAACCAAGATATGTTATGGTACTAGTCAATTTTGATTATACTTAAAACTTTTTAATATCTAACGTATCCTTTGCTATCGGCTTCAGTTTCTAAAGCATTTTGATGTCTGTCTTGCTCTCTCAAGGGTGTTGGCTATCCACTAGATGTTGTAGTTTGCAGTGCTTTAGGTGCTGACATGTACGACTGTGTCTACCCTACACGAACTGCTCGCTTCGGCACTGCTCTTGTACCTGAGGTAATGCCTTATTCTCTCCTTTACATCTTTATAAATTGATGTCATCTGATCTCTTAAGACACAAACTGTAAATATCCTCTGGATTACTGGAAGGAGTTGGTCTAATATCAAGACAAAATTGATCTATTCATTTGCATGTAAGCATGTTGCTATTCATTCATATGCTTGCATGGCTATGGTCATTCCAACCATTGATGGACGGTTACAATATAATTCTAGTGTTGCTTGACAACATACAAGAGAACAAGCATCTTGTGTCTCCAGAATTTGTTCATTGTAACTAATTAATTTCCACATCAAATAGTTGAACAATCTTCATGATTTCATTCATTACAATTATAACTGCTGTTAGATGAAGTTGTTGTGAGGTGGTTTCACATATGCAATGGTTTTCCATTACAGTGTCTTGCTAGACAGCTAAGTAAGGTGTTACAACTATGCTTTTGTACCAGATTAAAATGATGTACTAGATAGGAGAACCTGAATATTGTTTAGGCACAGGAACAGGAGGTACTTCAGAGGCTGTTTTGGGAGATTATTAGGGACTGAAGGGATTGGGAAGATGCTAGCTTTTTAGGGGGTTCCGGACAGAAAAATGCTGAGGCTCAAATATGCCATGAAAGTAATAATTATGTAGGTCATCTTATTCTAATTTATATGATTTTTAAGAAATAGTATGTTTTAGTTGACATTGTTGGTTGAAAGAAATGATATTTTCAGAAGCAGCATTTCACTGTAGAAAAAAGTAAACTATACTGGTCTATTGTAGAAGAGTAGTAGGTAGAAATTCCAGCTATGTATCTAAGAATAAAATTCCAAATGTGTGGCTGAAATTAAATGTCAAACAAAGCTCCAAAAGCTTCACAGCTTATCATACTTCTGTATGCCAGTTGAAGATTTTGCATACCATAAATTGTCAGGCTGCATGATATGAAAACTTGGGGAGCTATAATTACAAGAAAGCCCTTTAACTCTACTCAATATATATGATGTATGAGTCCTGTAAGGACTAGAAGGAGATAAGTCGAAATACGGAAAGATCCCATAGACAATGAAAGTGACCTGGCTACTTATGAAGACAAAAATAACATAAGATGGAAGAAGATAAGTCAAAATACAGCAAGATCCCATTGACAGTGAAAGTGACCTGGCTACTTATGAAGACAAAAATAACATAAGCTGAAGCCTGAAGTACATATAACTAGTTTCAAATCCTTTGGTATATGTAGTCGGGATGTGCCCACATCAATCTGGTTTTCTTTGCCTTGAACAATAACAGTTTAGTACTTGTTCAGTAGACAACAATGTTTCTTGAAAATACTTCCCATAATTGAAAAGGTTTTCTTCCTCTACAAGTGTACGAGTTTCTTCTTAAACTATTGTTATGAAGCTGTGACACAAGTTTCTTTCCTCCTTTTTATTTTTTATTTTTTTATTTTTTGTGTATCTCAAGTTTTTAGCTTTTTAGCAATTGTCTTGAGGAATTAGCTCACAATTGGTCATTTTGACGTAGAAGATACACTTCCATCTGCAGTTGACTTGCCATTAATTCATTATGCAGGGCGTTTTAAAACTTAAGCACCAGGCAATGGCTGATGACACTCGTCCTATTGATTCGACATGCGAATGCATGGTATAACCCACTCTCTGTCTTGTTTATCCATTTGGAATATATAGCATTTGGGTCTTGATATTCTATTATTCGATACAGGTGTGCAAAAATTACACAAGAGCTTACATTCACTGTCTTGTTACTAAGGAAGCTATGGGATCCCAACTTTTGTCCTATCACAATTTGTTTTATATGATGAAGGTAGCAACCCACAGTATTTTTCCGGAAAAGTTCTCTTGCCCTTGTTGCCCCATTCAAGTTTAATGTCCATTAACATAATCTTGCAGCTTAGCAGAAATTTACACTCATCAATTATTGAAGGCCGGTTTCCAGAGTATGTTTCTCCAATTATTATGTGAATAAAGTTGCTTGTACATAATGGAGTTAAATAATGATTTACGTAAAGATGAGTTGTCAAAAAGAGAGTGAAATTTCCCATCTTTTTTTTTTTTTTTATTTGGTTGAAGAAATTCTAATCCAATCATATCTCATCACGTCTTGTGTATGCAAACAATTATGTACATGTAGGCTGTAGCACATATATTATTTTATCTACTTTATGTCTTCTGATTGCTTCAGTTCCTTTTTTTCTATCTTGCAGGTTCATTTGCAAATTTCTGCAGAAGATGGTAACTTTGATGAAATTTATTCATCTATGTCGCTTTGTGTTATGTTTCATGAAAAAGTTGAAAGTTAGTTCTTTGTGGTGATTTTGTAGTTCCCAAAAGGCGACGTCCCTGAATGGGTCTGCAATGCCATGGAGGTTGCTGGAATCAACATTTCTTCATGCTGCGCACCCCTTCCCGTCATCCAATCATGAATTATTAGCAAATATGCAGAGGAAGGAATTAATTTAGTGAGAATTCTGCAGCTTGCTTCTTACATTAAAATGGAGGATAGGATACACACAACAAGGCAGCATAAAGTTTTGTGCTCAATATGCTGGCAAAAACCTTTCAATTAGAAGAAAACCAACACAATGGATCAATGTTGTTGTTAGTTTAATTTGATCAAGTAATCATTTTTCCTAGTTTATTCAATATTAGAAAATTTCTTGATGATGAATATGTATTACGTAAAATCATCAATTCATACATATGTCAACATGTAAATAAGATTATATCTTACTCATATTTCTAAATTTGTTACTTTTAGGGATAGTATTGCATGCACAACTCTCAAAGCCGAATTGAGTTGTGAAAACTAAAGTAATGGTTATTCACTTCAAGCCTTAGCAAACTAAAGAAGCTGAGCTGAGTAAAGTTGAAATTCTAGACAAGATAGTGCCTTCATTTGAAGGATTTTACCCGCTTGTACAGCATTGTAGCAATTCGATTCGATCATGAAGATGGAGCCAAGCATTCAAGGGTCAAAGTACCGTTTGAAATAATCACACTGAGTAATCAAGAAGTCGAGATTGCACTGGATATTGAGGAACGGATCCAAAACGTTCGTTGGTGCCGTAAAGCCCTGAATTTTCTTTAACCATCACAATGGTCAGACTTCCAAACCCATAATTATTTAAACTGGAAAATCTACCCCACTCACCCCCCCCCCCCCCCCAAAAAAAAAATATATAGCCTCATATAAGCTAGCTGATAGTCAAAATGAGCATGGTGAAAGTCCGAAGCAGCAGCGGAAGGGTGAGGTCTAAGAATTCCTCTAATGCTCAGATGACACGAGTCTCATAGAAATCCCATCTACAAAGTCCAGGAGTGTCTGGTAGGCCCTTACGGCAACGTATAAAGTCCTAGGAGCAAGGGGATACGTTTCACGATGAATAAGGAATTTTAACATATTCAATTTTCTAAATTGAAGTTGAATTTACAATTTAGATTGTTTTAGAATAAATGAAAATTTTTGGGCAATTTTACTGTTTTGGTTTACCAAAGAGCGATTGCAGTACCAATAAAAAAGACGATTGTCGCTACTGGACGACAAAAAGGGCCTTTCGAACAAAATCAACACAAAGGGGAAGTGGCATCCGTTGATGAATGGTTATACAACTGGGGTCCTTAACCATAATTGGACCCGAACAACTAGGCAATATTCATTTTTATTAACTTTTTTCAAAAGAGGTAAGATCCAATGAATTGGAAACAATTAATTAAATTTATTTATTTATTTTTATTTATTTTGAAATAGACATATCAATATGTGTGGATCATACCTTTTGTTCATTTATGATCTCTCCAAACAAGCCCAAGGGTCATTATGCTCATTACTAAACTTGTTGAAGAGATAAAGATAATGTATTGGCAAGAATGTTACTTGAAGCTGGGACACCATAATTTTAACAAAATTAAGAGTACGGGTGCAACAATAACAAGTACAAGATTGAATGACCCACTTAGCCCTTGCCTTGTGATGATTAAAATTAGTTTTTAGTAAATTTTGACAAAAGTCAATGAAATGTATGATTAAAAAGTTGTAAATTCCATGAAATGTGATTAAAATTAATTGTCGTTATTGACTCTCAAACACAGGCTTATGAAATGTTAGGCACCGACTTGGAGGTAGGGATGATATGGTTTGATTTGGATGATTTATGACAAATTTTTAAACCAAACCACTTAAAACGGTTTAAGATTTTTCCAAACTAAACCAAACCAAATCAATTCAAACCACTTTTTCAATTTGGTTCGGTTTAAAACCATGGTTTAATAAAGAAAAATAATATATATCAAATATGATAAATCATAAATATTAGTTTAAAATTTCACATGAAAACATAAATAGTATTATTAAAAAAATTAGAAACCAAAGTTCTATAATTCTAATAATTATAATGCAATAACATAATATAAACATTTTAACATCTTAGTTGATACTAATTAGCGGAATATATGTGATTTTAACATATAGCCCCCCTTTGGTCCCCATCTTTTCAAATAAAAATGGATGGGATAGTATTTTTTTTTTGGAGAACGAGTAGTTGAAAAAGAATGAAAAGTTTTCCATTTATGTGCTATATTATTTTATGGAAAATTGTATGATCGAAAATAGGAGAGAAAAAAATAAAATTTAATTTAATGAGAACCAAACAGGGGCATAATTGATTTGCTCCATAAAAATAAAAATATAGTTCATGAATTCATTGATTATAGTTAAATGATATAAACAATTAATAAAAGAAAATGAATATAAACATTAAATATGATAATACCTTCAATAACTTTTTATGATCCATCCAATATTTATACCTAGACGTTCCTTGTTACCATGTAACCATTTTTTAGGGCGAACCACCGTCTCAATTATGATTGCACTTAACGAACTCCTAAAGGAATCAAGCATATGACCACTAGTGGTGAATGTAGACTCATAAATAATTGTGGATAGTTGAATAACCAACACTTCTTCAGGAATTTGGGGAGTAATCTTGTATTTATTTGCATTCAATTTTCACAAAAGTAATATTTTTAAAAGGTTCATTGGTCAAATATTCAAAATGATCATTTATGTAATCCACCAAATCATTCTAATAAATCAATAGTAAACTCTAGAAACTAAGTTAAAATGTAAAAAAATTAATTGTGTGTCGTGATAAAAAAATTTGACATAATGATAAATAAAAAATATTGTCTGTTAAAAATATAAGCGAGTTAGATACAAACTAGAGCAAAACAAGACAGTTATCAATAAGTAAACAATTACAAAAAAATAAGGATATTTGAATGAATTGACTTAAAAATTTAGCTGAACTTCGAGAAAATTATTAGTAGAAGGAAAAAAATGTGTAAGTTTAAATTAAAATATAAAATTAATTATTTATTCAATTGTAATGGATGGTCGATGAATATGATTCAGTAGTAGTTGTTCAATATCAATACTTCACATGTACTTATACATAATAGGTTGACATGTATTTTTCACTATTGTTTCGATACTTCATTTGTATGTAAACTATTATATAATTGCTTATATATAAGTAGCATTATTTATTATCTAAATAATTAATTGGGATAAATATTGTCTAATATGGATGTATCTTCTTAATTAGGATGCGTTTAATTTTAATTGAGTTGGATAAAATTTAAATTAATTTATTTTCATTTTTTTGGTAAACGTTTGAAACGATATGTAAAGATTAAAAATTAAATCAAAACAATTCAAAGCGGTTTAGTTCGGTTCAAAATCAAAATGTTGACGGATCTACTTGGACCAAAACCAACATTTTAAAAAAAGTGATTGTGATTAGTTAGCGATGTCACCTAAAATAATTAGGAAAAGAAATCAGAAAGAACAAGATAGAACCAAAATCCAAGATAGGATAACAACATATCCCCTATATATTAAAGCACTCCACACAGACCATACACGTTCTAATTGAGTCCATTTATAATCTTTCTGCTTCCTGTCCACCTCCACACACGCAGAGAGAAGAAATGGTGCTACTTTCCTTCATTTCAACTGTACCTTCTTTGCTTCCATCACCATCTACTTATACCACCCTCTCCAGATGCTCTCGTCATTCTGTATGTGTTTCAATTTACTTTTATATGCGTGTATATACATGTACATGTGTGTGTGTGTGTGTGTGTGTGTGTGTGCGCGCAATATGTATGTATATGGGTTGGTTTCATTTTCTCATTGCAAGGAAATTTCAGGGAGTAATCAATTGCAAGGTTGAAGCTAATGTTAACAATGCGGATGGCGTCAGTCGAAGGGACATTCTACATTGCTTTGTTTCCACCATTAGCATGGTTAGTCGTTGGTTTCTGTAATTTGTTCCACTTTTTTCTTTGTCTAATTAATGGGTAAATTGTTTAATCAGTTTAGAGCACATAAATAGGGATCTCTAGATCCTGTTGGTAACTATGAATTTGCACATTATGATAAACCTCATTTGGGAATTTGTCCACATGTATATCTTCTATCATGGATAGTTTTAAGGAATTCCATTGGAACGTTGTATATTGAACTGCAGTAGTGTATTCACCGGATTTAAATGTGTGAAGTTAATATGCCAGTGGAACCTGCAAATACTAATGTGTGTTCTGCATCTGTTTGAGAAGTGTTTGGAGTAAGAAAGGGAAAGAGAGGATTCAATTTAAAAGTTCGAATTCACTACTTAAATTTTCTATTCTGCAAAAGTAAATGTGTGAAGTACATATGCCACTAAAACTTCAGATGAAATCGTTGTCTTGTTTGTCCATTTGAGAGTGTTTGGAGGAAGAATGGATTCATGATGATAGTTCGAATTCACTAGTAGAAGTTCTTCTTCACGCTCATGGATAATTCTTGAGATGTATAGAAAATTTGATGGTAGATTTTCTTCATATCAAAATTATTGTTCTGTTCAGTAACCCACCAGAAATACACACAAAAGAAAAAAAGGGCTCTGCCCCTGTCATTTGGATTGGCCTTATAAACTTGTACCATTCTTATCAACAGTATTCATGACTTTCACTGAAATTAGTTAGCACAATATGATGAGAATTTCCTTTAATTCTGTTTGCTTTGTAGGACTTGATTGCAAGATCCACTTCATTTGTTGAAGTGGCTAATGCGGCCGATTTGATACAACGAAGGCAGCGTTCGGAATTTCAATGTGAGCTCTTTGAGATCTTCAGTTCCTTTTTATGAATTATCACCTATATCTGTTCTCTTCTGCTGAAATGACATATTGTGTTTCAACAGCTGCTATTAAGGGAACCCTTGCTGAATCATTGAAGGTAAAACCTTTACTTTCACGGATTATAAATGCAGATTGGAATTGATTCAGTGTGTACCTTAACTGCAACATATTAGTTGTTTTCTGAATGCATTTAGGGGAATCCAGATCTCATCCCATCCGTATTAACTTTGGCACTTAATGATGCTATTACTTATGACAAGGTCAGAAAAAATCTGTTATAAATTTACATGGTAAAGATTGAGGCAAAGAAGAGACTGATGCACATATTTTTTAAGTCTGCAGGCAACAAAATCTGGAGGCCCCAATGGATCAATTCGCTTTAGGTAACTTGACTTAACCTGCAATAGAAGCTGCTTCTTACTAGCATGTAATGCCATTTTACTTCTGCCTCTGCTCTTTAATAGAAGTTGGGGACTTCTGTGCAAAAGTTCAAAATGCAATTTGTTATAGAAAATGAGATTATGATCTCATATTTATCAGATATAATTAACTACTCAATGATGGTACGGCATACTTACTACTTATAGCTTTTGTTTTAATACCACCTTTAATTTTCGAGTCTTTTGAAGAACCCAGAATTTTTGATCCATAAAAAATCACAAAATATGGAAACCCTATGGAATTGCCAATTCTGAATAAATTTGGTCATTTTTGGCCAGTACCTTTGTTGAATTTTAGCTACTTTCTTAGCGTTACCTTGGTTTATGTTGTGTTCTTTTTCTTTCTTGAAGCTCAGAGATAAGCAGACCAGAAAATAAGGGTCTTGCTGCAGCTTTGAATTTGTTGGAAGAAGTAAAAAAGGAGATTGATTCGTACTCCAAGGGTGGTCCTATTGCATATGCAGATCTTATCCAATGTGCAGGTTGGGCATATGAATGTGAAAGAACTAGAAGTACATCATTTTTACATTCTGCAAAGGCCGCCTGTTTAAATATTACATCCAATTGTAATGTGTTAATTGAAGAATAATATTATACTCATAGAACCCTATATAAGACCTAAGTGATTTTTAAGTTAACCAATGTAGCCTTGTTTTTAAGTGCCTTGAAGAGTAAATGTTGTCAATCTATTTTTAACTGTGCCAGTGTGAAAAGGATCAATAATTTTGTGAATAACCGAATATAGCTGCTTTGTTCTTTTGCTTGTTTCTTGTGATTGAAGATTTTTGACTTGGCCTTTCTTTTTCCCTTTCCATTGCAGCACAAAGTGCAATTAAATCTACCTTCCTGGCTTCAGCCATTCGAAAATGCGGTGGGAATCAGGAAAAAGGGGCCTTATTGTACTCTGCATATGGTTCAACTGGACAGGTTAGATTTTCCGTAATATTTTCCATTCACAAAGTCGAGCACATTTTACTCTTGAATTTCTAGATTATCTGCTCTTCATTTTCCTAAAACATCACATGAAGTAAAACAGTTAGTATGGCATTATGTTCAACTGCTCTTTATCAGTGGAACACTCGATATGAAAATACATTATGTAGGTATATTAAATTATGTGCAGTCTAGGTACAACCATAGACACGATCATCTATGTTCTACTATGCTTACTCCACAGTAAACAATTTATATCTTGCCTGCCTGTATTGTCTACAATTTAATCTCTTTATACAGTGGGGCCTCTTTGATAAACAATTTGGAAGATCTGATGCCCAAGAGCCTGATCCAGAAGGGAGGGTGCCTCAGTGGGAAAAAGCAAGTGTTAAGGAAATGAAAGATAAATTCTCTGCTATTGGCTTTGGCCCTCGCCAGGTAAATGGTTTCATTCGTTTAAAAGATCCTATTACAAATGATGCATATTTTGAGCAGATTTATATTGTAAAATAGAAAGGAGAGATATAAAATGGTCTAGCAAGTGGGAAAGGGAAGAAAAAATAAAAATGCCAACAACATCAACAAGAGCATGATTTTTAAAAAGAGCAATAGATAAAGAAAAAAATCAATAAGCACTATTTTTGTTCCCTTATTTCTTGGGCTTTTGTCTTACAAATGTATAACTAAAAAGTTAACCAGTCCAAAAAATTGAGACTAAAGAGCAAGAGTTACAGAACTGTCTCATGTGCCTTCATTCATGCTTTGAATCACCCTAGATCTTATTACAAACTTCGTTGGCTCCTCATTGTTCAGCTAGGAATAAGTCAGTGAAGGTCGAAAACGATTTTATATAGTTGATTACTTGTGGACAGAGAAAAAAATTGTTGTTTGGTTCATTATTGGGTTTTAAATAAAAACCGATACTGAGAATGAAACCGAAAATGAAAATTACTAGTTGAAAATGAACAAGGAATATTCAAAAATGTTGGAATTCAATCTCCGCCGTCACTTTTTTCTTTTATGTTAATTTTAGTATGACCATTATCAATCTAATTGAAAAAATAAAATAAAAATCTAGGCAAGTACAATCTTAGTGAACTTACGAAACAATTTAGGGAGGCAACCACACACACAGCAACATTAAAACTGCAAAACAACTGAATTGAAATATTATTGGAGTCTATAGTAAATTTGACATGAAAGCAATCCTTATCAGCATTTTAGTGTGTTTGATTGGCTTGATTTTCCATGAAAAATGTCGTTTTCCACCAAAATTCCTACTTTTGGGGTGTTTAATTGACAATTTTTCCAACTTTTAGTCACCTAACCATATTTTTCTTTAAAAAAAAAAAAAAATTTTGTTTAGGGAGTGGTGATTTTTATTTTTCAGGTAATTTACTCTCTTTTTCATCTATCTCTTCTCTTTTACCCATCAATAAAAAATTGACAAGTATAATATTTTCTAAATTGAAAACTAAATCAATCAAACATATTTGATTTATGATTTCCATACAAATAAGTTCTGGACAATTGGATTGTCTATAAATTATTTTCTTTCATGCAAATTCCATGCTTGCAATCAAATGCACCTTCAATTCATTTTGCGTAGTATAATTTTTGCAAACTTCTACGTAATAAAATAGGAAAAATGAAAAGCCTTAAAAAGAAAATTTCGCAGATGCTAAAATCTACTGTTGACAGTGTGAACTTCCTCCAAGAACAAGTATGATGTCTCAACACAGACACTTTGACTATCAAGTTTGGATTGACAATTTAAGTAGCAATTTATATGATGTGAGTATAGTAAATCTCTCTTTCCTTGCATGGTGTTGATTGTGATTGACTGATAGATCCTTCTAATAGACTTACTTTCAGGGAAGCTTTCTTTTGATGGAACATGTTTATGGTTACTTCTTTCCCACTTCTAGTTTTGAGGTTGTAAGTGAGGCTTATTGGGTCATGGTGAATTCTCTTTGGTTTGGACCGTTCTTCCTTGCCTTGCTATGTTGTTTGTATACTTGGTCTTTGGATAGAAAGGCTTCACGGTGTATTTCATCATTATAATTGGGCTGGTGAATGTATCTCAATGTCATCCCACTTGACATAGCAATTCAGACTTAGTTTATAAGTGTATAATTGGGCTGGTGAATGTGTTGATGATTTCTGATGACCCTGAATGGCTCCCTCCCCACCCCTGACCCCATCAGTTTCGTGCATTTTGGCGTCCATGGCTATAACCATTCCTAGTTAACATACAGATTTAAGTTGACAGATGTCTAAGTTCCTTCCAATAGAGTATTGAAATGATGAAATGGAAGTCTTTGATTGCAACCATGATAAAGGTCATTATTTTGGAAACTTTTTCTATGATATTTGAGAATTCTATATGTAGTAACAAGCAAAGTTGTTGGGTACGTTATCTTCAATCTATCTATGACAGCTAACCTGACTTTCCCCCTTGTCTTTCTCAGCTAGCAGTTATGTCTGCATTCTTAGGCCCTGATCAAGCTGCAACTGAGGAAGCACTTGCCTCGGACCCGGAAGTTACTAAATGGGTTCAGAAATACCAACGCAGTAGGGAAACTGTGTCTCAAACTGATTATGAGGTAAGTAACACACTTGTCATCTATAAAGGGACCGATGGAAAAATGTTAGCAAGTTCTCGGTACACTTAGCAAAGGGATTGGAGGGTAGCAGAAAAGGAAAGAAAAGCCTAATAGAAATTTGAGGGGAATAAACGAAGTGTTTGCATTTATGAATTTACGTTGCTCTGCTATGTCTTATTGGAAATTCAATCTGCAGGTTGACCTAATTACCACTCTTACAAAATTGAGTTCAATGGGGCAACAAATCAACTATGAGGCATATACATATCCAGTCAAGAAAGTTGATTTGGGCAAACTCAAACTATAGAGAGGTTGCAACACTAATTTTTTTTTTTTTTTTTTCCCTCAATAATTTACAAGTAGAGAGGACAATTGGGACACCACATGCGTTGTATTTGAAGTATTCAAGGAAATATATATGTTGTTTACTGGCTACACAATAGTTAGAAATGGAAGAATACCAGCCCAACCGTGCAGTGGCAAACCCAGAATGGGGGTAGGGATTTTCTAGTTATTCGGGTTATTGAGGAGGTGGAAGGACAAAATCCCTTGCCGTGGGTTGGAGATGAAGAAAGTGGTAGTGGGCAGTGCAACAAAGCTACGGCTACTGAGTATAGTGTTGAGGAGGGGGACTTGCATCAGGTTAAAGCCCCTTTTATCTTTATGAGTAAGCCCTTTGGTGGAATACATAAAAAAATAATAAAAATTCTACTAATCATTCGGTCGATTGGTGATCCTTCTTTCGTTTCAGATCAATATCTAATATATCCACACGGAGAATGTAATTTTATTCTCCCTGCATTATAGTGAACACAGAGGTCCATCCTACTATTCCACCGAATCGATATTTTTGCCTTCCTCAACTATCAGCCGTGTAGGAGGATTCACCCTAGCTAGCCACTTTAGAGGCAGAGTTAACTCTTTTGGTTGCTACCAAGACAGTTTATTTATGCCCAGTCCCCAACCCAATACTTATTTATATAACTAATATTTTGACCATATTCAAAGACTTTTAAAAAATAAATAATTGATTAAATGGGAAATTAGGGTAGGGAATGGGGATTACCAGCTCACTTTATGTGGGGATAGGGCATTGAAATTCAGTGAGAGGTTCACCTCATCCTGTTGTCATTCCTAATTCCTAGTGAGATGACAATCGCTTTCAACCTTTTATATGTCCAGATTTAATAATGACAAATTTTTATTAGTAAATGTTCAAAATTTCACCTCCACAACCATCGTTACTCATTAATAGAGCATATTAAGTCTCCAGACACACAAAAAATGTGAAAATGTGCCTTTCATACGTGGCCACACCTACATATTTCATAAAGAAAATCTCAAAATTGTTTTTAATTAAGTAAATAAAATAAGAAAAATATTAAACTTCAAGACAAAAGACAATTAACAGATTGCCATAGTTCATTTATCCTCTTCAACATTGTTCATAAAAACATATTTACTTATAACCTGTAACTTTTAAAATTTGATGGCAATGAATATGTATTCCCAAGATTAATGTCATGAAGTTGTAATCTTGAGTAGTAGGATTTTGGTCATTCATTATGACACACCCTCTTGAACATCCACTACAAGATTAATTCTAGGAGTATCGTAAATAATGAATGCACACAATCCTATTATCCAAGAGTTACAAGGTGATGACTATTACATATTCGTTAGAATGATGTTATCTAGTATTAGTGACGTTGAACATTAATATAGGTTGATGTATATCATAAGTCTTATTAAATGAGTCATAATTCCTTGTATTTAATGAGTTAGAAATGTTTAATAGTTTGTTTGATAGATTGTCAACTGACAAGATTTCATTAAATTTTGGACAAAAAACAAAGTTAAATAAACCAATGTAGTGTTGCCACCTCATCGTCTGTAATGCTTTCTGTACATTTCATCTATGCAAGGAGCCTAATTCTTAATGAGTAATGCTATTCAACATTACTAGTATCAAATATCAATCTAGATGACAGCTACATGACATTAAATGATAGATTCATCTAAATGCAATGTTATGTGATTAATTTAATTGAATTATCAAATGTGACTATTCAGATTGGTATTTAGCACCGCTGGTTCTTGATAATATTATTTGTATATAATTTATCCTATAATTTAATGTAATTAACACTGTCATATAAATTGATGTTAAATATCAATGATGTTAAACATCATTACTCTATTCATTGTCATCAAATTTTAGGAGTTATAAGTTATGTGTATATATTTGTATCAACAATGTCGAAGAGAATAAGCTAATCATAAAAATATATTTCTCAACCTTCTACTTAATATTTTCTTTTACTAATATATGATCCTAGCGAGTGCATCAAGATTAAATCCCCTTCCATGTGCACCTCGTGTTTTGATGTATATCTTATCATATTTATATCAATTTAGTGAGGGACAAAGCATACTAAATTTCGTTCCTCCATGTCGAATGTTTGGGATAATGATGCATGTTGTTGACGACCCCATGGATTTAGTTGCTGCATTTGCGAGCAGATTCTCTTACATTCATGCTAATTTTTCTAGACAAGAAGACGGAGCTTCGTGCTGACAAAGTTGTTATGAATTAAAGTACATAAAGCAAGGAAAAATTAAGTTCAAGACACAAGTCGCTAGGAAAAAAAAAATTCATTTCTCATGACAACTTAGAAAGCAGGGTCCGTTTGATAACACCCAATTCCATGGAAAATGTCACATCTGAGGAATTCGTTTTCTACTTTGACTGTTTGATACGAAAGTAAAATTGGAGTTTGAATTCCAAAGTACAAACATTTAAAACATATTTTTGGCTAATTCCATGGAAATCGAATCCTTAATGTTTTTTTTTTCAAACTTACATGAAATTGGTTTGCCTTTTTCCTTTTTACAATTAAACGGACCCTATTGAACCTCTATTGGGATTTTGCCTTTCTTCAAGAGGAAGATAGAATACTTAGCAGCATTAATAAGATCTTCAATGTTGTCAAAGGATTGCTTCTCCGAACACAACAAGAAAATGGCTCGAACCTCTGCTTTCTTGGCTATTCTGGCTGCCAAGTTGAGTCGTATATCAGGTGAACCACAACTCCGTTTCTTGCCAAATCCTCAGATGTAGTCCATACCAAACATTTGACATTTCTATCTCACCTTGCGAATCCAGAAGTATTGTTCGGTCACTTACCTTCTTAAACCCTTTTCACAGGTATTGTTATTTGTACAAATAAAATTTGAGTCTTGGTCCGAGTGGGATAGCATTTAACTTCTACGTGTCCATGGGATCTGTGCAAATACAAAATACGGTTTCGATATAATACAGAATGAGGATACAAAAAGGAACCATCCAACTTAATGCTGCTCTTCGAATTCCACAATATCAATAGACAATTAATGAACCAAAATGGAAGTGGACGATAGTGCAGATTTCTATCAAAGCAGTGTCATTTGGAAATTTTTATTGCACTTTATCTGTATTCTTGCTTCTTAAAAGTATTTTCAAAGAGCTTCAAAATCTGGAATATTGAAGAATTGATAGTATTTTTCTAGTATTATTTTTTCAATTCAACAAAATGCAGTAAGATTGCAGTACCAAAGCAATACATGTACAAGTATGTCTGTAAAATATATGAACTTTGAACAAACAAAACTGTGTATATATCAGTTATAAAAAAAACCTGAGTATTGAGAAGGAGAAATGTCACATGTTTTGCTAATCAGAGGACGATTTTATACAGTAAATAATGATCTTTGAAAGAAAAATGCTTTTCAAAACTTGTCAAAATCTTTGGGAAATTGTCACAAATGGTCCCTAACTATTGATATTGGATCTACACTTTTGTTGTCAAATGTCTAATATTTTTGTTGTACCTACTTCAAGTCTAAGTTATGGTCTTTATGTGATTAAAAAGTCTAGCATAGTACGGTCATGTATAAGGTAAGGGATGCTGTCAATAGGTAAGGTTGTAGTAGGTGGAAACTTGTTGACTAAAGTATGCTAGAATCCTTGTGTAATTCATATAAGATGCCAGCCGTGCATGGTTTTAAAAATAATAGTAAGTTAATTTTTTCTTCCTCTTTGTACTTATATATCCATCAGTGGTATTAGAGCCACATGATCTTAGAGGTAACTACAAGGGTTTTGAGACAGGATTGGGAGAGAAAACAAGTAAGGAACCTTTCACTAAAATAGTTGAGTGATTTGTGAGTGTGTGTGATGGCTTCAAGTGTTTTTGCAGCACCATTACCTTCTATGTTTACAGGAGAAAATTATGATTTTTGGGTTGCAAAAATGAAGGCTTATGACATATGGGAAATCACAGAAACATGAACCGAACCACCACATCTTAGAGCAAATCCCACTATTTCTTAGCTGAAGCAACATAGTGAGGAAGTTGCAAAGAAGTTCAAGACATGTTCTTGCATTCAATCTACCATTTCAGATGCAATCTTCACTAGGATTATTACTTATGAGACTGCTAGAGAAGCCTGTGATAGATTAAAAGAGGAGTTTCAACGCAATGAAAGAACAAGGCAGACGCAAGTTCTAAATCTTAGAAGGGAGTATGAAACCTTGAAGATGAAACAATCAGAAACGGTTAAGGATTTTTCTCATGGGCCGATGAAAGTGGTGAATCGAATAAGGTTGTTGGGGGACGATCTACCTGATAAGAGAGTTGTGGAAAAGGTTTTAATTAGTTTGCCCGAAAATTTTGAGGGAAAAATCTCCTCTCTTGGAGACTCAGGAGACCTATCCATCATAACCTTGTCTAAACTTGTTAGTGCACTCCAAGCTACCAAACAGAGGAGGTTGATCAAGTAGGAAGAAAAAGTTGAAGGAGCTTTATTTGTCAAAGGAAAAAATAAAGCTCAAACAAGCTTTAATGTGAAGAAGCGACAACCTGAGAAGAAGACGTTTGAAAACAATGAAAGTGCTGGCAAAAATGATAGTTATCCTCATTGCCCTCACTGCAAAAGATCTGGTCATTCTCCGAAGTGGAACTTGTATAGATTAGGAGTTCAATGAAGGGCCTGTAAGCAATTTGGGCATGTTCAAAAGGTTTGTAAAAATTTAAAAGAGAAACAATCACAGCAGCAAGCTCAGGTTGCTAAAAATCAGAAACAACAACAGTAGGAGGAGTATTTATTCACAGCTGCAAATTACAAAATGTGTAGTAGTGTTGGAACTTGGTTGATAGATAATGGATGCACGCACCATATGACTACAAATTCTAGCATCTTTGTTGAACTAAACATCCCATACAAATTAAAAGTAAAGGTTGGCAAAGGAAAATATGTGAAAGTGGAAGGAATTGGTGTGATTGCTGTGCAAACTCCAGCAAATACTAAACATATTTCTGATGAACTTTTGTCCTGATATAGACCAGAATTTAGTTAGTGTAGGCCAGTTGATTGAGAAAAATTATACCTTGATATTCAAAGATAGTGGCTGAACTATATTGGATGCAAATGACAATGAGTTGATGGCAGTTGAGATGAAACAAAGAAGCTATCCTTTAGAATGGAAAAACATAACCACTCATGCATTCTCTAGTATTGTTGTGGTGTCTACACTTTGGCACAAATGATTTGGTCATGCAAATTTCACTTGACTCAAGCATTTGCATAAACTAGAACTAGTTGAAAATCTGCCATACATATGTGATAATGCCTGTGTATGTGATGTTTGTCAATAAGGGAAGCAAACAAGATTGCCATTTCCTAAAAGCCAGTCAAGAAGAGCTTCAACTAAATTGGAATTAATCTAATCAGATGTGCGTGGTCCAATGAGAACACCTACTGTAAATGGTAGCAGATATTTTATTCTCTTTATTGATGACTTGACAAGGATGTGCTGGGTTTATTGTCTAAAAATGAAATCTGAATTAGCAACTGTATTTCAAAAGTTTAAAAATTGGTTGGAAAATGAAAGTAATAGCAAAATCAAGGCCATCAGAACTGACAATGGGACTGAATATAGATGTGAGCAGTTTGAAATATTTTGTGATGCTGTTTGGATCAAACATCAATTGACAATTCCTTATTCTCCTTAGGAAAATGGAGTGTGCGAGAGGAAAAACAGGACAGTGATGGAGATGGTTAGGTGTTTGATGATTGAGAAGAATGTTCCAAAAGTTTTTTGGGTTGAAGTTGTGAATACAACAATATACCTTCTCAACAATTTACCTACAAAAGCTTTGGGAAAAAAAATTCCTTTTGAAGCCTAGTATGGAGTTAAGCCAGATGTTTCACACTTGAAAGTATTTGATAGCATATGTTACACCTACATTCCTGATGCAAAAAGAGATAAGCTAAGTCAAAAGTTGTGTTTTGGTTGGATATTGTGGTAATGCTAAGGGGTATAGAGTCTATGATCCACAAACCAAAAAGATGATGTCCAGTAGGGATATTAAAGTTGATGAGGAGTCTTCATGAAATTGGGAATCAAGTACCTTGAATAAGTTGCAAATTCAAAAGTTGGTTTTACAAGAAAATGATACCTCTCTCAATGAGGACGATATTATTACCTTTAACTAATTTTATGTAAAAATGAATTTATTCACTGGTATTTCTTTCTAGCCTAGTCAGTCATTCCTTGAAAGGAAGGATACCCCACATTCATGAACTTAATCGAACTAGAATCTGATAATGATTCTAACATTGAAAATGCTATGTTTAAAACAAGGTCACTTGCATATGTGTATGCTAGATGCAATTTAGTAGTATTGGAGCCTTCAAACTTCAATGAAGCAGTAAATTCACAAGGTTGGATGGCTACAATGAAGGAAGAGCTAAGTATGATTGAAAAGAATGAAACCTGGGTGTTGGTTGATAGGCCAAAGGATAAGAATGTGATTGGAGTTAAATGGGTGTACAAAACCAAACTGAATTCTGATGGTTCAATCAACAAACTCAAAGTCAGGTTGGTTGTGAAAGGTTATGCTCAGCAATATGTTATTGATTTCACATATACATTTGCTCCAGTGGCCAGGTGTGAAACAATCAGATTATTATTTACTATAGTTGCTCAAAGAGGTTGGAAAATACATCAATTTGATGTTAAATTAGCCTTCCTAAATGGACACTTAAATGATAAAATTTTCATTGAACAGCCAGAAGATTTCTTTGTGGTTGGAGAAGAAGATAAAGTGTATTTGTTGAAGAAGGCTTTGTATAGTTTGAAGCAGGCTTCAAAGACCTAGTACAGCAGAATTGATGATTACTCGGGCAGCCTTGGTTTCATCTGAAGTGTTAATGAACAAACACTCTATATAAAGCAAGTGGAGGAAGAAATGATCATCATCTCATTGTATGTTGATGACCTTTTGATAACTAGCGCAATCAAGCATTAATTGGAAGTGTGAAAGGAGAATTGAATAGGCATTTGACGTGACTGATTTGTGGAAAAATGTAAAATTTTCTAGGAATGGAGATAAATCAATCACAAGAAGGAATTTTTGTTTACCAAAGGAGGTATGCTAAGGACGTCTTGAAGAAATTCAATAAGGAGAATTACAAACCAGTAAGTATTTCTTTGGTACAAAACTCAAAACTGGTGAAGGAAGTTGGTGGTAAGAAATCTGATGAAAAGATCTATAGAAGTTTGGTGGGATGCTTGTTATATCTAACAATCATAAGACCATATATTACATTTGCTGTAAATATTCTGTCCAGATTCAGACAAGAGCTAAGTGAATTACACTTTCAAGCTGCAAAAAGAGTTCTAAGATATATAAGAGGGAATAAGGAGTTGGGAATCTGGTTTAGGAAGTTTGAAACTCTACTTTTAACTGGTTTTACTGAAAGTGATTGGGCTATATCTCTTGAAGACTTGAAAAGCACCTCTGGTTATGTGTTTTATTTTGGCTCAAGTGTTGTGTGCTGGAACTCAATGAAGCAGAAAATGGTGGCTTACGCAACAGCAGAAGAATAGTCTATTGCTGCATCAAAAGCCACTAATCGAGCAATTTGGTTGAGAGAAGTGTTGGAGGATCTTAAGCACAAGCAAGCTGATGCAGCTATTATCTATTGTGATAACCAATTTGCTGTGGCAATGGTAAAGAATCCAGTGTTTCATAGAAGAATAAAACAAATCAAGATCAAGTACCATTCAATCAGGGAAGCTCAGAAAAGATAGGAAGTAAAGCTTGTGCACTGCAATTCAGAGGATCAATATGTTGATATTTAATGAAATCTTAATCTAAGGCCCCGTTTGATTACACGAAATTTTCCATGGAACTTGGAATTCGAATTCCAACTTCCACTTTTGGCCTGTTTGATTGACAAAATTTTCCAGGGAATTGATTTTCCATGAATTTTTAGGTACAACACCTTAAAGCGTGATTTTCCAACTTTTTTTTTCTTAGGGGATAGGTGGTTTTTGGTTTTCCACCTTATTTTTATTTTTTATTTTTTAATTGTTGGCAATGGGAACAAATTTTAGGAATAATTGTAAAAGAGGATATCCCTGAAATTGACAATTTCCACGTAAAACAAAGTCAAACGAACATCAAAAAATACTTTTACTTCAACATTTTCCACGTGAAAAATTTATACAATCAAACACAATAATTTACAATTTCCATGAAAATAATTTCTAGGTAATTCAATTCCCTGGAATTCATTTTCTTTCCATGTAATTTTCCTACTTGTAATCAAACGCACCCTAAAGGAAGTTTGAAACATTAAGGAAATGTCTTGGTGTTTCCAGTAAAAGTGTCAAAGAAGAGTATTGATATTGGATTGACATTTTTGTTGTCAAATGTCTAGTATTTTTGTTGTACCTAATTCAAGTCTAAGTTATGGTCTTTATGTGATTAAAGAGTCTAGCATAGTATGGTCATGTATAAGGTAAGGGATGCCGTCAATAGGTAAGGTTGTAGTAGGTGGAAACTTGTTGACTAAAGTAATTTATATAAGATGCCAGTCGTGTATGGTTTTAAAAATAATATTAAGTTAAGTTTTTCTTCCTCTTTGTACTTATATATCTATCAGTAACCTTTAGACCTTGTGCAATTTTGATCCCCATTCTTCTAATCTTGGCAGTGACATCCTAGATTTATTGATTATGTGCACCATTAGTCCCTGTGAATTGTTTCATCCACTTTATCCATTAAGTATGCAAGTGACTCTTACATGACCAAAATTAAGGAGGGTAAAATGTCCCAGGATTTTGCTTCCTCTTATAATGTAACATAAAACAAAAAGAAAAAGAAAAGAGTAATAAAATAAACGCAAAATAAATGACATTCTTGTCTCATCGGCAATAGTTCTTGGAAGACTTAGATCGATAACATAATTTTGCATCTAGATGTAAGTTGTCCTGTATAGATATCTTTAAGGAGAAAAATTTGTATTAATTGTAGAGTTTTCTTAATGCATGCAATTATACTTGACTTAATAATAATAATAATAATAATAATAATAATAATAATAATAATAATAATAATAATAATAATAATAATAATTTCATATCCAAGGGTTTTAAAATTGACCCTTTTTTAGCTGCTAATTAACATAAAATTATAACGGATGAAAACTTGTTTTCTATATGTTAGTCACGAGTACTAAATAGCTTGATCAAATTTTAATTGCAAAAGTAAAGACAGTATGGGAAATGGAAAGGACAAGAAAAAGACAAATGAATTTCAGCAAGCATATCCAACAAGTTCATGATATAATGCAAAGGGTAAGCACTGAACGACAAGCATGATTTAAGAACAAATAAGAATTTCAGTGTAAATAAATTAAAATTGCAGCTTCTTTAAGTTGGATTGCCTTAATCTGCACCAACATTCAAATTCGTACCATAGCCCTGTCAATAATCAATTTTAACTACAAATCAAGGGATCTACAAATTTTCAACTACACATTCCATATCAAAATCTACAAAAGATTTATGTTTACCTAAGCCAAACAAAAGCATAATCTTCAACTAAGAATATTACAAAAGATCTGACTTTTACCTAAAACAAAAGCATAATCTTCAACTAAGAATATTCGCAAGAGAAAGTTCAACAAGGGGAAAAGATCATGTGAAATGCAGAAAGAAGCATGTTTATTCTCACATGAACGTTAAAAGAATAAGGAACACAATATTAACATAGATCATTATGAATTAACACAAACAAATATAATTAGGAGTTGCAACAGACAGAAAATGAGATGTGAAGACCCAAGAAACTGAGAGAAAAGGGAATAACTAACAGTAAGTTCTTAGGCCAACATAGTAATGCAATGGCCAGAGAGACAGACCTTGGTAAAAACTTAAGGCAGTTGAGAGGCAAAAAGTAACACCAGAATGAGAGAATCGTATTGTTGTTCAAGAAAAGTGTTAGGTTTTGAGTTGACAATTCTGTGAACAAAATGATCAAATTGTAAATGGTCAAGGATGGAAGGTCCATTACCCTTGCATCGTTAACACCGGCAAAAGTGTATAAAGACCAAATTAAACTAAAAAATGAAAAAGAGAGGAAAGTGAGAGAGTTAGAGAAAAAGAGAGAAAACAGTGAACCAGTGAATAAGAAAGAAAAAGGTGAGATGACCAACAAGAGAGAAAATAGTGAGTTAGTTAGTAGAGAGAAAAAGAGAGTGAAGCCACAAGAGCGAAAAGAAAGAGTCTTCCGATAGAGAGAAAATTCTAGAGCTTATTTCTTTGCAAAAATGAGTAAGCTGAGGAAAGCAGTAGTTGAGAGAAAAGAGATGATTTTGTTGATTTATAAAGAGTCACTCCTCAATCTTGAGAAATCTAATCTACCCCTCTCTAATTTGGCTAAATCTTTGTTGCAAGAATTTGAAGACATGTTTCCTGAGGACGTGTTAAGTGGATTGCCACCCATTTGAGGCATTAAGCACCAAATTGACTTTATACCTAGAGTTGTCATTCCAAACCGACTAGCTTACCAAAGTAATCTCGAGAAGACAAAGGAGTTTCAAAGGAAAGTGGATGAACTGATGAGTAAGGGCTATGTAAGGGAGAGCATGAGTCCATGTGTCGTTTTAGTGCTACTTGTGCCAAAGAAAAATGGATCCTGGAGAATGTGTGTGGATTGTAGAGCCATCAACAACATAGCAGTAAAGTATCGTCATCCTATCTCTGGTTAGATGATATGCTAGATGAGTTTATAAGAGCTGAGCACAATGAAGAATAGTTCGGGAAGAGACCTGTTCAATATTGAAGATAGACCGATGACACATTTAAGGGCAAAGCGAGTAAATCAAGTGATGGCGCTATTAGTTTAATCAACAATTAATGAGACGATGATCGTGGCACAAAATGAAGCAAGTTTCATGTTGGAGTTGAAGGATGAAACCAATTGGAGCAACTTGATTCAAGCAGCCGAAGTCGGGATGGATTTTCAACATTATGCGTCTGTATAGTGTTGGACACCATGCAGTCGCATGGCAGCAAGCTGAGACTAAAATGAGGGAGTTGGTATGGCTTGTACAACCAAAAGCTAATGTTTCATAGGGTCGCATGGTATTGTGTCGAGACAAAAAATTCATTTTTTTGCGAATTTGCTTAATTTGTTAGAGTTTTAGCTTTAACAAAATTCTTGTAATCTTCTATTGATATTTTCCCCTTTTCACTAGGGCTAGTATAAATATCTTTTCTCATAATTCCATTGAAGATCTTTTAACATTACTTTGAGAAAAATAAAATAAAGGCAATCTTTTGCTTTTAATCCTTTGTTCTTCTTGGAACTATTTGAAATTATCAAGGTTTAAATCTTTTAGCGTTCAACATCGGCTGTGAGTTATGAATTGTGGAATCAAAAGGTCCTTCAAATCATTGTATTATGGGGTTACTTGGTTCATATTTCTTGATTCAAATCTATATATCGGGATTAACTTTGGCTTTCTTGAGTTCGACAATATTTTGTGGGTTTTGTAGTCCCGTTACCATGCGGGTTCACATCGGTTGGTATCAGAGTTTTGGCTCCAAATTAATAGAGATTATACCTTTTAATTTTCTTTGTTGAGTCTTTAATTTTTGTTTTGTTTCTTATTTTTTTGCGTTCAATAACGAAATCCTTGGTCAAGATGTACTCATAAGTCAAAAATTTGTTGTCGACTTATATTGATTTTATAGTGAAATGAAAAATATGATCGATAATTGAGATTGACATTATAACGCCCCGAAAATTTTACAATAAAAGTGTATGCTATATTTTATATTTTGAAAATTTGAGGACTAAAATGGAATAGCTTTTAAATTCATATTTTACTTGGGCTAAATAATTAAGTATCGATAGAACGAGATTTTATATATCGATGTTGGGCTTGTTATGTAGCTCGTATTAAATAAAGTACATTGGACTCGAGAAATAATTATTCCGAACAGGTTATGTCCATGTTTTTGAGGCTAAAACATATTGTCTAAATTTATAATAAATTATTCATTTTAAGACTTTCCATTCCCACGTGAGCTATATTGTTGAAAAAGAAGAGAGAAATTTATTTCCCAATTGGTCATGATTTGATGTTGATAGATGAGGAAGTTTCATTTTTAAAATAATTTATTTACCTTGATTTGGGGGAGTGACAAGAATTGTCAATTATTATAAATTTAATATTATTTAATTACATTGATTTTGCGAATTTCTATATCACATATAGATCTGTGTAGATTGGATATAGTTAGAATAAAGGAATCTTCTCTCTTTTATTGTAGGAATGATATAAAAATATTATAGTATTGTCAACATCCTGGAAATACATGAAAATCATATCTCGTACTCCCATTACATCAATTGTATTTGATTGAGATTGGTAATTTCCTTGTTTGAGTTAAAATCAATTAGTTGACCCGTGTGTAACTAGGAGGAAAATAAGTAAATTATGGAAAAACGTGTGACTTTATTATGTCATATAAATATGATAGATGGTACAAACGTGGAGAAACTTTGTCTACCATAGTAAGTGTTTCACGTTAGGAATAAGAGAGTTGTGATATATTTTCTTGAACAAAAAGAAGAAGAAGAAGAAGTCTTGAACGGGAATCTATTGTTTTTCTTTCAAGAAAACTCTTTTCATCATTTAAGGTAGGATTACAAGGTGCAAGTGGTTAATCCCGTTTAATTTATTTCTTCATGTTGATAAATGTTATACTAATGAAAGTTATGATATGATATAAAATGGTTATCCGGTACCAAAGATATGATATGATATGAGCTCTTACTGGAATCTAAAGATATGGTATGATGATATGATTATTTTGATGCATGATTGAATATTTATTCGGGATCGCACCATTAATCGAGTCCAACTGAGTATTCTTTATACTCATCCCCTTTCCCTACCTTACAGGTTAGTACGGGTCGTGTCGGAGTGCAGCTCGATGGTGTGGTTGTGCCTCGTTTCATGGGACAAAACTCTAAAATCTAGCACGTAACTTTATTTCTATTTAATATTATTGCAATAGACACTTATGTTTAATTTAATTATTTGGACAAGTTCACTAAAAAATTAGTTGCATGTTTTCTAGGATATTAACATTCCCATCTCTTTAAATGTCTAAATTGCACTTCAAATTTCAATTAAGATTTATGATATTTGGTGTAAATCTCATCTTACCAATCTGCCGTTTTAAAACTATTGAATGCTGAAACGAACAAGTGGCTGCATAAACGTCAACAGTTATATATTTTTTATGGTCACTTATCATTAAAAGATTTAAATTCAATGATTGAATACATGTATGGTGCTGTACACTTTTATAAAAACCTGAAAGTATGCATGAGGCTACATACTTCAATTAACATCAGGCATGTATGTTTTAAAAGTTGTAAAATACATTGTGGTTGCGTCAATTGTATAAAAGGGATGATAGGAATATATGTATTAAAGCTTTTACTCTTTCAGTTGACACTATTTTATTTTGGGATAACATTATTATAAACCCCTTTATTTTTGAAGAAACGTTTGGTAACGACTTAAATTTTAAAGAGAAAAAAATTGGGACGTTACAGACATATATCCATATTTTATAATTGATCGGATCATATTGATGAACAAATTATTGTTTCACAGTAAACAAACAAGTTTGGCTTTGTTATACTACATGACATTTTTGTCACTTGTATTTCGTTGACACATTGCTAGATGTTAACTTAGGACGATGGATGTGAATTGATGATAAATTAAGGGATATTTTAATTTATTGATTTTGATTGAATCAAAATAATAATTCATGTTGTTAGGCGTCATGATTGGAAACCTAATAGGTTACAGATAAAAGAAGAAATAGAAGAATAAGATTTACAAATTTATTAATTGACAAGTGTTGGATAATTAATTGATTGAGTTGCTTGTTAATAGGGCCATATTAATTAATTGAATTAATTAATTCATGGACCAAATTTAATTAATTGGATTAATTAAATATTGGATCGGATTAAGTTAAGAGACGAGTCAAGCCTGTTTGGACTTATATTAATAGGTTGCTAGGGTTTGAAAAACTGTAGAGAGTATAATTCATATTCTTCTTAGTACAAGAAAAGTAAAAATTTTAGTTCTCTCAATCTTGTTCCCTGTTTGAATTTTTACTAGAGCCTAGACAATTGTTTAGTTTTGGATTGTAAATCATGATTGTTTGTATTCAAGAAAAGCAAATGGGTTCATAGAATTCAACAAATGTATAATTTTTATCACAATTTTTTATCTAAATACAAAGCAGATCCTTGGTGGGAATTGAAATTTATTTTATTTTTCGTTGTACAAGATTAAGTAAGTTTTCAATAGTGATATCAAAGCCTACTTTGTGTTTGTTAGAAATTTTTTTACATTTTAGAACAAACAAAAGTTGATTATTCATCTTATTTTCTTGTTTCTAAAAATTACGAAAATAAATTTTCATCTTCGAAATCTGATTTTAAAAAAGAAAATAATTTTTTTTTGGATCGAAAGTCAGGTTGGGAAGCATGGTTAGCGGTGATAACCACCTCAGCCGTAGTAGAGAACTTGCGTGGTTGCACCCAAGCACAAGCAACATCGGCACTGGACGCCGCTGGAGGGAGCGACATTGTGGGGGCGCTGTTGCTATTGTAGTAGCAGCCCCGGTTGCCATACGCAGTAGCGTGCGATGCTGGTGGAACAACACACGATGTTGTGTCGCTGCGTGGGCTTGTAGTGCACCTTTATCTGGCTACCCGCGAAGCTGATTGCCTGAGAAAAAACATGGTGGATTTTAGGGTTTTGATTTGAACGAGTTTGGTGGATTTGGGTACGGGGCCTCTCTTATAATTTGGGAAGTTGGAGGCCCCTTTTTGCAATTTAGATATAAAAGTCACGATGAAATTTTAACGTAAGGGCCTGATTGTTATTTATGAAATTTCTAAGGCCTGTCTATTAATTTTGAAATTAGGGTCATGTTGCCAATTTCAAAATGGTTTTGAATTTAAATTTTAAAAGGGGATTTTAAAATTGTATTTTTAAAGGTTTGACCCAAAATTCTATTTTGGCTAGAATTATGATCTTGACCCGTTTAAAATTTTATTTAAAATTGACGATTTTTATATTATAATTAAAATTGAATTTTAACTTAAATATTAAACTTTGATCCTAAATTGGATTTTATTTTATTTAGGAGTTTTACCCTAAATTAAAATATTAATTCAATTTAATTAGAGTTGGACTCTACTTTAGTTTTTAACTAAAATTTAATTTTAATTAATCATTCACCCAATATATTCTTGAAATTAGAGTTGGACACTAATTTAACATTTAATTAGAATTTGACTTTAATTACATTATCTTGTCCTAAATTTTTTCTTGGGATTTGATTTGGACTCTAATTTGGTATTAAGCTAAAATTTGATTTTAATTAAATAAGTTCACTATAAATCTTGAAATTAGAGATTGACTCTAATTTTCCTATTGAATTAAAATTTGACTTTAATTAAATTCAACCACCTTATGCTTTGAAATTAGAGTTGGACTCTAATTTGATATTTAATTAGAATTTGATTTTAGATAAATAGTTTCGCCATATAATTATGGAATTAGAGTTGGACTCTAACATCAATTAAATTAATTGATTAATATGATTAATTAATTATTTTATTATTTCGATTCACTTATCTTAATGAGTTTAGATGACCTTAATTGCCAGAAATTTGAAACATAAATGCACATATATTAAATATTATAAGGAATGCATTTATTTGATGAATTCTTTCTTTAATGGATGATTATGGAATCAAACATGTGGATGGGTTTGATGATTAGTTTTATTTTTGTTGTTTCATGGGCTTGTGAGCTCTTATTCGTTTCAGACTTACGAGTCTGTCATAATTGTTATGGGCTTGCGTGTCCAATTATTTAGACATATGTGTCAACTAGTATATGATATATATTGCAGCTAGACTAATTGAGAAACATGTGTGATGCTTGCAACTTAGTCACCTGACTTATAAAAGTAAGATTGGAGTATAGATGATAACACATGAATTTTTATTTCAAAGAGTTGTATGATGAATAATCGCACATGGAAGGATATGAGACTTCTAAGCAACTATTGGTGCAAAATGACAGAAGGATTTTCATTCAGTGCTCATGTACTAAAGATGATTGGCATTAAGAAGTTGTCTCAATTGGTTTCAGTCATGAACTAAGTATTAACTTTGTGTTGCAATCCCTGTCAGAGAGTTATTTATGGCTAATTATGAATTCTGATATAAATAAACTCAAGTGTACACTCATTTTGTTGCAGAACATGCTTAAGACTATTAAGCCCAATATCAAAGTTAGTAGTGAGCAAGCCATTGATTCCTTTAAGGGTACTAAGAAGAAGTTTTAAAGGGGCTTTGGGAAAACATCTAAAATAGCTAAGATAGTCAAAGCGAAGAAGGACAATACCAAATATAATGACCCTTGTTATCATTTTGGAATGATAGGTCATTGGAAGAAAAAACTGCAAGGCTTATATATTTCATTGCTTTTTGGGCATTAGATACCAGATATGGATCTCATACTTGTATAGATATGTAGAAACTAAATAGAAGTATACCACTAAAAAGGGAAGAAGTTGACCTGCACGTCGAAAATGAGGAAGGGTTGCTTGCATTGCTTGTAGGAGTATACTTTTTCCTCGTCTTTAGGTTTAGTATTGGAATTACAGAAATATTACTTTGTACATACTATTACCAGAACATTAAATATATTTCATGTTTGGACATGAAGTATTTTAATTTTGTTTCCTTTTATCTTGATAAGATCTTAATAGTTATGGTAAATTATAAAGTGACATTTATATTTTAAATACTGAATATTGTATAATGAGTATAGAAATTGAGAGGCATAAAAGTGATAATTTGGATAACACCTAAATTTGGCATTGCAGACTTGATCATATAAATGAAAATGCAATTTTAAAATTACATAGAGATGTATATTTGAGGTTAATTGATTTTGAATCATTTGACAAATGCAAATCATGTTTATTAGGCACAATGATCAAATCTCATTTTACTTGAAAAGAAGAAAGGTCTGCATAATTCTTGCCTAATGCATAGTGATGTATATAGACTCATGTCAACTAATACCAAATGAGGTTTTTGTTCTTTCATCACATTTGCTTACGACTATTTCAGAGATGGTTATGTTTGATGAAATTCAACCATGAAGCTCTTGAAAGATTCAAGGGTAGCTAAAAGTAGAGAAACAAATAGGTGAAGATATTCTCACACTAAAATCCATCGAGGTAGAAATATTTTAAAAATAAAATTTTAGATTATCTAAAAGAGAATGAGATTCTCTTATAGTGAACTTCTCCACATACACTGCAACATAAGGTATATCTGAAAGGAGGAATCATAAACTACTAAATATAGTGTGATTAATAACAAGCCATGCAAACCTCCCAAAATCTTTTGGAGTCATGCACTGATTGCGATGTGCTACACACTAAATCATGTCTCATCTAAGTCGGTTAACAAAAACTCCATACGAGCTATGAAAGATAGTAGTCCCAATTTATCTTATATGAAAGTTTGGTGAAGTGCACTGAGTCGGATAAGCTTGAGTTTATATTCAATAAATACATATTTTTAGGATATTCAAAATAAATATTTGGATATCAATTCTATGAGAAGAAAGTCTTCATCTCATGACATACTATCTTCGTAGAGAAAGAGTTTATTCTATGAGAGAATAGTGAGGGTAAAATAGAACTTGAATGAGTTTAAGAATCTACAGATATAATAAAACTTGTAAGAGTTCAAAAATCCACAGATATAGTTGACCAAGTAGATAAACTTAAGTCTGATCCCATACCCATCGAGGTACATACAATTGATTAGGAAGTAGAGACTTCTGAGGACATGTCAACTCCATGTAAATCCTATAGGATCATTCGACCTCCTAGGAGATACAAATATATGATTATTAATCGAAGATGATGAACCTACTAGTTGCACAGAATCAAAGTCAAGTGTTGACTAAAAAATATGGCAATATACATTGAATCCAAGATAAACTCGATGTATGTGAACAAGGTTTAGAATATAGCCATGCTAGATTTCATTCGGATTTTGCTCGTAATAGCTACATACTATGACTATAAGTTATGGCAAAAGGACGTCAAAATTGTATTCGTTAGCAGAAACTTGCAAGATAAAGTGTACATGACAAAACTCGAAGGTTTTGAATCCAAAGAAGTCAACAAGGTATGCAAGCTTGATCAATTCATATATGGATTGAAGCAAGTTTCTTGGAGCTGAAATCTTCAATTTGATTAAAAAGTTAAAAGGTTTGATTTTATCAAAAACGGAGAAGATCCGTGTGTTTACAAGAAGATATTGGGAGCGTTGTCATATTCTTCATATTATATGTAGATGACATATTATTAACAGGAAACTATATGTCTATGTTTCAATTATGGTTGTTAAATGATTTCTTCATGAAATATTAGGGAAAAAAAATTAATCTATAAAAATAGATGTAGAAGATTGCTTAACTTACCGCAAGATTTTATATGGAGAAAATGAATTGAGAGTTCATGGATATATTGATGCTAACTTTGAGTCGGACTAGAAGAATGGCAAGTCTCACTTTGGACATGTGTTTACTTTTTAATATAGAGCGGTTAATTGAAAAAGTTCTAACACTTGAAACTATCGTCGATTCAATAGTGAAAGCCTAACATAACATCACTTCAGAAGCAGCAAAGAGTTGCAGTGTGGAACAAGAAGTTCATTAATGAACTTTGAGTAGTTCCTAACAATGTTGATCACATACATTTTGTATTATGATAACAATGGAGTGAACGAGCAAACAAAGAAACTAAGGTCTCATTAATGGTCCAAACATGTGTTAAGGCAGTATCATCTCATCAAAGAGATAATATAAAGAAATAACCTAAAGAAAAAACGAATTTCCATAGTTAAAAATATTGCAGATCCATTGACAAAGAGTTGTCATGGTATCAACATAATTGTCATATAAATTCTTATGACATTATATACAAAAGTGATTAGATTTAGTGCAAGTGGGTGTTTGTAAACTTTAGACACAAACATTTTTAATATATAACTAATGTAATTTTATGGCAGATCTACTATTTAATTAATACTCAATTAAATTAAATAATATAGACAATAGGTTCGGATCTTAGTAATTTGTTAATCACAAAAAGTTACGATAGCGAGATACAAATTACTTATAACTGAATCTTAAATCATCCATGATCATAAGTAATAACGAGATATGGATTTATTATTGCGGATAAACCATCACGTGTGGTATTTCTGACTTATGAAGTGAGTATATGATCTTACGGGCTAAAATGTGGTGATACTTAAATGAACATGTGGATATTTTGTTATAGAACAAAACATTGGAGATCTACTGGGGAAATTCCACATGGATAACTATCTAAGTGTAGTAGTTAATCTCTAACGTTCGGTAGTGGAAATGGTCCTTTGACTTGAGGTCATCATAGTACCTTTTATGATGATGGTCATACTTTGGTAATGTTGGACGTTGTTCTGTCAAGGGCCACTGATACGACATCATTTGGGTATGTCAAAAATCATGTGAAAATTGTGAATGATCAATAGAGGATTAGTCAGTTTTAGATAGCAAGCGATTATGATCTACATTTTATTTAATTAAGTTGATAACAAAATCCTTAGCCAAGATGTACTCATAAGTCAACAATGAGTTGTCGACTTATATTGATTTAATAGTGGAATGAAAAATATGATCGATAATTAAGATTGACATATATCTATATCTCATAATTGATTGGATCATATTGACGAACAAATTATTATTTCACGGTAAACGAACAAGTTTTATTTTATCATACCACGTGTCATTTTCATCACATGTATTTCCTTGACACATTGTTAGATGTTAATTTGGGACGACATATGTGAATTGATGATAAATTAAGAGGTATTTTAATTTACCAGTTTCGATTGAATCAAAATAATATTTCACTTTCTTAGGCATCGTGATTGAGATCCTAATGGGTCACACACAAAAGGAGAAATAGAAGAATGAGATTTACCAATTTGTTAATTGACAAGTGTTAGATAATTAATTAATTGGGTTGCTTGTTGGGGCCAAATTAATTAATTGAATTCATTCATTTATGGATCAAATTTGATTAATTGGATTAATTAAATATTGGATCGGTAAGTTAAGAGATAAGCCGAGCCTATTTGAACTTATATTAATAGGCTGCCACGGTTTGAAAAATTGTAGAGAATATAATTCATATTCTTGCAAGTGTAAGAAAAGTAGAAATTTTAATTCTCTCAATCTTGTTCCATGTGTGGGTTTCCATTGGAGATTGGACAATTGAACAATTGTGGATTATAGATCTTGATTATTCGTATTCAAGAAAAGCAAATGAGTTTATAGAATTCAACAATGGTATAATTTCCATCACAATTTCTATCTAAATACAAAATAGATTCTTGGTGGGAATTGAAATTTATTTTATTTTTTGCTGTACATGATTAAGTAAATTCCTGACATTGGTATCACAGCTCCAGTATTTACAATTTATTTGGACAAAGAACCAAACAAGTAATAAATCTATATTATATTCTTAAAAAAATGATAGCTAAAATGAAACAGATGTTGTTGCATGCAAATCTAACCAAATTTACCTCAACAACTAGGTATTCGGGGCAAACATTTGAACGAAGTTCGGAAAAAATGATCAAAAGGCAAAATGCATTATCAAATGAGGAAGCAAGGATAAAGTATCGCTAATTTCATAGAAATTGTAAAAATTTTAAAAGAGTGTAAAATTGTTACCTTCTATAATGTATTCAGAGCCTCTTAAGTGGAATGGGTGGTTTTTTCGTGCAACAAGTAAGGGCTGATTTGTTCTATTGTGCATTCCTTTCCTTTCAGCATGGAAAAATACCCTTCCCAAGTTGTCCAACTATTTGGAGTGAGTAATGCTATTTGCATTCATTCACAACTGTAAGTAACATACATGTGACGACTAATAGTGTTGCAGGCCTTGACGTATTCTCTTCTTTATTCTACCTGTACTAATGGGCTACTAGAAAGGATGATCTGTATGGTACAGTTATTTACTTCTTTGAGGAAGGTCATCTATCATGAGGTTTTGCGGCTAGCTCGATTGTCTTACTCCCGAAGAGGGAGAATGTCTGTAGATGGATGGATTACGGACCTATCAGCTTGTTTACGGTGTTTAATAAGCCTATCACTAATATGTTGAATACCAAATTGAATTTATTGCTGCCTCGTATCATTTTTCCTCAACAGATTGGTTTTGTCCATGGTCGGCTTAATTATGTTTTGTTAACTCAAAAGCTCCTCTATACGTTGGATGATAGAGCGCATGGAGAAAATACTATGTTGAAGCGATATGACAAAAGCGTATGATCGTATAGGCTGGGGATTCATTTACTCTATACTAGATCCGTTTGGTTTGTCCGCTAGCTATGGACCAATAGGATCAAACATTGTATCTCAGAGTGTTGATTTTCATTGTTCCTGAATGGTCATCCATGTGGCTTTTTCCCTTCATCATGTGGGCTCAGACAGGGAGATCCTATCTTCTTTCCTTATTTATTATTGCCGTGGACTACTCTCGCCTGCTTACTTAGAGATTTCGGGCATATCTTATATGTAGTATCGGCATGGAGGTACTATGCTTGTTTCCCATATTTCTTTTGCTAACGACATTATTATATTAGCTAATGATCAGAAAAAGGCTATCAGAAGGATAATTGATTGTTTGGAACACTATGAGGGGGTCTCTAGCCAATCGGTGAATGGAGATAAGAGTGGTCTTATACTACCTCGATGGGCATCGGATATACAGATACGAAAGCTAGTGATCTTGACTAAATTTTCACATCATCATCAACTATTCACATACTTGGGAGTCCCTTATTTAAAGGGGCTAAGAGGATATTTCTTTTTGATGACATATTATGAAGGCTAGAAGTAGGATTTCAAGATGAGCATCCTGGCTTCTCTCTTATGGTGGTAGGATTACTAAGATGAGTTCGCTCATCTTTACCATTATACCTCTTTCAAATTATGTGGCCCCTCAAGGCTATATTGAAAAAGTTAGAGAGTATATTTGCACCATTCCTATAGGATTCGAAGGATCATGCATGACACTTACATTGGCGAAGTTGGAAGGAAATTTGCCTCCCTACTGATGAAGGTGGACTGGGCTTCAGGAGATTACAGGATATATGGTGGACCATTCTCCCTAAAGCTATGGTGGTTATTTAGGTCTCAGAGTTCTCTTTGAATTCAGTTTTTGATGGACAAATATTGTAGAGGGACACATCCGTTACTTACATTAGTTCCTCATTCAGCCTCTCCTATATAGAAGAGACTGAAGAGATTGCTCCATGTGCCAAGCCACATTTTACGTGGCATCTTGGGCAGGTATGATTTTCTTCTGTTATGATTGTTGGATGAGTGATACTACATTGGCGTCTATCTCCTACACAGATAATACACATCTGTGAGGGTGTAGGATTTTTTCGAGGAGACTGGGTAAGACTTTGGACGGTTACTATATACTCGTCCACCAGTTTTGGCAGAACAGATTGTGGCCTTTTCGCTTTATATCGACACCCCAGATTGTATTTTTTGGAAGGCTACATCAGATGGTATATTCACAACCAAGTAAGCTTGGTAGTTGATTCACTCTAGTAGGCCAGTGAAGGACTTGTTTCGTCTCCTTTGGAGCCCTATCATACCTACCATAATCTTACTCTTCTGTTTGAGATTAGGTAGGATTTGATTTCAGTAGATGCTGTTATTCAAAGGAGAATAGGCAGTCATCTAGCTTCTAGGTGCTAGTATTATCTGAGGTTGAGACCAACAATCATACTTTCACTGGTAGCAGTTTATCGGATCGGGTTTGGTAGCATTTTGGCCGTCTTTTCCAGATCTCTATTATTGCTGGTGAGAGCGTCAGATAGAAATTTCTGAGATGGAAATATTTAGGACAATTTGCATGGAGTGGGCATATTCATATCATTGTTCATCTACTGATCTTTTGGTTTATATGGACAAAAAGGAATGATACAAAACATAGGGATATACCTATGAGACCAAGACGAATCATTTGGAGAGTGTATCCTGTGATCTCCTTTCTTCACACTGGTGGTTTCTTTCGACCACTTCATTGGCGTACTGACACAGAACTTGTTCCATCTTTTGGTATTTCTATGATTTTTTTCTTTTGCTCCTCTCTCTCCTATAGTTTGGTAGCATGTTCCATCGTATGGATCTTTCAAGATCAATACTGATAGATGTGTTGAGGATGGTATTGCGAATAGGGGAGGTATCATCAAGGATCATGTAGGTAAATGTATTAGGGCATTCTCAGCTTCATATGGATAGCATATGATATTAGAGGTAGAGCTTAGAGCTATTTTCGATAGAATACTATTGGCTAGGAATCTTGGGTTTTCAGGCATTTGGTTGAGTTAACTCTGTAGTTATTCATTGTATTACCAAAGGCGTAGGACCATGGGATATTCAAGGCTTACTTAGACAGATTATAGACATCATTTCATTTGATAGAGACAGGATTCCCCACACTTATAGAGAAAGAAACCAAGTTGCAGATGCACTTGCTTCAGATGGTTGGGATCATCGAAATTTTTGAGTAGATGGACCAACAAACTTACCACGACACATCATAACACTTGCACAGATTGACAAATATAGATTGCCCAGCTTTAGATTTTGATCTTTGTAATTTTCTTTTTGTTCACATTAGCATTTATTATAAAGGAAGTAGTATTTACTTTTTATTGCTTTCCAATCATTGGTTGCTTTTATTGCAAGAGAAGTAGTACTCTCATTTATTTATTTCATTGATATCATATGTAACCACGGCATTCCTCCACCATAAGTGAGGTATATTAACAAAATCTTAGAGGTAGGAAAAATTGTGAAGAATAATCTCTATGATATATTTCCAATTGTGTAGGATTATTTTTCTTAATAGTTGATTGTGTGATTATCACGCAATCTTTCCAATTAAAGTTATTTATTTATTTATTTTTACTTTGTAATAGAAACACAAGTTTATTATATAGAATATTATAGTATCAGATTAGTTGCGATCCTAAACAAATTAACCTTTGAATTTCGTTATCGGAGACTAGCCTTGTGCCACTTCTCTGGTTAGAAATTAATTTTTTGTTCATTTCTTTCGATTTTTTATTATTATTATTAATTTTTTTTTGTGGGCATATTACCATTCGTGCCGACTTTTGCACTTGGCTATTGATTTATTCATAAGATGGGTCCTTTAGGTGGGTGTTTTTGATTGGGTATTGTTACTCTTGGCAAGTGGTTATGGGTCTGTGCTATTTATGCTTGTCGTTGATATCTTGGGCTCGTCACCTGAACTGATTTTGCTGGAAATATTTGCATCTTTGGATTGCCCAGCTTTAGATTTTGATCTTTATAACTTTCTTTTTGTTCATATTAGCATTTATTGCAATGGAAGTAGTACTTCCTCATTTACTGCTCTCATTGATATAATATGTAACCACGGTATTCTTCTGCCACAAGTAAGAGTATATTAATAAAATCTTGGAGGTACTGTCCTTCTTCCACAAAAAGTGACATACATGTGACGCTTAGTGATTTAATGCATGTGATAATTTTTTATTGTTTCATGCATCATATTATAAACCGCAATGTGTATGCCGGTGATTATGATAGTTAGTGTTCAAATAGAATTATTCATCTAGCATAAATTGCTTCATTACTCACCCTCCAACTTATACTCTAATCACATTTTACTCATCAAACTTTAAACTACTTTCTGATGGTCACTCATCTTTGAGACGTTGCACTCTAATCAAATTTCATTACTCGCTTAGGATTAAGGTACTACGTACTATAGTCAAGTGAAATTAAATTCAATTGGTCAATTCCATAAATTAACTTCACGTGGTGTCAAGGACCGTAGCTTTACTTAGTCCATTGAGACTATCGCAGCCACAGTTTGACCAACTTGGGTCGCACATTGTAAATATTAGTTCAAGTTTGAGTTGTAATTCTCTTTTCATTGTAATAGTTATTTCAGTTATAAAATAGCTCTGATATTAGTAAATATTTATTATAATTCCTCGTCTTTTAAACGTCTACTCCCGTCACTTAGATTTTTCTTTCGAATGCTATTATAGGAAGTATTAGTCATTCAAAAAATTTTCAAGCTCACTAATGTCCGCCCCTGTACTAGCAATTGTAATTTTCCGTTTTTGTCAATTGTAATGTTCAGTTTTCATCGATCAATGTTCAATTTACTTTCAATGTATTTAAATTCTTTGCTTAAACTTTCTACAAAATTGTAATCAAATTTCTTTCGTCCCGACGCAACCGAGAAAAGGCGAAGGTAGTCTAGTGGAGCAGACTACGGCCGCACAGTGTCCCTTTCTGTGCCAAGAAGAAAGGCACCCCGTGAAACGTGGTCCTGTCCAATACATTCCATAACGTACAATAAGTTTTATTGCTAAAGTCAAGATCAACTTTAAATAAAATTGAGATAATCTTATCAAAATAAAGTGTTCGTCTTTATTTACCGATTGTGGACAATAAACTTTAGATCGAATTATAAATCAAATCTTTCCGTGTTTAACAACTCAAACACTTGATTTATAATATCGAGTCGATTCATGAACAAAATACAAGCTGAAATTAATACAAATAGTTTACTGGAAAAAAAAATTATTTTTTATTTCAAAATGTTACGAGGACAAGTAAATTTACTTGAAGGGCAAAAATTAAACTAACACATATAACGGGTTGAGTGCGGAAAATATGATTCATAATACCAGTGTCAACATCTGTTCACAGTCCGTTATCAAAGTCAGTTTATTGGATGAGGACATATTGACGTTTATTTTGTAATTTAATCTTGAGGAGTTTGATTTATTTGATTTGTTAATTTTATTCTCAAACATTTGTGAATAATTTTGATATACCACCTCCTAATATATTTTACCTTGAGGTGCCTGTCACGTATTAAAATTTGTCACACGGCCACGCCCAATATTTCAGGGGACGTAGAGTGGCTAATCAAGGTCTTACGAGAGCTAGTTATGTGTTCGTTTATATCGTATGTATATGTTTTCGTGACTATTAGTGATATGGATTTAAATTCATTTATCGTTCATCGCATACTAATTATTTACTATTAATTTGTCTAAACATAGCTTCAATTTAAACTATAGTGAATATCATGGTTTAAATAATGAATTTGAAACTAAAAACTATACTAAGTTATAACTAACACAATCAATACTCAAATTTACAAAAGATTTTACGGGATTACGTTGTTAGGATTCCAATTTCACCTAGATCCCTAAATTCATCAATTGACGATAAAAAAAATAAAATTAAATCAAGCACACAATAAGCAATTAACACAAATAATTATAGACATGAAGTCTTCGGATTAATTAAACACGAATAAACTAAGCTATTTAGTTCATCATAACAATTGAAGAAAAGATTAAGCACATAACTAGTTCAATTACAATGAAAGGAGAAAAAGAATCTAATCAATTTTGATCTTCACCACACGAACCCTAGCGGTGGACCTTTAGCCTTTCTTTGGACCTTGCAAGTATTCCGATAAAATTATGTTCTCCGGCCTTCAAAAATCCCGAAATCTTTTCAAACTTCTGAGTTCTATGGATGAATATGTGCTTTTGCTCTCAAGATTTGGTTTGTGCTTCCGGATGCTGTAATTTACCCTCATGCAATTGTAGCTAGTTTAGCTTGTGATCGCAAGGCTAAAATTTCAACTCTTTTGTAATTTAGTCCTTGACTCCACTTTTTAGTTCAGCTCAAGTCCTCCATTATTGCATTGTAGGTCTTTCAACTTTCAAAACGACAGTTTTTTCCCAGAATTTCATAAACTGTTCTGGTTCAATCCTTATTGCTCAACTCTTGTTCCTTTATATCCTCCAACATCTGATACTGAATCTTCTCCTAAACAATTATTAAATACACAAAATAAGTGAATAAACTATAAATGCATTCCCAAATGCCCACATTTATATGCTTGAATAAGTGTAAAATTACACTTATTAAACACCTCACCTACTTGGATATTTATTCATCCTCTTATAAAGCAAAAAATGACTGAAACAAACACTCGAAACAAATACTCAACTCGGCATGTGTTATTCAATGTTTATTCAAAATGAATATATATCTCTCAAAATTCACGTTAATAAGATGCAAGAATGATTTGTTATTTCAAAAGCTCCATATATCGTATATTTAGCTTTTAAGATATCATGATTCAATTTAGTTACTTTCATTGGACAACATTTCTCTTGCTCCATCTCGAACAGTATATGGAAAAAGACTTAACTTGATTGGTTTGTCCAACGCACGATGAAAATTGTAATTTTGGTACACGTCCAAAAGGAGCAAGACGTGAGTTTTGTGGGTTCTCGTGTGACTTTTCATAAAATGATAACCCATCTTGGAATAGGAGAATAAAATGATATGACATCATGTCTTGAACTTTGAATGCAAGAAACCACAAAATAAGAGAGAGACCAAACAATTATATGAAGGCTAGAAATAACAACAAATTAATTCAATTAAAACAGTCTCGACAGCGACACTAAAAATTTGATCATCTAAATCGAAAATTTACGATATCCTAATAAGTAGGAATATAAATTTAAGTCTAAATATCATTCCTTCAAAAACTAGTTATTTTCTATCAATTTTTAATCTAAGCTTAGATTTACTTTACAATAAATAAATATCAACTAATGATTTAACTAATGAATTTGAAACTAAAAATTATACTAACTTATAACTAACACAATCAATACTTAACATACTACAAACCTATTTATGTGTGTCAACAATCTAATTATATAATTTAACTAATAATCTATTTCGAGTAAAATTAGCCTTATATTTATGCACAAATTTACTATATTTTTATGTAAATTTCAATAATGGAAATCTAATTAAAATTGCGTAATATATATTATCTCTTGATCTTTTATTGGGGAAATACATGAAATTGACCCAAATAAAAGAGGCCATTTTCCAAATCAACCCTTGACTTTTCCAAACAATTGTAACTACCTAAAATACCCTTAAAAAAATATTAAAAACAACCTATTTCATAATAAAAATATTCTATCTAAGTCCTTAAAAAATTAACAAGTAACTTTTTTAAAAATTTGAAAGAATTATTAATTTTATGAATAATTATAAAATGAAAAAATCCAAATATAAGAGAGGACCATATAATATAAAAAAGGTTGTTAAAAATTAAAAAAATTAAGTTTGAAAAAGAAATTGATATAGGATATCAAGAACAATTATATGCATCACAAAAAATATTAAAATGTTTCAAAGAAAACTTAGTAGAAAATTTTGCTAAAGGAATTGTAAGATCAATAATCATAAAAGATATACAAGATATCATAGATAAATTAGAAAAAAAGAAGAAAAATATCTCAAAATACGATATACCTTTTAGAACAAACATAGATATGATAACAGACATTGATATTATAAATTCTCAAACATTACTTGACTTTGAAGAATTACTTAAAAGTTTATGAGAAGACCAATAAAAAATAGATTACCACAAGCATACAAAAAATTAGTTTTTAACCTTACCTTAAGATTTTATATACGCTTAATAACAAATAAATTAACTAAAACAAAGATAAAAGAATTTTTAGAATATTAGAATATTAGATTTTTAGAATTTTGTTCGCTCATAGTAGCATCCATCTTGGTATTAGAGCCATATAGATCATGGAAATCATAAAAAAAAATAATTATTATTAATGTATTGAAGAAAAAAGATGTTATATATTTTTCAACCCTATCCCTAATAAATTAAAAATAATATCATTATATGTCACTAGGAATTTACCTAGAGAAATAAAGGAACAAATATTACATAAATTAATTGTAGAATTTATCAAAGATAGACGAACATATGAAATAATTATCGAAGTATTTGAAAATGAATTATACTATAGAGAAATATTTAAATCATCATAAAAATATAATGGAAGAAACTAAAAATATTTTAGAAAGAAAGTTAAGAAGAATAAGATTAATAAATAATAAAATTTTAGATGTATTATTAATACCTGGAGATATAACTAAAACTCAAGAAAAACAAATATTAAAATTAAAACAGGAAAGGTATAAAAAAAAAAAAAGCAAGGTATTATGAAAAATTAAAAGAACTAACAAATATTGAAATTATAAAACAAAAGTATAATAAAATAATAAATGATTGTAAAAATGCTGAGTATATAGCATTTTATTATTGTCAATCAAAAAATCGATAAAAGAAAATGTCAATTAGTGAACATATGGAAGAATTAAAATATTTAATAAGAACATTAATAAATGATGTACAAGAAATGAATAATGAAATAAAAGAAGCAAGAAATTATATAAATATATTGAAACTTGAAGTCAGAAAATTAAAAGAAAATGAAGAAAAGAATAATAGAATAGATAAAAAATTTATAGAAAAAGAAATAACTAGAATAGGGAAAAAACATATTGAAAGAAAAAAATATAATAATAGAAACATGAAACATGGATGATGAATTTAAAAAAATATATATTACCTAAAATATTAGAAGAAGAGGAATCTAGAGAAAAAATGATAGGTAAACAAAAAATTGAAGAAAACCAAGACAAAGAGAATGAATGAAGAATTAGATATACTTATAGATAATTTTGATCATTTAAGCTTAGAAAATATAGATGATGAATACCAAATCTTAATGAATAGTGGAGGAGGACCTAATCCCGTAGGAACCTCTAAACAAGAATCAATAGATCCAGATGAAAGTTATACTCCTATGTATAATAAACCATATAGACAATTTTATGATAAAATAAAAGAAAAAAACCGTATAAAGGAAATAAATATAGTAATAGATTTGAATTAAATAATAATTATGATAAACCCGTTAACCATGAAGGAATAAAATTAGACTTAGATTGCAAAATAGACACTAAGAAAGCCTTAATAATTTGGGCAGACTCAATGATATTATTCTTTTTATATAATAAAGATGATACATGGGAAAATACTGAAAGAAGAATTGATTTTTTAATTACATCTTTTGAAGGAAATATTAGAAATTGGTGGGAATGAATTAGTAGTGATACAAAATCATTAATAAAAAGAAATGTACAAACAGAAATAATAAAGTCAAATAAACTAGGAATAGAAAAATTAGTAGAATATATTGCAGATTAACTCTTAGGAGAAAATTGGTTAAGAAATTATGAAGAAGGAGAAAAAGATAATGCAAGAGTTAAGTTAATTAATTTAACAATTTGCGATATGTGTAAAATTAAAGAATATGCTTGTGAATTCAAGAATTACTATTATACTCAATTTTATAGAAATGAGAATCAAGAAGTATATCAAGACATGTATTACCAGGTTCATGGGAAATATATTTTAAAATAGAATTTGAAAAATATATTAAAGAAATTATAGGAATACCTAGAACATTAGGATCAAGCATAAATTTTTTGTTTGAAATACTTGCATATATATGTCAACAAAGACAATTATTGAAAAAATCAGGAAAATTAACTAGAATATGTTGTGAAGATATGGAAAACCCTAGAAGATGAGGATGTAATTCTGAAAAAAGAAATAAAAGAAAGTATAAAAATAGAAAGTTTAAAAAATACAGAAACTTTAAGAAAAAATACATAAAACCTGAAAGGAGATATTATAAAAGGAAAAATAATATACCCAAAAATAAACCTTATAAAAAAGATAAAAAAAAACAATGTAAGTGTTGAAATTGTAGAGAAATAGGCCATATAAGCCCTGACTGCACAAAGAAAAAAGTGAAAATATTACAAAAGGATTATTTTGAAATAGAAAGTGAATTAAGTGAAATATCTAATATTGAACATTATAATAATCAGGAAATACTTATAAGTGAAGCAGATTCAGAAGATTATGGATCAGAATCTGAATAGAGAAATTGAAGAAATAGAAAATAATAACATAGAAATCCAAGAATATGAGGGAATAGACGGTTATGGATTAAAAGTAACTTTTGATAATAATAAATTTAAGAAAATACAGAAGTTATCCTCATATTTGAAAATAGGAAAATGGGAAATTCTAGATAGAATATGGAGAAGAGAAAGAATAGCAATAAATGAATACCATAGGATTGAAAAAATTATAAATGTTAGAACTACTCAAGGAACACATAAAATAAACCTTTTAACAAAAACTACAGTATCAGAATTATTATAAAAAATAAGTAAAAAACATAGTGAAAAGATCCAATATGTTTATTTAACAGGAATACAAATAATGTTTAAATCCTTATTTAGGAAAGGAATAGATTCACCATTAACTGTAAGTTTACATGATGGAAGAATTATAAATCTGGAAGATGGTCATGTAGGAACTATAGAAGGAAACTTAGCATATCAAAAGTTAATATTTACTTGCTACCCAAAATATTGTGTCTCATTGAAAGATAAAAACTTTAATGAAGTCTTAGGATTACATTTCAAATTATATAGAAATGATATAATGGAACCAGAAGACCAAATTATGACTATGGAATATAGGGCATTATATACATTTACTAATTCTAATTATGGGAATATTTATTCCAATAAACCATACATAGAAATTCATAAGGAATGTAAGGATATTAGTAAAATAGTGGAACAGAAGAATATGAATTTAATATAACTAAAAATAAGCATGAAATAACAGAGTTAAGAGAAGAAGAAGATTATAAAATAACATTTCACAATGGAAGGTTGATAAAGAAATCAAAAAGTCTTAAACTACCTAATAAAAAAGAATATTTAGGAGAAACTAGTGGTATAAAAGAAATAAAATCTCATTGAAATATTGGAAATATGAAAATAGAAGGAAAATATTTCAACGGTAGAAGATATATAAAAGGACCAAATATATTAATAGATACAGGAGTTGGTGAATGTCATATGGCTGCAAATAAAAATGAGGGATTAATGACTTACAAGATAGAACCATATGAATACAGGAATTTTGATGGACAACTATATATTACAGAATTAAAAGTAAAGGTACCAATAAAAATAGGAGGGATTGATCTTTTAGTACCATGTTATTTGGATGAAAGTATGGATATTGAACCTCATATATTATTAGGAATGAGTTTCTTAAAGGGATTAGAAGATTATAGTATAAAAAGAGAAGAGTTATATATAACTCATAAAGGACAAACTACATTATGTAAAATAGGAAGTGGATGAATAATCAAATAAGTTTTTCATTAGCAGCATATATACAAGTTACTATAGTAGAAACAAATATAACAACTTGTACCTTAATTGATACAGGAAGTGATATAACAATTTTTAAAAATTTCTTAATAAAATCATGGACTGGAAGATGGTCATGTAGGAACTATAGAAGGAAACTTAGCATATCAAAAGTTAATATTTACTTGCTACCCAAAATATTGTGTCTCATTGAAAGATAAAAACTTTAATGAAGTCTTAGGATTAATAACAGGAGTGAATGTAGAAAGCACTCAAATAATTGATAGTGCTGAAAAAGTTAATATAATACTTGGCAGTAAACATGTTATAATAAATAAAGTATACAATTATAATAAACTAGAATGTGATATATTATTAGGAAATGACTTTATCCAACAATTTCAATATTATAAACAAAATAATTACATGATAATGTTACAAACACCTTGTCCACATCTCTTAAAAATACCAAGAGAATTAAGACCCTACAGAGTTCAGCCAACTCAGCGTGGTGATAAATGGGAAAAAAGACCAATAGTACAAGATGAACTAAAAAATAAAAAATTATCATATAAAAAGATCCTAAAAACTGAAATAGAAATAAGTATGGAAAAAATAATAGAATAATTAGAGAAAATTTATGGAGAAAATCCATTATTATTTTGGAAACCATATCATTCTAGAGCTAAAATAGAATTAACAGAAAATGTTATAATAAGAGTTAGACCAATGATGTATACCTTACAAGATATGCAAGAGTTTAAAATTCAAATAAAAGAACTATTAGAACAAAAGTTAATTAGACCCAGTAATGAACCTCATAGTAGTCCAGCTTTTATAGTTATGAAACATTCTGAACAGATTAGAGGAAAAACTAGAATGATAATAAATTATAATGAATTAAATAAATATACTAGATTTGATAGTTATTTTTTACCAAATAAAGAAGTCCAAATAAACCTTGCAAAAGGAGAACAATATTATTCCAAATTTGACTGTAAATTAGGATTTTGGCAAATAAAAATGGAAGAAGACAGTAAACAATATATAGCTTTTAGTACACCTCAAGCAAAATATGAATGGATAGTTATGTCAGTTGGTTTAAAAAATGCACCTCAAATATTTCAAAGGAAAATGGATAATATATTCAAAAAGTTTAGCGATTTTCTTATTGTTTATATAGATGATATACTAATATGCTCTAATAATAAAAAAGAATATAGGAATCATTTATTACAATTCATGAATGAATGCAAAAAGGAAGGAATTGTACTTTCTAAAAAAAATCTATAATCGAGAAACAAGAAATAGATTTTCTGGGATTATCAATAGATAGAAAAAGAATAAAATTACAAACTCATATATCTAAAAAGATAGAAAACTTTCCAAATGAATTAAAATCCAAAGAACAAATACAAAAAATTTTAGGATGTTTAAACTATGCTGAAAGATTTATTGAAAATCTCTCAAAAAAGAGACATAAGATACAAATTTTACTTAGGAAAATAAATACTAAAGGTTGGAATAAAGAGCATACTGAAATTGTTAAATTATTAAAAGAAGAATGTAAAAATTTACCAAAATTAAGGTTACCAGATGAAAAAGATAATCTAATTGTTAATACTGATACCTCAGATAAATATTGGTAGCTATGTGAAAAACAGATTTAAATGAAATATGCAGATACTCAAGTGGAACTTTTAACCAATCATAAATAAATTGTATTATTCATAAAAAAGAATTGTTAGCATTTATTAGAGGAATAAAAAAAATTTCATTATTCCTTTTATCTAAAAAATTTATTGTTGAAACTGATAATTCTCAAGTTGCAGGACTTATTAGAAATAAGTTACCTATGGAACCTCAATATAGAAGGTTACACAGATGTCAAGCATATTTATCATTCTACAATTTTGATATTGTTCATATTAAAGGAATAAATAATTATCTTGCAGATTTTTTAAGCAGGAATATCGAATTTGGAGATGGATAATATCAAAAATTCATTAATGGACGAATGGAATTCCTCATGGAGGAATCAAAAGATATAAAAATTGGAATTGAGCAAATGGCAAAATCTATCCAACAAAATGTCAAATTGCTGGTGGAAATCTCTAATTCTCATTCCAAATATACCAAAAAATTGAATGATAGAATTGATGATATTATTTCACAATTCGAGTCATTAAATACCAAATAGGAAATACCAATAGATACAATCTCAAAAATACAAACAGGTACACAGCCAAGAAGCAGCAGTGGACCCAGCAATATCAAACGAGACATAGCAAGTCCCCGGAATGTGACTATAAAAAATGGTGATGAACATACAAGAGTTATCAGGATCAAAACTGATGAAGATGATGTTACCCCTTTTATCATCAAAAGAAGAAGAATATAGATCATTTGCCAAAATTGTTTATGAATTGGAAGAAAATGAATCATAATTTATTACATCAGGAGATCATGCTTATCCCAAATTAATAATTACCAAAGATGCAGACCCTTTCATGGTCAAAATAACAGCAGATTATGGATTTCTGGATTTAATTTATCCAGGAAAAGATCTAAAAGAAATTGAAAAATTTGATGATATACTCAGGGCAGAAGTTTCAAAAATTGCCCAAGGAAGATAGATTTATATCAAATTTTATTCAATAAGTCCCGAGGTTGATGGAAGAATATACTACCATGTTGAACATATTATCACAATTTGATATGTTGGCCGAGATTTTCAGATTGAAGTTGGCCAAAATAATAAACCATTGCCTAAAATCAATAAATCATGGATAAAATCCCGAAGAGTTTTGGGGATGAAAGTTCTTTACAACATTGCAACAAATTTATATGAGAAAAAATTCAAATGCTCGTGTCAATATGAAGGATGGACACTCCTTACGAATAATGGAAAAGAAAAATATACTATTTTGAAAAAATATATCCAGAAATTTGATACTCATCAAATTAATGAAAGTCCTACAACAATCCAAGAATCATGCAGATTGAGGGAATGTCCCACATGCAAACAAGACTAAAAAGATTGATAAAAGATGAATGGAAGGGGACCTACCACTACCAAAGCATCTAGCCAGCTGCATATGGAGCCAAAGATGGAGAGACAATAATAGAGGAAAAGATGTCCCTTTGATGAAAAAGCAAAAAACGCATGTGAAAATGCAGACCCCATGAGGAAAAGAATAGAAACGCATGTGAGCCTTTTTCAAATTCTAATGTATACAATGATGTAATATACTAATAATAGCAAGTTTGAGTCATGTATAAATAGAGGTCTTTGGAGAAAGAATTGGGCATCTTGAGTTAGAAACCATTATCTTTCCTTAAACTTTCTTTAAAACCAGTTTTTCTAAAAACCCCTTGTATACAATAGAAATCTTGTATAAATCCTTATAGAAATAAAATTCCAATCTTTTGATATCAGAAAAATATGAGTTTCTAAACTTCCTATCCCGAAGATTCTTGACAGATTGAAGAAGATAATTTCTTTCTTACTTTAACAAAGAGAGAATTTTCTCTACTTAAAATCCTTAATTTTAAGTCTAAGAAAAGATACAGTGAAGGCAAGAAGCTGAAATAGCAAAATTCCCATTAAGGCAAAAGACCGTTTGAGGGAACAGTTTACAGATTCAAAGTCTGAAAGTCACTCGATTCTAAGAATACAGATTTAAGATCAAAAGTCAGGTAAAATTATTATCTTTGTTAAATTTAGAAAGAATTCTTCTAATATCTTGAAAGAATCGTAGGGATTATTACTTTTCATGTTTCCAAAAAACTTATCTATCATGTTATTATTATTTATTATAAAGCTTGTAAGGAATTATCTATATGATGTCAGGTTATACAATTAAAGGATTAGATAATCTGTTAGAAATACTATTAGAAAAAATAAAAATTAATTTTTCTCAACTAGAGACTATGAATATATCATCTAAGGAATATGATAATTTTAAAGAATTATATGACAATTATATTACAGATTATGCTAATTTATTAGATCAAATGATGTAACTATATATTAAAATTCGAAATAAGAGAAATAGAAGAATTTTGGAACTATTCCAATAAATTAGGATATTTTATGCAAAATATGGCAAGCCATTTCATTAAGGGTAATATAGACATTTTAGCAAGAATGAATAGTGATAGGCCATTTAGAAAAATTTCCCCTTTTATTGCCCAAGTTACACATATATATGACATCTCACTATCAATATAGTCTCTAAATTCCATAGTTATAAAACCCGGACGGGACCGGGTTCCTTTTGTACTTGACCCGACCGGTTCTTTATTAACTCATATGTTTCTGTGTCTTTCCACTTTCCCCCGCCCGTCTCCTCACAGATTCTTACATTAGGGATTCTTCCAGTATAAAAAAGAAATCCCAGCAGCCAGCTCCAATCTCTTGCAATTCAACCACTCTCAAAAAATCCAAATCTCCAATTTCAAGTTTGAAGAGATGGAAGAATAGATCAGTCTCTTTTAGATATATTTTGCTAAAAAAGCTCGGCCAAATTGATTTCAAAACTTAAGCTAATTTTTCTAAATCATACATATATATTTTCTTCTTCTGTTAATGTTATTGTTGTTCAAATCAATTATAATAAGGAGATTATTGCTGTATTTATTTGGTTGATTGAGGTGATGAGAAATAGGCAAATAGCATCGAAGATTGAAAAAAGAACCAAGCATGTAAATAGATTGATTGACTTCAAGGCAAAGATCCCAGTAGCCAAATATCATGTTTAATTATTTGAGTAGAATGAAACAGGCTTTTGTGGGAGTTAATTCCAAAGTAATGGTCAGTGAGGCAATTTATGTTTCCAGTTTCTATTTCATTATGAACTGGATTGGCCGACTTCAAAGGCAAAGGTCCCGATCCAGTAGCCAAATATCTTGTGTTTAATTATTTGAGTAGAATGAAATTGGCTTTTGTGGGGTTAATTTCAAATGGTCAGTGAAGTGGTTTATGTTTCCAGTTTCTATTTCATTATGAACATTAATTAGATGTGTTGGGCTTAGTTTGAGCTTTCATCAATTCATTATATTATAAACATTAATTAGATGTGCTGGGTTTAGTTTGATTAAATGACATTAATTGTTGTTTTTGTGCTTTCAAATGCATGTTTGACTGCATATGTTTTAGAATTTGTGAAATTTGGGATACAAAATTGATCTTTAGTTAACAAAATAATATGAGGCTAATGAAGTTATTTGTAGAAAATGATAAAATTTTATTATTCAGTGAAAATAAGTAATAATATATTTGATAGGAATTGACCCTTCAGTTGAACCACCGGATCACTGGTTGAACCACTGACCCATTGACCCACTGTATTGTTTGAGTCGGTGTCCGAGTCGAGTCTGACAACTATGCTAAATTCATCAATTGATGATCAAATAATTAAATTCAATCAATCACACAATAAGTAATTACACAACATAAATATGGACATGAAGTCTTTGAATTAAATAAAAATCAATAATCAAAGTTATATGCTTTATCCTAAACAATTAAAGAATTAGTTACTCGTAATGGCAAAAAAATTACAAAGAAAAGATTTAGCATATCACTAATTTTAATCCTCCAACAACAATACTGAGTTTTCTCCTAAAATAATCATTAGATACACAAAGTTAAGTATCTAAACTATAAAAACAATCTCAAATGCGCAATTTTAGTGACTCAAATATGTCTAAAATCAAACTTATCACTATGCAGTTGATATTCCATTATTTAGGCCTTCAAGTTTACTTGACCCAAAGCTATATAAAAGGGGAAAAGATGTTTGGACGGGGGCATGTGGCCCTGTCCAAACAGGGGGTCGAATTGGCGCTTCCCTATTAGAGGGGCGGCCCCCTAGATGGACGGGACGGTCCAGCAAAGTTCTTATAAAATATCCCAAGTTGACTACAATTTGTCTCAAGTTTTATGAGATATTCTATTGCACAATCAAAGTTGATTACAAACATGCATCACAATTCAGATGGATTGTGATGTGAAAACGACAACAACATGATACTTGACATTGACATTTAATCAATCTTCACTCTCATCTACCACTCGAAATTATTCTCTATAAATATAGTCTATTTGAGCTTCAAGCTATGTGAGACTCATCACAAAATTCTCTCTTGTCATTCACACTCAATTCTGATATTTGACTAGACCATCGGGTACCTGTGGTTGTTGTCCACTCCCTGGTGATGGCTGGATGTTATAAGATTGTAAGGGTTGGACAGAGAAATTGCCTTGATCTGTTTAACTGAATTTGACAGGATTCGAGGTCTACAAAATTACTCGTGCAAGATTAAGAAAGTAGAATTACAACTTGAGACTCTTAAATTTATTTCTTGTTCTCCTTCTCAACAACGAGAATTTGTTAAAATTATGAAAAAATAAAATAAAATAAAAAAAAAATCCATTATATCTTATATTAATTCATTTGTAGATTAAGATCATGCAATGACCGTGCAATTTTTGATAAGAAAACATTGTCAAATTGCATATATTGATATTAATGCTATTATGGTTTTTCACGATATAATAATTACATATTTTCATATTCAGCCCCTATTTGATTTAGATGAAAATTGAATTTTTTAGTAGATTTTGATAAATGATGATGCTGATGAAATGTCTGCTTAAAATTATTAGTTGACATTTTACTTCGATTTTATTCAATTTTTTAGTTGAACCAAACATGGACTTAGTATGTTAACTCTTGGATGGTTCATTTGTTATTTAATAATTATTTCACACAACGAATGCTTTCATAAGTTATAAAAAAATGTATATCTTAAAAATAAATAAAAAATAGAAAAAAATTATTTAAGAACAAGACGCTTTCATGTTTAACTCACCAACCGAAAATAAAAAGGAAGAGAAATGCCATAGAAACAGGCTGAAAATTAGCGTTAAAAACAGGCTGTATACGTGTCGATGCTTGACTGGAGAGTTTGAAAAAAAAAAAAAATCAAATAACTTGCTGTCACGTCAATCTATTTTTTGTTCTTATTTTTGAGTTCGAATGTTTATCATTTTTCAAAAAGGAAAAGAGGCAAAGTCCTCTTTTGTCTGGCTTTCTAACCTTTTAACGGGTCTCATATAATGGCACACCAGTCCATTCTCTTCTTTTTAAGCCACCAAAAGTTACATCTCATAATTCTGTCATTTTCAGAATAGGAAAATTGGCAGCTATGGTCCCCAAATATTTACCCCAGTAGCACTTGGTTCCCCATTCTTCACATTTTGACACAAATGTGAAACAACTGTAATTATTGAAAAAAGGCTTGACATTTACCATCAATTTAGGATCCAAGCGCACCCATTGTCTATGTTGAAAGATTTATGTGTCAAAAAGTGAAGAATGGGGTCAATTTTTGGGGACTGCAGCTACCAATTTCTCTTGTCAATATCACTCCTAACTAGACCCGGGTACTTTAATTGAAACCGAACCTCTCGAATCGAAATCGAAGCAAAGTCAATAACCGACATGGTTTGGACCAATTCTTGGGTCCTTAATCAGAAATATGGGTATCCAAATGAAACCTATATTTAATAAAAAAAAGATTTATACAATTTTTAGGTTGGGAAAAAAAAAATACGAAATCTAAAAAAATTATAATTTGAGTACTAAGTTGTCTAAAACTTTATACTCTAACCATAGAAATCGTGAATGACTCCTACTTTTTTGCCTCTCGCTTTACATTAGATTGTTCTCAATCTGTAATTTAATTTTTGATATTTTAGTTTTCTATTCATTTCGTGATTTTAAGCCTCTACTTTTTTAAATTATATAGTTGGATTTCTTAGCTTCTTATATTTTTAAGCTAGTTTTTCTTCATTGCACAAATATTATATATATTACGGGCAGAACCGATTGTTTTGGTCTGGTTTTGATTCCAATAATTATAAAGACTTGAACGATTTCAATTACAAAATACTTGAAATATAATGAATGGTTCCAAATATTGAAATACCTAGACTAACCCAATCAATGCCCATGCCTAATCCTGACTCTCCTCTTTAAAACCATTTCAATGGAAGGAAAATACACTGAAAAATAAGCAGGGGCGGAGCCAGAAATTTTTTTCAGTGCGGGCATAAATTTTTTATAAAGACAATTTTTTTCCAATTTTCCTCCCAAACTGCAGGTTTTCCAATTTTTATGGCCAATGTGCATGGATATCCAACATCGAGTATATCCAACTTGCATGACCAACTTTTCTTCTCCCAAAGTTGAGTGGCCTGTACTCAACCATACATGGCTCTGCCCCTGAAAATAAGTCTATAAATTTTGAATTGAATGGATCTTACTATGTCAAAATGCACAATAGCATTTAGTACGGACTTAAAAAAAAAAAAAAACCTATAAATTATTTATACAGAGTCGACTCAATTCGGATAACACGAGGGACTTGAAAAATCACCAATAAATGATTTACCATCAAGCACTTTCGATAAGGGTTTGATTCCGAGTTGAGGGATGCCATCTTCTAAAATAAATAAATAAATCCTATGATGAATTTGCTCTTATTTATTTAGGTATATAATTTTTATTTGAATAATTTGTACTTTATTGCATAAATATGGCTATAAATCGACCATAATTAGCATTAGAATAAATCAGTTTCTAAAACTTCCTTTAAAAAAATATAATAATAATCTAAAACTACAATGAAAAGTTGTTTATGACGTCACAATAGCCATGGAAAGTCAGAACTACATATTTGTTGAACATTTAACCTGCTTGAACAGGCCCAAAAACAGGGCTAAATCCAAGTGCCGAGGTGCCGAGGTGGCATCACCTCGGCCCTTGGATCTGGAAAAAAAAAAAAAAAGATGTGAAACCTCAACCCCCCTGTTTTTGAGCTTGGCTCAGTAGCACGACTATTTATTGAAATTAAACTACAACCGACGAGTTAACTGCATGATCATCTAACCTCGATATTATAGTAACTTTATAGAATTATATTGACATGACACTTTTTGTTTAAATTTAGAAACACTTATGTAATTTTATACTTGTTTGAATGAATTTGTTTTTGTAAATTTTACTTGGGCATGGGCGATTACGGGATAACATTAATGTTGGCAATAGGCATACTAGTTTTGCTACATGTAAAATAGATTTCCCTAAGAAGAAATGTGAGTATTTTGTTCTCAATTGCAATAATTTAGCAATAAATAGAGGAATTTAAATGAATTGCTAAATCATGAAAAATAGAATGTTCAATCAGTCCTAACTAGCAATTATTAAAAAATTGGGATGTAGAGTCAGACTGACTAGCATTATCAAGATGGAATTTCTTAATTTAAAATCTAAAATTGTGCTCGTAATTGATTAATTTGAAAGAATAATATATTAAAATACAAGTTACGAGTTCAAAATAAACACAAATGTGATTATGTAGTGTATTTAAATAATTATATTATAAAATTTCTGGAAAGTTTGTCGGGAAAATGGGTGATTTGCATGTAAATAAATTATCAATTAACATAATAAAATAACAAATACAATTATTACATAAACATAATAATATGACAACATTATAATATAATTCAATAATAATATAAACATAAGAAGAGAAGGGATAGAAACGCAAGACTTGGGAAAAGTGGTGTTGCCACCCCTTCGTAGGGGTACTTTCGACATTATACCGTTCTAAGATAAAACCTATATTGCTCATAGCTTTTTCTTTTTCTATGGGCACGATCATAGGGAAATTAATGGATGAACCTTTTATCGAGTTGCCACAATAGTATAGTGTAAAAGTGTAGAGATAATAATACTTCAAATTGTTGTATTCTAGTTCTCAAGTTGTATTTGCATGTTATGTCTTTCATCTCATTGAAACCATTCCCATTTTATAGGGATAAATAAATTTAGCCTCCACACTTATTTGAGAATTAAGTCATTTAACATGTATGTTACACTATAATATTGTTAATTTAATTTTGTATTAAATTGGTATTAAAATAGAAACAACAAATTTAAAAGTATTAATTTGAAAATTTAAAACTTAAATTATTTACTTTTCAGCAATCCCTCATAAATTTTAAACTTTCAAAATAGATAAATATATAATATATAGTGGCAACGTTATACTGTGTAATAAGTGTAGATGTCTTTTGGACTTGAACCTCATTTAATGATAATAATTTTCATTTGAGGGAGCCATAATGGACTAAGCCTTTAATTAGGTCCCTTTGGCCAAACTTCAATTGTCCTACACAGTATCGATTTAGGCTTTAATTCATAGCAAGTAGCGCTCTGAATTGCTTTGCGTTCTAATCTTGATTCTAGTACGAATCTCTAAGGAATATCCAAATTCCATAGCCACTATCTCATAGCAACTCTTATATAAGTGAGTCCTCCAAGGGTGTGTGCGTAATTCTTTTTGTTCACATTAGCATTTATTGTAAAGGAAGTAGTACTTCCTTTTTTTATTGCTTTCCAGTTATTGTTTACTTTTATTGTAAGGAAAATAGTATTTCCTCATTTATTGCTTTCATTAATATCATATATAACCACGGTATTCCTCCATCACAAGTGAAGGTATATTAATAACATCTCAGTGGTATTGCCCTCTTTCCACAAAAAAAAAAAAAGTGTATATAATCCATACCTTGTGAGAATTGTTACTTCGGTACTCATTCAGGGTTAAACTCTTCCTAATATTACATAATTATTAGTATTATCATCATAGTGATGAACACAAATAATATAGTGCTATTACTTAGTCATGTAGTATGAGTTGTTTCTACCACATTGAACATTCTTCATAGGATCTCTAATCACAAGTGTTGGGTTACCTCTAGAGGTGACTCCATTATGGGCTTAACCCATCTCCCTCGATGATTTATATAAGTCATTGTTGGACTCCAATTTATTCATGTCCCTCCTGGTCAATAATTGATACCATAATATTTATAAGCTCTTATTCTCTGCCTGCAATTTGCACACTTGCAGTGTTTTCTAAAAATTTCTAAAATATTAGTATCATATTCTTAAGTAATATAAACAAATGAATTTAGAAATTGACTTCTAGTAATATGTTTGAGCTAAAGCATCCATTGTGCTCTTGCATTTCACAAGCATGTCTACAATTTTATTTCAAAGCTTTTCAAAAGTCAGTTTACAATAAAGTATGTAAGGTGCATCCATTTGAAATTTTTAAAGACTCCCACAATCCAAAGACATCCAGCTTGAATAGAGTAAATATACGATTTACAATTTATTTCTTTTGAAATGATCCAACATTGTGTGGAGATGTTAATGCACATGTTTCCCAGACTTTCATGATTTTCATCCACCATTAGATCCACAACTTCTTATTAAACACATTAGCAAAATATTATTTTCATAACAATAAATTATAACCAAATAATTGATTATATTTAGAATACCTAGTAAAGTAGAAGTACCACTAATTATGCATAAGATTAAAACACTAACAAGAATCAAATTCACATTTTCATCTCATTTTGTCTCCTAGATTTAAGACATTTGCACTCTGTCTCGGAGGAAAGGAAACATTTAAACCATATAGGTTACAATATAAATTATGAGTTTTTAATTATGTATTAAGAGATAATTAAAATAGAAAACTAAAAATTAAAATCAATTTGAAGTTTTGAAAATTTTAAACTTAAGTTATAACATTTATATAATGTTTAAAATATAAAATTTCTCTTTGAAACATTATTCTCATAACTTTTAATACCAATTGGTTAAAATGAATTTTAAAATGGATAGCAATTATATTGTAGCATAATTTATTCAACAAGTTTCCATTTCCACCAATATGCATGTAGGTTATTTCAGAATATCAATAATTTACCATAGCATTATTAAAATTTTAACACAAACCAATTTCACTGCAATCCTCATTGGATGTGGAAGTACCAATTTTTTTCCACCTTTATTTATTTTGTAACAAAACTGTCCCACAATATATTGTACACAAAGCTGTTGTACTCATTGTTTATAAAAAAAAAAAAAAAAAAAATGAGAATAGATTGAAAGATCTTACTCCCTTCGTAGCTCATAAAATTTTCACAATTAAGAATGACCATAGAATCACAGAAATGGAGAAGTGATGTCTTGCAGTTGGCTCGAAGATACTTTTTGATTGCTTCATAGTTTCACACAATGACCAACACGTAACATGTATTTCTTATCTATGTAAACAACAAATAGAAGCTATTGGTATGCCTAAAAGGCTTTTCAAAAAGAAAAGGTCGCTTAATTATCAAAATGTACATCCATCATGAATTAGAAAATTGCATGTATTGCAGTCAAAGAGAGTGAGGCTGCTAGACTCATGTTCTAGGGCTAGGGCACGTTGAGGACAATGAGCAGCTATGTGACCCCTATTATGACAGTGATGACACTGAATGGAAGAAGCATTAGAACGGGACTCACTAGAGGAACTACTAGGATGAGGATGATAGGAAATGGACTATCTATTCCTAGCAATGCTATCTTTAGAGGCTGATTGAGAGACGAATCTAGACTGAGATGGGACCAAGTAACAACCGGGGACCACAAAGTCGCTTTAGCTCGGAACTCCACTCCAAAGTTCCCTTAAAAGTTCCATTGACTTATCACAATCGTGCCATCATGGTCGTTTGAAAAGCATCACAACCCATCTTGTGGTAACAATACATTATTGCTTGTGCCACTTATTCAAAATAAAGAAAAACTTAAAGCCAATTAGTGGTTTTAATCACGTTTGAGAAGAATCCTGCAACACGTAATAGGTACCAGATTGCAAGGCACATATAACTACAGAATTAATCTCCATATATATGAAAGGTAACTAAATTTCGTCTCAAGTAACTGAAAGAACAATTGACTTTTAATATCAAACTTGCAGGAAAGATCTAATTGAGAAAGGAATTTATAATTGGACTTAAGCAATTTTGCCATTTTAGATAGAAACGGGAAGATTACTAGGAAATTTCATTAAACTACAAAGTGAAATGATCAATCCTATAATAGAATTTCGTTATCTGTTATCTAACAAAGAAGAATGTTTCTATTTTCTCTGTCATTAAAACAAGTTGAAATAAAATAAAAAACATGGATTGGTGGAGGATAGGGTTGGGGAAGAAGTGAATAGTGACCTTGTTCTTTATTATTTAACTAAAATTTATTTTAATAAATAATTACTTTTTTGTCCCTTTTAAAATATAAAATATATGGTCTAACTTAATTTTTGGGTCGCAAATATTGATGGAAATTTTCTAAAACGGCTTCCGCCGCAACGTTTTGAAAATTTGGGGTGAAGGCTGCAACAAATTAAAATTTTGAGAAAAGGCTACTAATATTTTAAAGGTTTGGAGCCTTTACTGCAATTATCCCATTAAAACACTGCACTATATACCAAAGAAAATTCTCAAGCTCCTTTGCACTCTGGTATGGTGAAACACTTTGGTATATAGAGCAGTATTCCAGTGCAAGGTGACTAGAAACATTCTCAGATAGGACCATTACATCTTCGAGCATGGGCATAACTCTTATCATTCGTCTCTATAATGTAAGTTTCAGAAACATGCTTCATATCGTCCAGATTTTGCCTCATTTCCTCAGTATTTTTTGCCATGAAGGCACTCACGAAATCTTCAAGAATTCCCTGATATTAAGATTTTCACTTGCAGACATCTTACTATTTTCCCAACACTTTGCAAAAATGTTCCGATTTTATTTCCATCTAACAAAACCATATTATGATATAAATTGTCATAGAGCCGATCCGTTCAATCTGCGATGGCATCGAGTTTTTCAATCTTCAGCCAGTCAATACAAGAGTTAACAATTTTGATTTGTGAAACACACAATTTTGGCTTAGTATACAGAAGATTGTATTAAGGTAAGTAAAACACAAAATTTTACGGGAGTCGTCTCAACTTTATTTATCACTAAAACAAAGAAACATGTACAACAGATATGATAAGGCCAAATACAACACTTTGTTTCCTTGTCAACTCTCTCACA
>NC_036246.1:17094221-17165540 GCF_002742605.1 Olea europaea var. sylvestris
AGTCAATTAGGTAAGGGTTTTGGCGAAAAAAACAAATATATTTTATAGAAAATGAAATGATTTTATTGACCGTCAAACATTGCCACGAGCAGAGCTAACTAGTCAATTTAAGCTCAGCTCGTTGACCAATGGGCAAGCCTAGCTCGGTTAATGGGCTCGATAGAGCTTGGGTAGTTGTGGATTGAAACAACTTGACTCGGGGCACTGCTGCCGACTAGCTCGGCATTCTATGCTGGAATTTATAAAAAAATAAAAATAAAAATAAACTTGAATGAGATGAGTGTGTCACAAAGTCAACAACGTTGGGGATGATTGCAGCAATTTTCCATTTTCTATTTCTCACTTCTGCGACACCACTTTCAGTTGCCGACACCGACTGTCCGAAACTCCGAGATAAGATATACACAATCTCGCATAAATATATATAGCCACAAACTCGATATAGAGACAGAGCGAGAGTCATATGGAAATGGATAAAGCCTCTGACGCTAACTCTACTGTGAACACCACAGGCGGCGGCGGAGGAAGCGGTGAGGCTGGCAGGGATGTGCGCCTCAACCATGTGACCAAAATCTCACATAAGATCTCCAAACCCATTAGAAAGCATCTTCCTCCAACTCCTCCTAATATCCCTATTTTTGAGAATATCAATCAAAATCCCCAATCAGAGCCGCCGCAGAACAATCTGCAGCAGCCGCCTGTCTACAATATTAACAAGAATGACTTCCGCAACGTTGTTCAGAAGCTCACTGGCTCTCCGTCCCACGAGCGTCCCCCACCGGTAAGCCACCCGAGGCCGCCGAGCTCCAGGCTTCAGAGGATCCGCCCCCCGCCCTTGGCTCAGATTAGCAACCACCCGCCACCTCTGGCGCAGGGCCCGACTTACGGCGTTGACCTGGCCCAAAAGGATGTGTTAGACGGATGTCAACGAGCTTTACAGCCGTTCTCCCCGCTTCCGCCGCTTCCGGCTGTGCTCGCGGCGGCGGAGTCCCCAATCTCTGCACACATGCGGTTCTTCCAGAGCTCAATCTCATCTTTTGCTGGTGCTTTGCCACGGTGGAACAGCGTCGCACAGCCGCAGCAGCAGCAGCCACCACCGGCGTCATCTTCTACTGCCTCACCACTATCATTTCCAACTCTTCCGCTGTCTCCGCTGCCTTTTGGATGTATGCCATCACCGAGATCTCCATACGCTGCGCCATCGCCGAGCTTATTTTTGCCGACTGGCCAATTGGGGTTTCCACAGCTTCCTTTATCGCCAACACTGCCTGTTCCAAGCCCAAGGTGGAACAATATGTAAGGAATTTCGCCACTTATGAAAGGTAAGTTTCATAAGTATTTTATTTTTTATTTTTTACTTAGCATTTTCAATGGGAAAACTGTAATTTGCACATGTACATGATTTGGGGAGAATATAGGGAACAATGACTAGTGTATTACATAGTGGAAAAGAAATGAAGATCGCACTGGTTGATCAGTGTTTTGCTCTGTAAATGAATGGTAGTGACTGGAAAGGGAAACTATAAATTGCATCTGTACTAGTTTATTAAACTAAAAATTGCATCTGTATTAGTTTATTTATCTTTTGATTCATGATTTTTTTCCTTACATAATGGGATGTTTCACCTTTAGTAGTTTTTTCAGTATTTTCGGAACAGTCATTTATGATATCTGATTTTATTTCATTATGGATCGTATTATTTTGGATTGATTTAATTCATGTTTATCCATGGGTTGAAGTTTTCATTTAAAGATGTAGTTGATTCATATGATAAGGTGAACTTTAAAATCATATTTCGTAAATATATGGTGGATAATTGCTGTGTATGTGCGAAATAATTTGGTTTAGTCATTGATTGTGTGTTGAAAATGGAACTTTTAGAAGGTATGTTTATTCTTCTTTCCCAAATGATGGATAACCTAGTTCTATTTGGCTGATTTTATGGGCTACATCTTTGATAAGAAACGATAAGAGCGTTGTGGAACTTTAAAGGTGAACCAGAGAATCTGGAAAGAGAAATCTTGGTAGAAATTTCCGCTATCGGAATAACTGCTCAAGGACATAATTATAGATGGGATTCATCACATTTGAATGTCAAAATTTAACCTGAACGAAAGTTTCCAAACTAAGAGAATGAGAAAAATCCAAACCTAAAGATTATTATAAACATAACTAGAAAATACATTCATTTCTACTTTCTAAATTTACCCTAAAAACAAACGTTTTCTTGTAGAATGCATCTAGGAAGAGATCCACCATTAGGAATGCAATCTTCATTAATAGGGTATCAGTGTTAACCACTAGATGACTAAGTGTCATAATGAGCTGCCAAAGCATCTGTTGACATAATTTGGATTTTAGTTAGTAGGAGGAGCACAAAAAATGGGAATATTAGATTGTCTTACTGAAATAGACGAAGGCAACATTTGAGGAGTAAAATGTGCCCGAGTAAAAAATATAAATCTGCCTCATTCAAGACGAAGGTTTCTTGCAAATCAAGCACCCAAGAAAGTCTATTTGAGTTCAATTATTTTCTTGGTGATGATATATATATATATGCGATGGTATAGTGCAGATTACAACAAGAAAGAATTATTAGACATTGTTGATTGCTTTTAACCTATTTCAAATAGTAACTTTCGTTGATGTATGTATTGTATGGTGTGAATGGAGAGAAAGGAACAACCGCTATTTTGAAGACCAGATAAGAACAACAGAGCAGATTAGATAATTGTTTATATGACTTTGTATACTTGGTTTAATGTTGTGGCCACTAATCATATAGAAAGGCTGCCTAACTTCACGTCGTTTGTATCTTGTTTAAATTGATAATATACCGCCTATGTATTATCATTTGATTAATAAAATTACTTGATCACTTATGAAAAAAAATATTTTTCAAAGTTAACAAGTTTGTAATAGAATAAAAAGGGCAAGAATTGACCAATTCGTATAATTTTTTGAGAAGCTGCACATTTAGACTGCAAGTACATGTTTTTAGTAAGAGGAAATTCACATAGAGACTGAAAAAACAATGAATGCAAAGGCTATGACAGAATTGGAACATGATGACTCCTGAAATTTCTACTGGCCGTTGTCCTGTGAAAAGTCTCTGGTGAGCCTCACAAGTTAGAGAAGGTTATGGACAATAGAACAGGTCATAATGACTTGGCAGGAAGACTAGAGGTGCACTTATGTAGTACCGATGCAAAATGGGAGGCAATCTTTAGCTCTTCACTGGTGTTTTGTAGATTGGTTCCATGTAAGTCAAGGTGTGCCAGTGGTCATTCAAGACATAACAGTAAGTTTCAGTACAACGACCATTGTGTGGTGGCATGTGTGTTGTTTCTGGTGACTGTTGGAGGTTGGTAATGAGTGGATAGTGTAGGGTTATAAAATTTGTGGGGCTGGATATTCAGATCTGAGGAGGCACGTGATTACAAGCGCAATTCTTTGTCTCGTACATGACTTTCTCGTTAATGAGTGGCATCAGTGGGTTGAGTGACGGCTTGATATCATTAGTGGCTGACAGTTCAAATTTGATTGATGGATGAATCTCACAGAGATGTGGCTTGGCTGGCAAAATTGGAGTGGAATGAAATATTGTTTGTTGAGTGGTTATCAATTTGCTCTTCTTCTCAGTATCCCTGCCTATTTATTTATTTATTTTGAAAGGGGTAGTAGGAATATATTGTAGAAGGAAGCAAAAGACAACATGTGTCTGGGGAAGCAACCAAGAAAAATAGGGGGCAGATACAACAATGATTTTGCTCTGTAGGAACTTTATTTTTATTTTTATTTTTTAATTAGTTTTTGAGAAGAATTTGTTATGAAGGAAGGATAGACTCGTTAACACAAATTGATGTAGAACGGTAGAAGAGAAAGATCAAATGAATTACTGTACAAGATTAGTCCATTTATGTGTAAACATTCCTATCTGGAATGGAAGTTTCAAAATAGAAAAATGGGTAAATTTCATTACTTTAGAACTATAATTTTTTCAAGGAAATAAGTCAACATTTTTAAAAATTAATGCATACAATGAGTGTATTATTGAGATTTCGAGAAAAAAGGTGTACTTTTGGAATGAAACTCAACCATTAGGTTGTTTACAAAAGCTCTATTGCTATTTCGCGCGGCAATCCACATCGATGTAATGAATGTGAAGAACCCATGACAATGATGGAAAGACTTGAATTTGAATTGTTTGTTGAAATGGACAAACCCAACCTTGGACACATAAGAGTTCCGAATCGAACATCTTCGTCAATGAGCTACTACAAGAGGCATCAGCATTTTGTAACAGTCTGAATTAAAATTATCAGGTGGAGATGACTTCCTTTTTGAGATCTTCCACTGTTGGAAAATCTGGCTAATCTAGTGCAAATCTGAGCTTGACTGTGAAAACTGCAGAGTTTCTTATAATAGTTATTTGGAGGTAAGATTTTTTTGGGCTGTAATTTCTTTGTAAATTTTGATGGACGATTTTTACTCTGGCCAAGTTTGTATTTGAGATTTACATGGATATGTTCAAGACGAAATGATCTTCTATCATACTAGTGTAGGAAGATAATTTGAGGAATTGGTGTATTTTGGAGAATATGTGCATGATAGCAACTCAGTTGATACGCATATTTGAGTCAATGTTCTCTCTTTCTTGTTAGGCTTAGTTTTCTACTATAAGCATTTCTTTGTTCCTCAGATTCTTTCAGAAGCTGTCTTTGAGGATCAGAAAATTTCATCCTTGGCTATTGTTTTGTCCGTCCTTGTAAATCTTTTTGCTGTGTGTAGTAGAATTTGCATCTTATTATATCTCAAAGAAAAGCTACCTTGTGATGAGATGAGATGGATGTGATTTCGGAGGCTTTATTGTAGATGAAACGTGTTTTTTTCAAGTTATGAACCCCTCCTATCCCTCTGTTTTTATACGTCCACCAGTTGGAAGCTCTTGATAAATATCTTCTTGGATAATTGCTTGATTTTTTTAGTTCTTACTGACGAGTGTGCTTGTACATGCAAAGTGAGTGAGATAGCACCGTTATACCAAATATGTAGCACAACACCAATTCATACTTTTATTTGTAGACAAGGTGGTCAGCCAAAAAGGAGAGAGTAGAATAGGGCTCTCGACAAGGGGTAGTTAGTGGGCCGTGGTGTTGAGGATGGCAGATTGTTTTGCCATGTTTTGAGATGAAAGAAGTTCAAAAAACAAGGCGCTGGAGATCACTGGTTGGAGCAAGTCATGCTCTAATAATCTATAGAGACTTTGAAATTGTTTGAAATTTTTTTTCAATTTTATTTCAAGTCGTTCGTTCTTCTATATATATAATTACAACCAATCAAATTATAGTGTTTTCATAGTAATTTTCATGAATGTAACTGTTTTCTTGCAAGTGGCAATAATCAAGTAAAATAGTCTGAAAAGGGTTATGTTTATCTTGACATTTTGTTTCTATTTAGCTTCTGTAGGCTAACTGTCTTGAATAATCTGCCTGAAAGAAATAGGACGACAGACAAGGTTGATGCTCGCTCTACCTGTTTGTCTTGTTTGTGACCTTACACGATAACTGTAACTGCTTCACATGCTTGAATCAAGTGCTCCAAAATCAGCCTCTTTCATGACTAGACATGAGGTGCAGCTAGAAAAACGCCATTATGGATTGCTGTAAATTATTTAATGGATCTCTCACTTTTCATTTTCATTCTTCAAGTTGAAATGTTGTTGTTCTTTGTACATTGCATCTTCCCTCCCTCTGGCCTTTTCTATTTTCCTCTTTCAGACTTAGAAATGTCATACTTGATTCTTCATTCTGTTGTTACTTGAAAATATGGTTGAATTCCAGTGTTCATGTTGAAGCAAAAATGCAGTTTTGATCACTGCAAGTCTAGAAATATATTTGGCTAAGTTGTTATACTTTTTGAAATCTCTTTGCTAATATTCGTGTTGGACCCATCATTTAATTGTGTAATTTTCATGTAATGTGCGATATGGAGCTGAATTGACTCGTGTCAACTCCAATGTTGCACTTGGATAGGAGAATTGCTCAGTGATGGGATAAAATTGCCAATTCAAGCCACGGCCAGACACCGCCCCCCCCCCCCCCCCCCCCCCCCCCCCCCTTCCAAAAAAAAATCTTTACCATCCGAGATTAATATTTCCTTTCAAAAACTGCAGATTAGTTTACCCTCCACTTCTTGCAATACAATCACTTGTTATGTTGCTAGACTGACTTGTTCACGTTTCATAAAAATAATGCTATCCATAGTTATTGATTGCAGTAATCATCTAACTTGGCATGATTTTAGTAAGTATAAAGCTTCTCAAACAGGGTCAGTGACGTACAAAATTGACACGGTTTTAAACACACTTGCGTGGCAAAGGAAACTGGGTACGTTTTGGAGGGAACAATAAACCCAAACAAAAAAAGAACAGCACGTGAGTTGGCCTTGAGGTAGAAAGATAATTGGGGTTTGCCTTAATTGGAGAATAAAGCGTACTGTGGAAACAAAAGGAAAGTGAAGCTCTGACCATTCGACGGAACTGATCCTGGCGAAAATTTTCCCAGGCAGGTGGCACTCCTGCCAGATGGTTGCTGGGAGCATTATTTCGTCAGTTGCCATCTCTGTCGACATTTCTCGTTTTCGAAGAGCCATGAAATTTGCATATAACCAAGTCACCAAATCAATATCTATGAAGTTCTCTGAAAAAGTTATAATGTTTGAGTTCATCATGTGTGAAAATTGTTTGCACGTCCATGTTCGTCATTGTGAACGCTGCATTATTCAGGTTTTTTAGGGTTCAACTTAGTTGATAAATTGAGGATGGTGATAAAATGCTCCAATGGCACTGGCATTGCAAGTTGAATTCCATTGTTTTTATTTTTTATTTTTTTATTTATTTTTTCCCTACATACAAGTTTATATGCAGAGGATTCTACCCGAACCGCACTTGGCTGCCTGAGAAGATGTATCAATGTTTGTATTATGCTAAAGCGAATATACACCTTCCAGAAAAAAAAAAATCATAATAATATCTTTATCGCCCTTCACAGCTTTTTTTAACCTGTCAAAAATATCAGGAAAGATTAGACTAATGAAATTATTTTTGGAATAATTATGCAGATTAAGATTTCGAAGACTAAATTGATAATTAATTAGGTAATGAAAAATTTACAGAGGATCAATTTTTGGTGATGGCATTGACGACTGAGAGAGACTTTTGGTGACGATTTCGCTATTGACCATAGATGGTAGGCCTGGGCGCGGGTTAGTTCGGTTTTAAAGAGAATCGAACCGAATCAAAAATTTCGAGTATTTAGTAAATAGAACCGTCGGGTCCAAATATAATTATAGAACCGTTCGGGTTTGGTTCCGTTCGATTTTGTACTATAATTAAATTTTTTAACATTTATAACAACATTACATAAATACAACTAATAACACATTCAATCGTAATTTTATAAATTAACGTAATCCAATTTAACATGTATATAACAAGTTGTCCAATAAAATTAATTTACCAATCACATATAGGGAAATTTACACACTACCTTATTCAAATGATCAACGGTTGTAGGTCACCATCGGAGCCCGGAGGTCATAGCTTCGGACTCGGAGTTGGAGGTTCTATACATCTATTGAGTTTTGAAATGTCAAATGTGTTATGTGTAGGTGATAATGTGTGTAATTTATTTAGGGTTAGTCATTAGTGGGTTGGATCACTTGGATGTTGGGTTAAAAAATGGAAGAATAAAAACTAAAAATGGCACTTGGGCTAAAAATAAAAAAATTAGAAATTAAAAAAAATTAGAAATGAAACAAATAATTGGATTTAGAAAGTGGTTGGGTTAGGTCAAGCTAGCTAGATTAGGGCTTAAGAGATAAAGTATCAATTAATCACCTAATTTGTTAATTTGTTTAAAAAAAAATATATAATTTGATTTATTCAATATAAAAAAAAATAAAAATTAGGAATATTCGGTTCTTCGATTCTTAGACTAGAACCGAGAATCAAATCGTACCCATCGATTTTTAATTTAGATACCCGTATGGGTATTTAACTTGAGAAGAACCATCGGGTTTGGTTCGGTTAAGTTCGGGAGATTTGCTCAACTCTAATAGATGGTAAGCGTCAGCCGACTAAATCTTGGACGGAATTGCTGCAGAAGCGACGGCAAACCTTGGATCGAAGTGCAGCTGTAGATGGTGAGGCGTGGGAGTGCTTTCGTTGATGGGAAATTTTACAACAATTCCCTTTATTTCTATTTATTCGCAAGATTTTTTGTTGTTCAGAAGAATATTAGCAAGCAAGAAAAATAAAGGGTATAACGCACAAATTAAATGGACAGTCAAAACTTTTCACTATGAAAAAATGTTACAAGAATTTTACTTACCAATCCAATCCTCAAGTATTGCTAAGAAAAAATTAAACTCAAACTTTACTACACATATTTTCTACCCAATGTACAAAAAGTATCAAGATACTTGGCTTATAATATTTTTGTCTCAAATGAACTCTCTGACAACACCTAAAATGATGAAATACATCTACTATTTATAGGATCAATAATCTAGTAGAAGAGTTTATTTTAAACTCAAACAAGACTCTTTTAATTCGAAAAGGATTCTTCCATGTGCAAAACTCCAAATCGGTTGTAAATTCGAGACCAAATTTTGTAAGAATTCTGCTTTCAACTTTAATTTTTAGAAGCCTTCTACACAATAACTGCCTTTTATTATTTGCAATAAAAGTCCTTCAACTTTTGACTTTTGAGCCAATTAGTCAACATTCGCTTCTCTGGGTTTCGATTTGGAAGAAGAAAATAATGGGTGGGTGTAGTCATGCGTAGGTGTTTTTCTTTTTCTTTTTTTTTTTTTTTTGGTTTAGTTTTTTTCTTTTTAAATTATTGCCATGTAAGCCTGGAGACAGGCCCTGTTTCCTGCCCCTGTTCGTGTAGCGCGATCTTGGATCATTTGTAAACAAACCCACTGTGATACTTGACTACTTGAAAATGAAAGATTGAGGCGTAAAATTCAGATTTTGCATTCAAGAACTTTGATATAATTACAACTCATCTTCAATTTGTATACAAGTAAACTGTGATATTTGACTACTCTTGAGTACAACTTTTATTTTCTTTAGAAGCCACAAAGAAATGCAATAATGACAATCAATTAGAACCTGGCTATAGGTACAAAACTTGGTTCATAGAATTTATACCGGGGAGGTTATGTGACAATTTTTGGTTGAAAGATGACCAAAAAAATTTGTCTTCCCCAATTCCTGAGAAGATTTTTTGACATCAAGAATGTCATCCACCAGCTGAAATAAGAGCACAATACACCTAGAAAACTTTCTCAATTTAGTAATTTCTTCATCATTTGCAGCACCTGAATCAGCACCAAGAACACTGATGCCTCTAATAAAATTGCAGTTTTGTGTATATGAATGTATTCCAAATGCTCTAATCCCACATCAGATAATCCCTCCAAGAATATATCAACTATCTGTCCAGCCACTAATCCTTCTGATCCAACAGACTTTGTGAATTCACCAACCGTTCTCACCATCCTATCTGAAGACAGCCCTCTTGTTGCAGTTGCCATGTGCTCAAAGGCAAATGAAAGAAGTGCATCACCAGCCAAACAGCCACATTTTCACCAAACACTTTGTGATTTGTGGGCTTCTCTCTCCTCAAATCATCATTATCCATACACGGAAGATCATCGTGAATCAAAGACATTGTGTGTATCGTTTCAACAGCACGGGCTGCAGGCATAGCAGTGGATTCATCCCCACCAACAAGCACACACGCAGCAATACACAGCATAGACCGAACCCTATTGCCTCTAGCAAGAAGAGAATATCTCATGGATTCATGAATTATCAAGGCTCCTTCAACAAGACTGCGTTTTCCAAAGCCATGTTTATAGATCTTGCTTTGTCAAACATGTAGGCATTGAAATCGAAAGTGGTGATTGGATTCACAAGACTACATATACCAATTAAAAAAGAAAAAAACTAAATAAAAAAAAAAAATGCACGTGACAACACCCACCCATTAGATTCTTCTCCCAAATTGAAACCTAGAGAAACGAAAACCCTCCCACACCTCACCATCTACAGCCGCACTTTGATCGAAGGTTCGCCATCTCTCCGGCAGCAATTCCGTCCAAGATTTAATCTGCTGACACTTACCATCTATGATCGGTTATAGGTCCCAGTCAAATGCAAATAAAATGATGAAAAAATAATTCTCTTCGGGTGAGAATTGTACCACAATTAGAACTTTTTTGATAAATATTTCTTAGCCTTTTATTGAAATTGAAACTATGGTTTACATAGGGAAAACCATGTTCAGATTACATGCAAGAATAAAGGGAAAGCTTCTAAGAAATAGCTAACAGAAGGATAATGCAAAACAAACTGCTAGAATGTGCAAAACAAGAAAATAAAGATGCTGGATTTTCTCAGCAGCTCAGTCTTATTCTCCAACCCCACGTGCTCTCATCCTTCACCAATCAATACCTTCCCCTCAAGTGGACACTTGTTGCCAAGGTCCACACCTAGATACAAAGCGAAAAATTAAAATTATTTCGATTTCTACCGAGGATCCCCTTGTGTTTAGATAGAAATCGTGATAAATATTGTACATTTGAAGAATTTTACAAACCTTTTGCTTTTTTTTCGTTCCAACAATCTTGATTCGCCACCCACATCTGTCCAATTATCCATCCTCCAACGGTGATCCACACAGAGAATAAGATTGCAGCTACCAGGGTTTTCTCCTCTTGTGCTAGCAAGAATAATTATGAAAAATCATATGAATTGAAAACCCAAGCCATGTATTTATATAAGTCCAAATCGGTCCGGTCCGGTCCAATATTTAATTAATCCAATTAATTAATTCGGGCCTATAAATAACAAACTCAATTAATTAATTTATCCAATGATTGTTAAATTAATTAATTGACAAATTGCAATCTTTCAATTCTCTTTTGTGTGCGACCCATCAGGTTCCCGATCACGATACCTAACGACCTGAAATATTATTTTGATCTAATCAAAATTGATAAATTAAAACACCCTTTCAATTTATCGTCAAGATTGACATCTAGCAATGTGTCAGGGCAATACATGTCACGGGAAATGTCATGTGGTGTGACAAGACCAGACTCGTTCGTTTACCGTGAAACTATAATCTCTTTGTCAATATGATCCGATCAATTATGAGATATGAAAGTGTGTCAATCTCGATCATCGATCATATCTTTCACTCCGCTATTAAATCAATATAAGTCGAAAATGCCTTTTCAACTTATGAGTACACCTTGGCCAATTATTTCATCATCGACTTAATTGAATGAAACGCAGATCATAATCTCCTGCTATCTAAGAGTGACGAGTCCTTTATTGATCAATCACAACCTTCATACGATTCTTGACGTACCCGAATGATGTCGGATTAGCGGCCCTTTGCAGAGTAACATCTAACACCGTCAAAGTATGACTGTCTTCATATAAGGTACCATGACGATCTAAAGTCAAAAGGACCAATTCCACTACTGAACGTTAGAGATTAACCACTGACACTCAGATAGTTATCCATGTGGAATCTCTCGGCGGGTCTCCAATGTTTTGTTCTATAACAAAACATCCACGTGTTCATTTAAGTGTCACCACACTTTAACTTGTCAGATCAGCTACTTACTTCACAAGTAAGAAATGCCACACGTGATGGTCTATCCGTAATAACGATATCCGTATCTCATTATTACTTACGACCACGGACGATTTAAGATTCAATCAGATATAATTTGTATCTCACAATCACAACTCCTTGTGATTAACAAATTATGAAGATTTGAATCTATGGACTCTATTATTTATTTAATTGTCTATTAATTAAATAATAGATTTGCCACTAAATTGCATTAATTATATATCAAAAGTATTTATATCTAAAGTTGATTGGACCTAGGGCATAATATTTACAAACTCTCACTTGCACTAGATCCAATCACTTATGTATCCAATATCATAAGTTTACATGACGATCATGTTTATGCTACGACAACTCTTTATCAATGGAACTGCAATATTGTTAAATGTGGAAATTTGTTCTTTACTTTACGTCATTTCTATGTATTATCTCTCTGATGAGATTATATCGTCTTAATATATGTTTGGATTATCGATGAGACCTTATTTACTTCGCTTTCGCAATGGCTCTATTGTTATCACAATACAATGACATGTGATCAACAATATTAGGAACTACTCCAAGTTCATTTATGAACATCACGATCCAGATTGCAACTCTTTACTATTTTTGAAGTAATCATTTATTAGGTTTCTACTATTGAATCAACGGTTGCTTCACGTTTAGAACCTTTCCAACAAACCGTTTAAGAGTAATCAGTTTCTCCATATGAAATCTTCTCAAGATTTCATCTATGTAAATTGGGATGAGTTAAACAATCTTCTAGATCTACCTCTATAGATCAAGTTGCTTCTCCCATATCGATCATGAATAAATCCTTTAACAACCATTATTTCAACGATTGAAACATAGGGATGTCGTTTTCTATAATATTAGGAATACGACAATGCTCCCACTATCTTCTTTTAAATACACAATTTGTCTTCAAATTTGATAAAATCAAACACTTTGACTTTTTCATCAAATCTAAGATTTCAGCTCCAAGAGACTTCTCTTAACCTACAATCATGGTATCCAACTATTGCAAGCAAAACCCGAATGGACTTCAACAAGGTTATAGGAGAAAGGTTTTACCAAGGTTAACACTTAACCTTTACTTCTAGCCTTGCTTTGTATATATGGATATTCCCATCCATATTGACTTTTTGTTTGTAAACTATTTACAAAAACTTATGGGTTTTATTCCATCAGGAGGCTTGACCAAGGTCTAAACCTTGTTCATATACGTCAAGTTTATCTTGAGTTTCATGGCCTCTTGCTATCTCTTTTAAGTCAACACTTGACTTTATTTTGGTGCAATTAGTAGGTTCATCATCCTGGATCAGTAATACTTGATTAGTAATCACGGATTCACACCTTCTTGAAGGTCAAATGATCCTACTAAATTCACATAGAGCTGACATGTCCTCAGGAGTCTTTACTTCCTGATATGTCCCATATCAGATATGGGATCAAATTCGAATTTATCTACTTGATCAACTATATCTGTGGACTCTTGAACTCTTTCAAGTTCTATTTTGCTCCCACTATCCTCCCTTAGAGTAAACATTTTCTCTAAGAAAACAATATGTCGTGAGATGAAGACTTTCTTCACGATAATAGAATTTATATTCAAATATCTGCTTTGTATTTATTAGATTTAGTCTCAAACTTATCTGATTTAAGGTGCTTCAAATAAGCGTCATGGCCCCAAACTTTCATATGAGATAAATTTGGACTACTGCCTTTCCATAACTCGTATGGATTTCTATTAACCAACTTAGATGTGATATGATTTAGTGTGTTGCACACTGCAATCAGTGCATGACCCCAAAACAATTTTGGGAGATTTGCATGGCTTGTTATTAATCGCATTATATCTAATAATTAACGATTCCTCCTTTTAGATACACCCCTATGCTGTAGTGTATATGGAGGATTTCACTGTAAGAGAATCTCATTCTCTCTTAGATAATCTAAATTTTATCTTTAAGATATTCCCACTCGATCAAATCTTAATGTCAGGGTATCTTTACCTATTTATTTCTGTACTTCTAGTTTGAATCTCTTGAACTTTTCAAGAGTTTCATGTTTGAGTTTTCATCAAGTATACATAATCATTGATAAAATTAGAGAAACATTACCTGGCATCTTTTGACATGAGTCCATATGCATCACTATGCATTAGACCAGTGGTTAACTTCTCCCTTTCTCAGTGGTCTACTTCTATTTAGTTTCTCCATATTTGTATAAATATGAGATCTACATCTGGTATCAAATACTTAAGAAACTAGTGAAGTAGACGTAAGCCACGTAATATTCCAATGAACTTTCATTCTATAATGAAACAAAGGGTCATTAGATTTGGTATTGTCCTTCGCTTAGACTGTCTTAACCATATTGGGTGCTTTCACAAAGCCCCTTTAGACTTCCTCTTAATATCTTTAGAGGAATCAATGATTTGCCCACTACCAATTTTGATAAAGGACTTAACAGTGCTAAGCATGTTAAGCAACTTAATGAGTTTGCATTCGAGTTTATTCATATCATAATTCATACTCAGTATGAATAACTGTATGACAAAGATTGCAGAGCTAAGTCAATACTTAGTTCATAGTTAATGATTGAACTCAGTTGAGACACTTTTCATGTTAATCATCTTCAGTACATGAGAATTGACTGAAAACTCTTTTGTCACTTTGCATCGGTATAGTTGTTTGAACGTCTCATATCCTTCCACACATGATTATTATCATACAATTCTTTGTAATGAAGAATTATGTGTTAACATCTATACTCTCAAGTTGCTTTTGTAACTCAGGTGACATAGTTGCAGGTATTACATACATTGCAGTACTATTGTCATTACTGCGTTCATTATAGCAGCCACCCTTCCTTAATCGAGTCATCACCAGATATTTTTGGAAAATGGCTACTAAAGGACAACCAATTTTCTCATACTTGAGAACAATTCTCAAATTGCAGTGCCAATCAAGAAGATTTAATTTGGTTGTTGGCATCCAATATGCCTCTCAAGTACACATGGTTACTCACGATTTAATAAATATAAACGACGAAAAGAAAAAGAATAATATATAAAATGCATAAATTAATTTAACATGAACTTTTATTAAATTAATTATACTCCCACTGTTTAATACAAATTTATGACCCTCTTACATAAATTTGTGGAGTCCATACTTGACTCCCAGTGGGTTGGGATCTCATCTATTATATTAAGACCTTGAGTGTACTCAACAAGCCTTAATATAACATTTGAGTAGATACTATTATCAATTGCATCTCCATACAACTCCCAGATTATTAAACTGACAATTCTTTATTTTCACACATCTTATGTGTTAGCTTAACATGCCTCTAAAATTTATCTCATTGAGTGTACTCAACAAAAGATAAATTTTAGTTAAGTCAATCCCGTCATTCAGAAATATTAAATATTTCATAGTGTCAAATATATCCATAATGGACCAGCTTTGAGTGTACTCAACAAGTTGAGACGATTTGGGACTCTGATTTTTCACTATAAATGTGACTTAATATTTTATGGAGAGATTTTGCATTGAAATGTCTCATTGTAACAATAATATATATTTTATTATACATCTACCATGCAAATAAATATATATATAACATAATATAATAGTGTGAATGATAATGGACTTTTATTATCTAGTCTTCCCGAGCCATAAGGAAGACTAGTTGGTCAATTCCTAAGGGTATAGCATTGAACTGTATCAATGCTCTATCTCCATGGTCTCCTCCTCTTCTTGTCTCTTCAATTAGTCCAGTTGCAACCTATATCCTATACTAGTTAGGACGTAGGCCTAAATGAAATTGGACTCGCAGGTCCAAAATGATCAAGAGCTCACAGGCCCAAAACAATTAAGAGCATTCAGGCCCAGAAAACAACAAGAATAAAAATTAACCATTCAACACATCCATATGGTCGAGTCCATAATCGTTCACTAATAATACATTCATCACATAAATATATACCTATATAATATCTAATATTATATGCAAATAAGTTTCAAGTTTCTAGCAATTAAGATCATCTAAACTCTTTCAGATAAATGGATCAGAACAATTAAATAATCAAGTAATCACATTGATCAATTATTTAATGAGCATATTTAATTAAAATCAAATTTTAATTAAACTTCGAATTAGAGTCCAACTCCAATTCCACAATTATAAGGTGGGACTATTTAATTAAAATCACATTTCAATTAAATATCAAATTAGAGTCCAACTCTAATTTCATAACTTAAGGTGGTTGAATTTAATTAAAATCAAATTTTAATTATATAACGAGATTAGAGTCAAAATCTAATTCTAAGATTATAGGGCGAACTTATTTTAATTAAAATCAAAATTTAATTAAATACTAAATTAGAGTCTTAACTCTAATTTTAAGAAAATTTTTAGGGCCAGACTATTTAATTAAAATCAAATTTTAATCAAATATCGAATTTGAATCCAATTCTAATTTCTAGTTTATATTCGGGTGAACAATTAATTAAAATCAAATTTTAATTAAGTATTAAATTAGAGTCCAACTCTAATTTGAACTGAATCAAAATTTTAATTTAAGATGAAACTCCTCAATAAAATAAAATTCAATTTAGGGTAAAAATTAATATTTAAGTTAAAATCATATTTTAACAAAAATATAAAAAATCATCAATTTTGAATAAAATTTTAATTTGGGTCAACATGAAAATTATAGGTTAAACCCATTAAAATACAATTTTAAAACCATTTTAAAATTTAAATTCAAAATTACAAACAGGGCCCTTTAATTCTCTAAATTGCAAAGATGCCCTTCTTTAGAAAATTACATTTGAACCCTTTTACATAATTGCATTCTGACCCAACTGAAAATCGTAAAGAGGCCCCTTCAATTTCTAAAATTGCATGGCAGCCCTTCATTTAAAATTTACCCATTGACCCCGAATTCAAATTACACATAAGGGCTCAAAACTTCAAGAATTTCAACCAAAGCCCCCGTCTCCAACAAGAAATCTGAAAACCCTTAAACCTTTTTTTTTTTTTTTTTTTGTGTGTGTTCTTGTTTCTCTTGGTTTCATGGGGCAGCTTCCCATTCACCGCCCGACAGTAGGCGTTGCCAGCAGTAGCGCCTGCTGCCACTTCGACAGCAGTAGCATCACACGTTGCTGCAAGAAGCCGCTGGGCGCTGCTTCCATTGTAGCAGTGCTCGGCTGCCCAACGTCGGCGACAACTATTGTCGCCGGCCAATCCCCCATCCATTAATTTTTTTTTATCCCAAACTAATTTTCTATTCAAAACAATTTTGAACATAAAATTAAATCTCTAATTGCTAGAAACAATAATAAGAATAAAATCAACTTTTGATTATTCCTACACGTAAAACAATTCCTAACAAATACAAAGTAGACTTTGATACCATTGTTGGGAATCTACTTATACATGCACAGCGAAAAATTAAAATTATTTCGATTCCCATCGAGGATCCCTTATGTTTTGATAGAAATCTTGATAAAGATTGTACCTTTAAAGGATTCTGCAAACCTTTTGCTTTTCTTTTCGTTCCAGCAATCTTGATTCGCCACCCACAGCTGTCCAATTGTCCAGCCTCCAACGGTGATCCACACAGAGAACAAGATTGCACCTACCAGAGTTTTCTCCTCTTGTGCTAGCAAGAATAATTATGAAAAACTATATAAATTGAAAACCCTAGCTATGTGTTTATATAAGCCCAAACTGGCCCGGTCCGGTCCGTTCCAATATTTAATTTATCCATTTAATTAAATCCGGTCCGTGAATTAATTAATCCAATTAATTAATTCGGGCCTATAAATAACCAACCCAATTAATTAATTTATCCAATGATTGTTAAATTAATTAATTGACAAGTTGTAATCTTCCAATTCTCTTTTGTGTGTGACCCATCAGGTTCTCGATCACGATGCCTAATGACGTGAAATATTATTTTGATATAATCAAAATTGATAAATTAAAATACCTTTTTAATTTATTGTCAATTTACACTCGCCGTCCCAGATTGACATCTAACAATGTGTTAGGGCAATACATGTGACGGAAAATGTCATATAGTGTGACAAAACCAAACTCGTTCGTTTACAGTGAAACTATAATCCCTTCGTTAATATGATCCGATCAATTACGAGATATGGAAGCGTGTCAATCTCGATCATCGATCATATCTTTCACTCCACTATTAAGTCAATATAAGTCGAAAACTCCTTTTCGACTTATGAGTACACCTTAGCCAATGATTTCATCATCTACTTAATTGAATGAAACACAGATCATAATCTCCTGCTATCTAAGAGTGAAGAATCCTTTATTGATCAATCACAACCTTCATACGATTCTTGACGTACCCGAACGATGTCGTATTAGCGGCCCTTTGCAGAGCAACATCTAACACCGTCAAAGTATGACTGTCCTCATATAAGGTACCATGACGATCTCAAGTCAAAAGGACCAATTCCACTACCGAACGTTAGAGATTAACCACTGACACTCATATAGTTATCTATGTGGAATCTCTCGACGAGTCTCCAATATTTTGTTCTATCATAAAACATCCACGTGTTCATTTAAGTGTCACCACACTTTAGCTTGTGAGATTAGCTACTTACTTCACAAGTAAGAAATACCACAAGTGATGGTCTATTCGTAATAAAGATATCCGCATCTCATTATTACTTACGACCACGGACGATTTAAGATTCAATCAGATATAATTTGTATCTCATAATCACAGCTCTTGTGATTAACAAATTACGAAGATTTGAATCTACGGACTCTATTATTTATTTAATTGTCTATTAATTAAATAGTAGATCTGCCATTAAATTACATTAATTATATATCAAAAGTATTTATGTCCAAAGTTGATTGGACCTAGGGCATAATACTTACAGTAATATCGGTTGTGAGTAGATATGGTGTGGTTTAGCCACTTGTTTAGACACTCGATGGAATCATCGTAAGAGAAACGAGGGAAGTCCATCTTCCCCATTTGAGAATTGTACTTGGATTCCTTAAACATAGAGCCCTTCTTGGAAGTATGGAAAGAAGACTGCTCCATGGACGCTTTCATCCCCACCAAGGGGTTCATGATTTACACAAGCTTTTCTTGCACCCCAAGGATCTAGACTTGCATCTCTACATGAAAGTTCTTAAGAAAATCTCGAACAAGTTTCAAATCTCTTTTAAGTAGCTTACGATGCTCTTTGTTAGGTGCCATTAAAATCTTGCTCTGATATTGATAGGTCCCAGTCAAATGCAGATAAAATGATAAAAAAATAATTCTATTTGGGACAAATATTTCCCTACCTTTTACTGAAATTGAAATTGTGGTTTATATAAGCAAAACCACGTTCAAATTACATGTAAAAATAAAGGGAAAGTTCCTAAGAAATAGCTAACAGAAGAATAATACAAAACAAACTGCTAGAATGTGTAAAACAGGAAATAAAAATAGGAAAATAAAAATGTTGGATTTTCTCAACAGCTCATAGTCTTATTCTTTAACCCCACATGCTCTCATCCTTTACCTATCAGTCGGCAGCGAAATCGTCATCAATGTTGGACTCGAAGGCAATGCAAGAATTAAGATTTAATGGCGTAATATGAAATATGTAATGTAGATAAGATCACAACGATGAAAAACAAGATTAAAGTAAAGAGACAAGAAGAAATTAGCAAAGGAATTGATGTTTTATTAATGACATATGTGTAGATAATACAAGAATTCAGCAATAATGCTTCACCTAAATTGAATGAAGAGCCACATATTTATAGGGACATACCTAACCTTAAAATGTCATAAAGATGGAAATAATATAAAAATAATGTGAAATAAAGAATATAAAATTTTTTCAATAAAATCACATGAAAATAAGTAAACAATATTTTCCAAAAAATTCACCCTAATTTGGGGTACAAAATCTAACAATTTTCACCTTAACCCAAATCTCGGTACAACGAACGAAGCTCCAAAATTTCTCCCCCTAAAAAAATATGTTGAACTGCATCGAAATAACTAAGATCCTCAAATAGTAACCAAAACTCTCTAACTCACGAAAAACATCATCTTCTGCCCAACATCCACAAGCGACACTCGAACCCTACTCCCAGGTTCCCAAAATTCTAACAAGGAATTAATGTTGTTCAAACAAGGTCGAAGCACACCCTATAGCAGAAAACCACACACAACGATTAAGCAGAAGGCCTCTTGCTAGAACTATCACCTTCAAAGACCCCAAAAGCATTCTTGACTTCTCCAACACCATACCTACGCTCAACGGATTTAACCATAGCATTTCAACATAGTGTATTCTTTGAAGTTGGTGGCAAAGCAGAATTACCAATGCTTTTCCTTGCAGTATTCTGAATCGACCAAGAGCAATCACAGGAAGTATTGTACCAAACTTTAAGTCCACCATGGCACCAAATTTGTCTAGATGTCTCTTAATTGGTTTTGCCCATCCCTACAAGATGTACAACCGAGACCTTTTCCATCCTTCTAGTAAACTCGGATACCCTTTCGGACCTTCAAGACTCCACCTCTACATGAGAACTTATGCTCCTTTGAATCCAGAGTACACAGTGAGATGAGATTCTTCTTCAAGTTTGGAACATGTCGAATCTAGCCAAGTATTCCGACTGTTCCATCCTACAACCTCAATCTAACTCAACTGATTCCAACAATCTGGTAAGATTGGTTATTTTCCATTACAACTCCACCTTGCTTAACTGCCTCATATGCCTCAAACAAGTCCCGAATAGACACATGTGGAATGTACATGTTGAATCCAGAATTCACACCTCGTTAAGCTTAGACTCTATGTCGGAAACGGTCAATACCACATTTTCGCCATCCAAAAAATCCTTAACAACGTTGGTCTCGTCCAAAGTATATATTGCCTCCCATAATCTGCAGCTAAGTTACCTTTAGCATTCAACTTATCTTAATCTTTTTTAACATGTCCTTTCCTCTTGCAATAGAAGCAGTTCAAATTGCTGAAGTTTGTTCTTGATCTACCACTCCGTCAATCACCATGAGATACTAGATCATCCTCATCCGTAGATATAGCTCTAACAAGATGCTTCCTCTTCTCCTTTGAGAATAAAGTATCGTAAGCATCGTCAATGGTAAGCGTGTCATGACTATACAATATTGTGTCCCGGAATGACGAGTATGAAAGGGGTAGAGAATAAAACAGGATCAATGCCAACTTCCATATTAGACCCGACATTATCAACTTATTCCAGAATCGTCAAGATATTAGGTTCTCTGGGAGACCAACCGAAAATCCTCACGAACATATTCAGGCTTTCTTGATGTTTTGCTATATGATCAGCCACGAAGGAATGTTTGCGGATGCCTTTCGACTGCGCCTATTTCCTCACACATTAAAGGAGGGTGTGCGGGAATGGTTAAATTCTCTAATTTCTGGAGCATTGTTTCATGGAATGACATGGCGCAGAAGTTCACGTTGAAAATTTTTCTGCCATCTCGAGTCCATCATACCCGAAATGAAGTCCATATAAACAGTTTGGTGACGTTTTAACCAACGTAGACGATTTTTCACAACATGTTGCCATTTTAAATTATTGGGTACTTTTTTTACCTAATTTCGCATCCATTTTCACTTTATTTTCACTTATATGCACATAACGAGTGGAAGCATTCATTACATTTGGACCCGAGTAACAGTATAAATTTTACAGGATAATGATCAATACTATGATTCCGTGAGTAAACTAAATTCAACTTGACTACAAACAAAGGTAAGTAAATTTCATTATATTCTAATTATGAGATAAGATATTCAATTAATTATCTCGTCTAACTTGTACAAGTCTTCTAAGATGCTCCAAGTCAGATCGACTTATTTTGTAGTGTAATCAAGGCCTGTGACCCAAAACAACACGATGTCGCTAAAAAGGTTTGGTGTCATTTCATCTATTTTTTTGTTGATTTCACTTTATGTTCAATAGTATCCATATTAAATGAATGAACGCTAGTTTTTACTACAATTAGATATTAATGTCAATATTAAAGTTCACTCGATAGTGACCAACAATATTGTTTCGTCAGTAAACTATACTAGACGACACCATGAACAAAGGTAATGATTCAAATTCCAATCACGAGATAAGATAATCAATAAATTAGATCGTTGAACTTGTATAAGTGATACAATGTTCTAAGATATGATTGACTAGTTCCGGAACGAAATCGAGACCCCATGATGTGATCTCAGGAGGGCCATGAATTTCCAAGTGTTCGGATCGAGTAGAGAGATGTTTATGGAAAGGTCGAGACCAAATAGAGTTAATAAAGCCATGCAATTACTTATTTGAGAGACGGAGTCCAAAATGTTGAAGTTAACAAGCCAAATAACAACTTACATGTTGGTCATGAAGGCAAAATCATGTTTGGTGCATTGGATTCAAAGTTTTGGAAGATATATGGGAAAACGAGCATTGCAAATTAAAACGGGCATAACTTTTAGCTCGGGTGTCAAATTTTTGCCCATGAATACAATTTGAAATCGTTATGAAATTCTACACAACGGGAAAGAGGTTTAAGAAAAAAAGCTTTGTGATCGCATACCCTTACACCAAGACAAAAGTGAAGCCTGAATTTTGTTCTATGTGACTGCATTGATATATACTATGCGACCGCATAGTATAATTCTGGACACGAATTCTCTAATTTTCATGACCTTTTTTATTTTTGGTAATTTTTTGTATTTTTAGGACTTTACTTTCATTTTAACTAGGTCTTCTACGTCTAGTATAAATACAATTCATTATTCCACATTGTAAACAAGACTTTTGAGATGAATTATTGAGATTATTCGAGAGGCAATTTGCTTCCAAAATCCTTGTTATTGATTCAAAAATTTATCGAACTTATCAACAATAAATTTCTTGTGGTATTCAAAACATCGGGTGAGATTTTCAACTTGCATCGATTCAATGGGATAGTCAATGGGTGCTATCCCACTAATTAAGTCTACATGGAACAAATTTTTGAATTCCTGTAACAAAGAAATATTCAAATTGAGGAGGGTTTTGTTAGTCCTCACTAAAGCACTCTCAATCTCATTCTTTTTTGCATAGTGACTCACTTTGGATGTTTCTCTCCTCATAGAAGATTCTCTTTATCTTCTCTCTTGTGGCTCTACTTTGTTTTTCTCCCAATTAGCCACCTCACTATCTTCTCTCCTACTCTCCTTTTGTTTTTCCCTTTTTTCCCCATCTCTCGATTTCACTTGATCCTCATAGATCTGCTATGGTGTCATGGGTATAAGAGTAACAGCTCTCCCATCTTTTACAAAGTCATATCTATTCTTGAATCCATCATGTTACACCTTTCTATCATACGGACATAATCTTCCGAACAAAATGTACCTAGCATGAATAGGAACTACATCACAAATCATATCGTCACTATACCTCTCAATCGAGAAATTCACCAAGACTTGCCTACATATCCTAACCTCTCCGCATTCATCTAACCACTGCAATTTATAAGGTTTAGGATGTTTTATCGTAGTTAATCCTAATTTCTCAACAAGTGTAGTACTAGCAATATTAGTACAACTATTGCGAAATACCGTCGTAGGTACCCCAAAATAAAACCGTTACTTCTAAAAAAAATGTAGCAGTACAAGTAAGGATCGATTCCACGAAGAGTGATCAGTTTATTTTTATGCTAGGATTGGGGGGTTTTGACTATATTGTAAGCAATTCAAATTAAAGTTTCGAAAATAATCTAGAGAACTAACCTTGGTCTTAGTCAATATCCATCATCGAAGTTAGACAACTGATCATAGATGCAAATATAAATCAACCCATATTTTGAATATTTACCATTGTAACTATTTTTTCTATTTTTCCTTAGTTGTAATTAACTAGAAAAAATCAATCTAATTAACCCTAATTATTGAACAACTCCCAGATAATCGCAAAGAATTAATTTAATAACAACTTTATGAATTAGAGAAATCGATGAACTAGATAACACAAGCACAATCGGTTGCATTTAACCTATTTAAACATTCTTCCTAATCTTCAATAAATCCTGAAGCAGCAAATTATTAAACCCTAGTTGCTTCACAAGTTAAAGTGACCAAACAATTACGGATTTGATGTTTAACTTAGCTATAGATTGAGATGCATGATAAACTAATAGGCTTTTTTAGCAATCAAACACAACAATCATGGAAATATGTGTAGAAGACTATTCAATACTCAAAACATGCATTAAATAATGAAAATCAATTAGATCTCACACTTGTATAGATTCTGAGGCTTCAACCTCTTTCGACCAATTACAAGAGTTTAGTTACAAATCATAAATCTAAGAGCAAAGAGAGAGAAAATATGTTTGGAGGTGTCTATCTGCGTTCTAGGACGATTTTAGGGTATATATATCTAAAGGGATTTGTTTGCATAAGAGTTTGAAAAAAAATGAGCCATGCAACCGCATGGTTATTGGTGGTGCGGTCGCATAGGACAATAATTTTCAACCCTAAAGTTCTTTGAAGCTAGGTGTGCGACCGCCTGGATTTTTCTTGAACCATGTGACTTAATGGTTTAACCGTTTTCTCCACCGGACAGCTTTCAGTAGTTTGGTCATAACTTTCTCTTCCAATGTTCGATGGAGACGATTCAAAGTGTGTTGAAAACATAATGAAAAGGGATACAATTTTACCAGAGATAGAATTTTTTAAATTCGAACGTTTACTATACCAAAAATAGGTCTCAAACAGAGGCTAGAAATTTGGAGCATAACTTTTTTTGCTTGGAAGTTGATATGTGATAATACTTCGATTATATTTCATTTTTTTTTTGACTTTTTTCCTCATTCGATTGATTCCTAACTCTTGAATCTTCATTTCATTGCCTGTCTCATCTATGAATTTTTTACAACATGGTCCCTAAACTTTCACTTGCTTCTATTTTGGTCATTTTTCGCTCTTTTTCTACCGAATTTCATAGTTTCCATCCATTTACGACCTAAATAAAAATATAAGGGTACTAATTACATTTAGGCATCAATAAAATTCAAAGATGAAAGTATTAATGGATGAAAAAAATGACATGTTACATCAAATCAACATCAATTATCAAACTACATAACTTGTTTTTCAGATGGCATTTAGTATGAAAGATGTTCTCCCGTTGTTGCTCATCGTCGTCCACTTTGATTTGTGTATTAAGAGTGCACATCATCACAAGTGCTTCCCCTACCACCGGGTACTCTACTTCATCATCATTGTTAGAACCCTATAATTCAGGCATCTCATCTCCATCTCCATCTCCATCACTCATTACTTCCTCATTGAGGAGCAATGTGCCTTGATCCCAAGCACCTAAAGTATTTGATATCCCAATTCCTTGGGAGATTGGGAACCTGCTTTGGGTGTTGCTTTGCTAGCAACTTCCTCATTTTTCCTTGGTGGTTCGGCTTACTACTTGGAACGACCACATCACTTCTATTATTATCTCACTTTGGCTTCCAAAAGAGTTAGAACCCGATGGATACCTAACTGTCCCTATCCTCTTCAGTTGTCTCCACTTTCAAAGCTACATGCAGCATGTCCTCCAACTCCACATAATGTTGCAATTCCACTGTATAGCTATTTTCTTATTTAAATCATTTATAAACTGGGCTATGGTGGCCTCTGTATTCTCAACATTCGTCCTAATCATAGCAATCTCCATCTCCTCATGATAATCTTCCACACTCCTCCTGGTAGAGGCTTTGCAATTTTTAATGAAACTCCCTGTAGTAACGACTATGCACGAATTCCTTCCTCATGATAGCCTTTGACTCTTCCCATATATTAATAGGCCTCCCACGATTTCTCCTCCTAGTTGTCACTACTTGATCCTACCAAATAGTAGTATAATTGTTGAATTCAAGCATCGCAATTTTTACCTTCTTATCCTCTGAGTAATTATGGCAATCAAATATCAACTCTATTTTCTTTTCCCACTCCAAGTATGCTCTCAGACCACTTTCTTTGAATGAAGGAAATGTCATTTTGATGCTGCCCATACTTCCATCAACTTCATGTTTAACAAGATCTCTATCTCTCCTTTCATGCTTAACTCCATATGCCTCATTCTTCCTAACTCGGCATCCAATAATGTTCCCTCATCTATATCACTACCCGCTTCATATTCACCAATATTATCCACCCTAGGCTCCCGCCGACCTTGCCACCTTGCATTGGGAACACCTCTAGGTTGATCCCTACGTAAATTGGCAAGTAATGGGTCTTGACTCTTCATCCATGCCTCTTGCCTATCCAACCTGTCCCTCAATCTTCAATCAACCTCTCGAACCATGGTATCAACTCCTCCAACATGTTGAATTGATTGTTATTTCTAGGTGAGGTAAAATAATCTCTGTCAGACATCCTAAATCTAAAGTAGCATTTGCCTCACATGTATATGCTCGTGTATCACTCAAATTTTGCATTTTCCCTCTATTAGTCTAGCTACACTTGCCTTTTTCCACTCAACTCTTTCACCCAAGTACTTCAAAGAATTAATTTGATCTCAATCGAACTTTACTCTCGAAGAATTCAAATTTGGATGTGAGTGAGAATTGCAACTTAAAAGACTCAAGAAAGAAAGAAAGAAAGAGAGAAGCAAAAGAGTTTGAACCATTGAATGGAAACAATATTAATCCAAGAAAGTGGTTCTTGAATTTTGGGTTGGACAAGATTGACATATATGCAATTTTTTTTTCACTCAAAAAGATAAAATTGTATATAATGGTAATTTTTGAAATAATAAATAATAAATTCATATTTTTTCTCTAAAATTCGACTACGATACCAACAAAAAAAGACACTGATTGAGATGTTAAATTAGCATAAAAACAACTTTGAAACTTTTTTCGTACTTCTATTTATTAAAGATTAAAAAACGAAGAACACAAAGAATACGAAGAATGAAAGAAAATAAACAAAAGACTCAAACGGAAAGGAAAAATGATATAACCTTAATTTTTGGAGCCTAAGTTCTAATATCAACTGAAGCAAATCCAAGGAGCAATAGCATCTTCGAAACACACAAAATATTGAATCATGACCCAAGAAAGCCAAGAAATCAACGTTAAGAATTTGACCCAACAATATTGAATCAAAGAACCAACACAATTGCTAACGATATGTTGACCCGTGACCACAAGACTCAAGAATCTCACCCAAATTATTTGAACGCCACAGGAAACAAATCTTGATAACTTCAAAATTAGTTCGATTAAGAACAAATAATTAAAAGCAAATTGCTCACAAAGTAAGCTCTCAAATTAATGTATGAATAAAGTTGTTTACAATGTAAATAATGAGTTCTATTTACAGGGAACCAATAAAACTCTAGTAAAAAAGGGAATTAAAGTCTAACACTACTAAAAGATACCATAAAGTAGAGTTTTAATATAAATAAAAGATTTCATAGAAATTGGGAAATTCGCTTGCCGACAATGTAATGTGCTACTGCATAGTACAAATCTATGCGGTTGCATAGATCAAGTTGATCCTCTGGCTGAAGTTTCTGTAGAAGGCTATGCGGTTGCATAATTATATGGTCTAGCTCCTCCATCCATTGCTCGAATCAAGTTGATCCATCGTGTTTTTTCTCCCGAGTCCAATACAAAACTTGTGTTCCTTTACTTGCCATGATCAACGTGTCATTCATTGTAGCTTGAACAAGTAATCCCATCACTTCATTAACTCTCTTCGCTTGCAACCTAGTCATGGCCCTTCTTCAACGATCAACGGATTCTTGCCTGGACTTGCCTTCATTCCATGGATCACATCAAAAGGGCTCAAATGTAAAGGTTATTAGGTATAGTGATGGGCCAAGCCCAAAATCAGTAGATGGACCAAGTCAATAAATGGGCTAACAAATATAAACCATCGAAGAAGTGAGGGAATGGTACTTGAGCAACTCTAAATATGTTAGGCTAATTCCTATGGGGTCCAAACGGTTTTATGGTCTGGTCATTTCGTTGAGGTGTCGATATTTTAGTTCAATCATTTTATCGATGTTGACTGAGCAATTATATTGATTTAACATCATCGTCTAGGAGGTCATTTGACAATAATTTATCCAACATATGCATTGTGTGAAAAACCAATGAACTAAAATGCAATGATTTTTATGCATGATTCAAAATTAATCAATATAATTGGACGTGACACAATATATCCTGGCCCACAATCAGACGTAAATAAAATGACACTATAATTTCTTGAATTGACTATAATTTGTGCTTTTCTAATACTATATAAATTTATAGTGTCGTAATAAAGTGTAGGTATTAGCTTTATACATCAACCGAAGACATGTTTTCTGTGATTTTGCCAAGTGCACGTAATTTATTGTGAATAGGACCAATTCTGCACCGATCACAAAAATTTCCTTGCGTTCCCACACTTTGTCTAGATTATAAACTCATTTTGCAAGAACTGCTCCAGAATGTCCCTCTTTGCTTGAACCAAATTGAAGTTGAGCATGTTCCCTATTGACATCTCCAATACGAACAAGGCATTTTTGTAATGCCTGTTGTACTAGGTAGGGCCAATTATTAGTTTTCAAGTGATGTCATTTCCACATTAATTAAAACATACTTTCATAATTTTCTTTCCATTCTTAATTGACTTCTCGTGAAGTTTTTTTCAACATTCTGAAAGCAGGTTAACGAGCTTATTCCTTGTTTTCATCTCTTTGTGGAGATTGCTTCTTCCAAATCATCATCAGACACAATGATTGTCGATTTGGTAGTACCAGCATTTTCTTGATTTGGAACATCGCATGAGTCTTAGAATTACCGAAGAATTGATTAGCATCCTTGCTGGAGTTCATGAATCCAGTGTAAATCATAACGAACTGTGTAGGCAATTTAGGAATAAAATCTACAAATACTAGAAATAAATGATACAAGGAAAACCTGAATTTGTACAAAATTTTAAGATTCATTAAAATCTGAGTTTATGAAACTTGTAAACTTTACACCGGTGGAATGACATTTTGATACATGTAATGTCATTAAAGACGGTAGCCAGATACACTAATATATGACATTAAAATATGAGTTTATGATCCTTGTAATCTTTACAACTTTGGAATCAATTTTGATATATGTAATGTCATTAAAGACAGTAAAAAATACACAAATATACGGTAGCCTTCTCATACACAAATATATGTTGTTAAAATCTGAGTTTATGATACTTGTAATCTTTATACCGATGGAATCACATCTGATATATGTAATGTCATTAAAGACAGTAAAAAATACACAAATTTATGGTAGCCTTCTGACACACAAATATATGTCGTTAAAATCTGAGTTTAGGATACTAGTAATCTTTACACCGGTGGAAACACATCTGATATATGTAATGTCATTAAAGACAGTAAAAAATACACAAATTTATGGTAGCCTTCAGATACACAAATATATGTCATTCAAATCTGAGTTTACGATACTTGTTATCTTTACACAGATGGAATCACATTTTGATAAATGTAACGTGATTAAAGAAAGTAAAAAATACGTAAATATACGGAACCAGATACACGCATATATGACATTAAAATATGAGTTTATGATCCTTGAAATCTTTATACCTTTGGAATCAATTTTATATATGTAATGTCATTAAAGACAGTCAAAAATACACAAATATATGGTAGCCTTCAGATACACAAATGTCAATAAAATCTGATTTTACGAAACATGTAATCTTTACATGGGTGGAATCACATTTTGATATATGGGTCAAAAATACATAAATATATGGGAGCCTTCAGATAATTTTCGAAAAAATAATTTTTTTAAATTCAGATTTTTTGCTCAAAAATTTGACTACGATACCAAAGAAAAAAAGAAACTAAATTGGATCAAAAATAGCTTTTGAAAATTTTTGGTACTTTTATGTATTAAAGACTAAAAAAAGGAAGAACGTGAAGAACACGAAGAATGAAAAAAAATAAATGAAAGACTTAAACAGAAAGGAAAAAGGATATAACCTTGATTTTTGGAGTCTGAGTTTTGATACCAAATGAAGTGAATCCACGTAGCAATAGTAGCTTCGAAACCCACAAAATATTGAATACAACCCATAAAAGCCAAGAAATCAATGTTTAGAATTTGACCCAACAATATTGAATCAAAGAATCAACATAAATATATTGTAGCCTTTAGATAACGTATAATTAAAACCTATATAATAACTGATAATAAGCAGATAATTTTGTCATAATTCATCAATTAAAGCAAGTTCAAGATCATGAAAAGCTCTCTATCATGCTAATTCCTTTCCTCTGCTTGGCACTCTTATCATGCCTTTTTACTCCATCTATAGGTAAATTTATCCTTAAAAGTTAATAAAGTAATAAATTTTTACAAATTTCTTTAAGTTCTTGTAAAAGCAAAATTCACATTCCTCCAATTGTAGTAGAAAATAAAGCGTGGAAAGAAAAAATAATTAAAATTGGAGGAATGTGAATTTGGCTTTTAAAAGAACTTAAAGAAATTTGTAAAAATATTACTTCATTAACTTTTAAGGATAAATTTATCTATAGATGGAGTAAAAAGGCATGATAAGAGTGCCAAGCAGAGGAAAGGAATTAGCATGGTAGAGAGCTTTTCTTTCCTTTTAGTATTCAAGTAGATCACTTCTGAATCCTTGAAGGTCATCAAAATATTGATCAAAAGGACTAGAGTTACTTCGAGACCTCTGACTTTGTTGTTGAATTTTTTTTTGGCATATTTCTTGTATGGTCATTTGAAAAAACTCCATAAATTTGATCCATTATGAAATTTAAATCTTTTGGTAAAATTATTCCTTTCTTGATTTTCTATCTACTCATTTATTTAAAATTGATTGCATTATTCACATTTTTATTGTTCAAATACCCATATGATGAAATTTGTAAATTGTAAATTACCCTTCACTACATCTCAAAATAAAAATAAAAATTTGGACATTATTTGTTTTGAAGGAAAAATACAAACACGATTTGATAACCCCTATTGAATTGATGTAATCATCCTCCGTTTTTTTTTTTTTAATAAAAACTGCATTTATCTCAAGCATATTTGGTACACTAGATTAGATATGAATATTTTTTTATTTATATGATGTTCGATATAAATAATATGCAGATTAATTTATAATCCATTACACGATAACAAAATAACGAGAATCATAATTATTTATCGATAATTTTCATAAACTAGTTAAATTATATTATCGAGCGTGGGGCCAAGCCCAGCTGTCAAGGACCGCAACTTTACTTAGCCTCTTGACACTATCGCAGCTGTAGTTTGCCCAACTTCGACCGCACATTGTAAATATTAGTTCAAATTTGAGTTGTAATTTTCTTTTCATTGTAATAATTATTTCAATTGTAAAATAGTTCTGATATTAGCAAACGCTTATTATGATTTCTCATCTTTTAAAGTCTACTCCTGTCACTTAGGTTTTTCTTCCGAATGCTATTATAGGGGGTATTAGTCATTCAAAAATCTTTCAAGCTCACTCATGTTCACCTCCTGTACCAGCAATTGTAATTTTCTGCTTTCGTCAATTGTAATGTTCAATTTTCATCAATCGATTCAATTTACTTTCAATGTATTTAAAATCTCTGTTATAAGCTTTCTACAAAATTGTAATCAAGTTTTCTTTCGTCCCGATGTGATCAAGAAAGCTATGGATCCAATTACATCCCATACCACTGAGGTGAGCCTCAAAAGAAGAGTACAACTAAACAGCGCATGGATACACTTGATGAGACAACTACTAGGTTGTGCTATGCCGTGGACGGTCTTGAGGAAAAAGTCGAGATGGCAGAATCCGAGATTCGTGGGTTATAGATCCAACTGGATGAAAGCTAAAGGGCTTGCACAGCAATAACTAAAGCTACTACAATCATTCCTAATCTGCAGGATGAAATGGAAGCGTTGAGAGCTCAATTACGAGTACTCTAACGTACGGTGGGCAATGGGTAAGCTCCCGTACCTGATTATGCTCCTAGACTCAGAATTTATGAACCGTGTACATATGGAGGGACAGTGATATAAAAGAAGTTGAAAACTTCTTGTTTGACACGGAAAATTACTTTCTCGCTGCTTCGATCGAAGACAAAGCTAGAAAGGTAACCACAACTACCATGTATCTGGGTGGAGATGCAAAACTATGGTGGCAAGCCAAATATGCTGACATTCAGGCCAACAGGATACGAATAGATTCTTGGGATCTTTTTGCTACAACTTTAAGATTGCAAACCCAAGTGCAGGTTGTCGCGAGTAGTAAATCTCGGAAGTCCGAGGTCGAACCACAGGGAATTGGAAGGACATAAACTATTCTATGAGTAATGAACGGTTGGTGGAAATACGATTGAGACGAACACTAGAGCATCGGGGATTCACTTCGGATAAATGAGTAGAAATTGCCCTTGATCTTTAATTTAACTCATATGAAAATCAACTAAGAAGTCATCTCATATGGAAGATAAAACATTAATCACAAATATATTAAAAGATAGATCTTGATAATTGTTTGAGAGAATATGTCAAAATAAGTTGTTGGAATGTAGAGATTATCTAAGCATTTATTGTGCCAAAATTGTCAACAATAAATAAAAGTCTTTAACAAACCAAAACCATTTGTAGAACATATACTTCAAACAAGTAAGAAGATGAACATTGAAGAACAAAATGAAAGATCAAAGACAATACTAAACATTCATCAAAGTTTCACCCTTAGCTCTAGCTAAATGTTTAGAAATACATAGTGAAATGTTACAAAGAAAATGAAGGAAACTATAATATGATGGAGAGGAATTGATGATTCAAAATCGTGGCCAAGGTCCCCTTTTATAGGCAAAGGAACATCCAAAATTCAAGTAGGCAATGCAACTTGTTTCTGTCCAGCTTCAAGACAGCTGGAACATGCAACTTGATGCCAATTTTTAGATACATTGTGCAGCGAATTTGGACTTATGATCAACAGATAAATTATTTCTACTTGAGTTAACTTTCCATTGGTTCAAATATCAGGTTCATTGGATCTATATAACTCCAGATATGACAAAAAAAATAAGTGCTGCTTCACAGGTAAAGCTGTATCCGGCAGGTAACAAGCTGGACTTTGCACGGTAATTTTGGATACTTTGTGATACGAATTTGACTTCTTCCAAAACATGAAAGTTGTAGAAACGTTCCTTGTCTTTCCAACTCAACTTGAATCACCTCGATCCAATGTCTGAAGCTCAAGTTATGATTATTTTACCAACAGCTGCTTCTTGCTTGAGGCAGTCACTATTTTTGACTTTTCAACATTATTTTCCTCCACTTGCTCCACTTGTTCTAATTTGGAAATACAAGTGAAATACATCAAATAGATACTCTTTCAAATGTATAATACTCATGCCACCATGTATGTAAATACGTATTTCAATTAATTTCATTTTTAACCATGTATTTATGGAAATTGAATTTACGGCAAGAGAATTGAAATTAGAGACTAACATTAGTGTTTTTAAACAAAGTGAATGTAAAATGCCTTGTAAATGATATATCTTTGAAGAACTTTTAGACACTAATCACTTTTCAAGGAAGCGATCATATCGCAGTTTTTCCCAAAAATGTCAAGTATCAAGCTCGACGGGCACTTCGAGACCTGAAACATACCAGCTCTATCAGGGAGTATGTGAAAACCTTTTCAGGGCATATGTTGAATATTCGAGATATGTCTGAAAAGGATAAGCTCTTCACCTTTATGGAAGGATTGAAACCGTGGACATGCACGAAACTTCAGAGACAGAAGGTTACTGATTTGAGCAGGGCCATGGGAGCCGCCGAATGTTTGAGCGACTACCAAACTTCTTCCAGTAAAGATCGACCTTTGGAAAGTAATCAAACAATTGGAGGTGGTAATAGACCTTACAGACCCAGTTCGAACCCAAATGGGGGAGAGCGTTACTCACAGAATAAGGGAGGAGCCTATCAAAGCACTCGTGGCTTTGAGGGAAATTATCATAATAGCTATCAAGGAAATCATAACGGCAGCAACAGTAACAATTGGAACAAAGGAAAAGCAATGAAGGGCCGAACTGATGACACTCCCAAATTGACGTGCTTTTTATGCGGAGGACCTCATCGTGTGTCGGAGTGTCCTCAGAAATGGATGGTGAATGCATATTGTTAGCTAGTAAGTGGTGGGTCAAGTTCAAAGCAAGAGGCCCCACAAGTTAGTTGTCATGGTAAGACCAACTCTGAAGAGGATAGGGATGTAGTTGGGGGCATTTTCACATCGATGCAACACACTGTCACATCGGGTTGCTGAAAAGCATGATGTCCCCTTGAAAGAAGCAAGGATGGAAGAAGCGAAGGCTCGAATTTGTAAGGCTAAAGGCTTAATGTACATTGATGTTAAGATCAACGGGAAGCCAATCAGGGCTATGGTGGATACTGGTGCTACCCACAAATACCTTGCATGTACCGAAGTAGAGCGACTCGGACTTGTTCTGGAAAATGGTGGTGGGAAAGTCAAAGCAATCAACTTCGCTGCTCAACCAATAGCTGGAGTGGCAAAATCAGTGTTGATCAAAGTGGGTCCATTCGAGGGAAGGACAAATTTATCTGCAGTTGAGATGTATGATTTCAAGCTTATTCTAGGATTGGAATTTCTTCGAGATACTAAGATAGCAGTGTTGCTGTATTCCGATTCATTAATGGTGATGGGTAATAAGCCTTGTGTCATTCTTACACAAGTTGGGAGGATGGGCAAGAAGAGTATCTCGGCCATGCAATTTAGTAAGGGTTTCAAGAAAAATGAACCTTCTTTTTTGTGCACTCTTCGATTCGAGGAGATTAAAGAGGCGACTTGTCCTATTCCAAAACCCGTTAAAAGACTTATTCGAGAATTTGAAGGCATCATGCCGGACGAATTACCACCAAGAAGGACGATTGATCATGAAATCGAACTTATTCCTGGGGCCAAACCTCCCGCTAGGGCACCAAATCGTATGTCTCATCCTGAGCTTGAAGAGCTTAGGAAATAATTGGGAGAAATGTTGGAGAGTGGAATCATTGTGCCTGCGAAGTCACCATATGGAGCTCCTGTGTTGTTTCAGAAAAGGCTGATGGTTCTCTTAGAATGTGCTGTGACTATCGAGCTTTAAACAAGATCACTGTAAAGAATAGCTATCCTATCCCACTAGTTGCGAAATTCTTCCATCGACTGAGTTGGGCGAAGTATTACACAAAAATTGATCTTAGGTCCGGATACTAGCAAGTTCGGATCAACTAGGGAGATGAAGTAAAGACTACGGTGGTAACCAGATATGGAGTCTTTGAATTTAAAGTGATGCTTTTTTTGGTTCGACAAACGCTCCAGCAACATTTTGTACTATGATGAATCAGGTAATTCACGGGGTCATCGATGATTTTGTCGTGGTATACTTGGAAGACATAGTGATCTACAGTGAGACATTGGAGAAACATGTCCAACATGTGAGGCAAGTTTTTAATCGGTTATGGGAGAATGAACTCTATGCCAAACTATCTAAATGCTCATTTGCTCAGACATCTATCAGTTTCTTGGGTCACATCATTGAAAAAGGTAAAATTCGTATGGATTCGAAGAAGGTTACAACCATGAAAGATTGACAACCACCAAAAATCGTACATGATGTACGTTCATTTCTTGGTTATGCAATTATTATAAAAAATTTGTGAAAGGCTACTCAGAAATTGTACTGCCACTTACCGAATTGACAAAGAAGGATAAGAATTGGGATTGGTCGTCCCAATGCCAAATTGCTTTTGAAAAGTTGAAGAAGTCCATATGGACGAACCCGATTTTAGCCTTACCGGATATGACTAAACCATTTGAAGTTCATACAGATGCTTCAGATTTTGCACAGGTGGAGTCCTTATGCAAGAAGGACATCCGGTAGTGTATGAGAGCCGGAAGTTAAACCAAACAGAACGTCGTTACTCAGCGCATGAAAAGGAATTGTTGGCAGTAGTCCATTGTCTCGGAGGATGGCGTCACTATTTGCTTGGGTCTCCATTTATTGTGAAGATAGAGAACATTGCAGTTAGTTACTTCATGTCCTAACCAAAACTATCGAGCAAGTAGGCTCGTTGGCAGGAATTTCTTTCAGAGTTCAAATGCTAGAGTATCGTTCCAGAACTAGTAATCATGTGCTGATGCTTTTAGTCGACGGGCCAATTTGGTTGCCATTTGCTTCGTGACTGCTCTTTCAGGGAGCGCCGTCACCACAAATACAAGAGACCAAATTTGGGCACTTATGGAGAAAGACCCGACTACTCAATATTTGGTCGACCTCATCTAGCAGTGTAAAACTGGATAGTTCTAGTTCGATGGGGGAACTAGTGAAGATAAAGGGAGACCACCTATATATTCATTCCTAAGGGCGGAGATTTGAGGAAATCACTAATTACGGAATGCCACGACACGATTTGGGCAGGGCATCCTGAAGAGGAACGCACTTGTGTAATATTGCAACGTGTATACTACTGGCCTAAAATGCAGGATGACATTGCAACCTATGTAAAAACCTGTTTTATTTGTCAGCAAGATAAGATAGATCATCAGAAAAAGGTGGGCTTATTGGAGCCCCTTTCTGTCCCAACCTGACCATTCGAAAGTGTATCGATGGACTACATTATTAGGTTGCCAAAAGTTGAGGATTTTAGCACTATCATCGTCGTGGTGGACCATCTATTAAAATACGTAACTTTCATTGCAGGGCCTAAGTATGTTTCTGTGAAAGAGACGGCTCAACTCTTCTTCAAACATATTGTCAAATATTGGGGACTGCCTAAGGACATTATCAGTGATCGAGATCCTTGGTTCACTGACATATTTTGGACTAAGTTGTTCAAACTTCTTGGTTCAACTTTGAGCATGAGTTTTAGTTTTTACCCACAATCTGACGGATAGACGGAGCTCTTCAATTCTATGCTAGAAGAATATCTTCAGCACTTTATCTCTACTTCGCAGAAAAACTAGGTAAAACTTATGGATGCGGCTCTGATTTGCTTTAATGCCCAAAAGAACTCTTCCACCAATAAGAGTCCTTTTGAGATTGTTACTGGCCAGCAACAACTACTTCCTCATACAGTGGATATCGAATGAAGTACCAAGTCTCCTCAAGCGAAGAACTTTTCTTAGGAGTGGAAACAAAATATTGAAATTGCTCATCTCTACTTCGCAGAAAAACTAGGTAAAACTTATGGATGCGGCTCTGATTTGCTTTAATGCCCAAAAGAACTCTTCCACCAATAAGAGTCCTTTTGAGATTGTTACTGGCCAGCAACAACTACTTCCTCATACAGTGGATATCGAATGAAGTACCAAGTCTCCTCAAGCGAAGAACTTTTCTTAGGAGTGGAAACAAAATATTGAAATTGCTCAGAGTTATCTTGAAAAAGCTAAAAAACAGTATAATAAGTCTGCAGATCTAAAGTGTCGTTTCATTGAATTCAATGTTGGAGATCTTGTAATGGTTAAACTTCCCGATAGAAATGTTTACAAACCAACAAGACGGAAGGACTCAAGACTGGCGCCAAAATACATTGGACCATTACCCATCGTGAAGAGGATTGGAAGAGTCCCATATAAAGTTGAACTCTCTTCATGGTGTAAAATCCACAAGGCCCTTCATGTTAGTGTGCTGAAACAATACTTTGCGGATAAGAAGGACGCATCTAGAAATGAGCCAAAACACCTATGTTTGAACTGAAGAAAGCTGGAAAGAAGGTTGCTGAAGCTATTCTTGACCATTGAATCACTCGAGCTTCTAGAAAAGATCATCAAGAATATTTATTTAAATGGATTGGATGCAGCAGCGAGGAGAATACTTGGGAAAGAGAAAAGGATCTTGGAGCCTTCAAACCATTAATTGAAGCATATCATGGATTGATGACACCAAGGACGTCACCAAAACAAATGTAGGAGAATGTCAAGGACTGCAGCTTTACTTAGCCCCTTAACACATCGCAATTGTAGTTTGCCCAATTTCGACAGCACATTGTAAATATTAATTCAAGTTTGAGTTGTAATTTTCTTTTCATTGTAATAGTTATTTCAGTTGTAAAATAGCTCTGATATTAGTAAACATTTATTATGATTCCTCATCTTTTAAACGTCTACTCCTGTCACTTAAGTTTTTCTTTCGAATGCTATTATACGGGGTATTAGTCATTCAAAAACTTTCAAGCTCACTGATGTCTTCTCCCTGTACTAGCAATTGTAATTTTTTGCTTTAGTTAATTGTAATGTTCAGCTTTCATCAATCAATGTTCAATTTACTTTCAATGTATTCAAAATCTCTGTTGTAAGCTTTCTACAAAATTGTAATCAAACTTTCTTGATGGATGTTGAAGTTTACTTACTCTTCATTAACCCGTAGTGTCAACTTTCCTTCTTGTACATTAATCAACGCTCTTCCAGTAGCCATGAAAGGTCTACCAGGAATCAATGGTACTTTCTCACCCTCCTCAATGTCCAACACCGGAAAGCTCACAGCAAAGATGAACTTATCGACCTTCACCAATACATCTTCAATAATACCCTTGGGGTATGTAGTTGATTAGTCTACCATTTGCAAGGTGAGGCTTGTGGGCTTCACTTCTCCAAGACCCAATTTTTTGAACACAGATAGGGGTATCAAGTTAATGCTAGCTCCAAGGTTACACAGTGCTCTATCAAATGTGATATCACCAATATTGCAAGGAATGTTGAAGTTACCTGTATCTTTTAATTTCTGAGGGAGCTTTTTCTGGAGAATGACACTACACTCTTCTGTTAGCTTAACCATTTCAAACGCCTCCATCTTTCTCTTCTTTGACATCACTTCCTTCAAGAACTTGGCATAGTTAGGCATTTAGGCCAAGGCATCTGCAAAAGGAATGTTGATGTGGATTTTTTTGAAGACCTCTAAGAACTTTACGAACTGCTCATCAATTTTCTTTTTCATGAATCTCTATGGGAATGGTAGCGGGGGTTTCAAGATAGGTGGGTTGTTTGGAAATGAGATTGAATAAAGCTTATGAATATCTTTTGTTGCCTCTGCTTTGGTCTTCTACTCTTCAATCTGTTCTAATAGCTTCGTAGTCCTGGATGGTACTAGTTTGCTGAGTAGTTTCCTTTTTGATTGAAGTTTCTGCCATTCACATATTGGACTTGCTCCTTCTCCAACTCAAACGCATAGTATGAAGTGTAGGCATCCATGATGGAATCTGGTTTCTTCTAAGTTCACTGTGATGTATACACTGCTATTTGATTAGTGAAAGATGACATTTAAGCTGCAAGGGTGATAATGGGATCCACTCTATAAAGGCCAGCAACTTTCTTTGCACTTGGATGCTTACTTGGCCATTGATAGCTATTAGTAGCTATCTCATCTAGTAATGAATAGGCAGCCTCTACACTCTTGGATGTCAATGCACCCCATGCTGTAGCGTCTACTATTGTCCATGTCTAACCATTCAACCTATTGTAAAAGAGTTCGATTTGCATCCAATTCTGATAACCATGTTGGGGGCATCTTCTGAGTAGATCTTTGAATCTCTCCCAAGCTTCATAGAATGATTCGAAGTCAACTTGTCTGAACTGACCAATTTCACTCTGCAATTGAGCTGTCTTGGAAGGAAAAATGAATTTGGTGAGGAATTTTTGAGCGAATTCTTCCCAAGTTGTGATAGATCAACGATTGGAACCATACTTTTGCCTTATCTCTTAAAGAGAAGGAAAATAAGCAGAGTCAGATGATGTGATCAGTAACACCATTCATCTTGACTGTATCACAAATTTCCATAAAAGACCTCAGATGAGCATTTGGCTCTTCTGTTAGAGCTCTCCCAAACTGATTTTCTCGTAGCTATTGTCAGATGTGCAATATCGAATTAGTTCTCATCGACAACTGGTCTGATGTAACCCTTTATTGCCCTTTGTTGAACATTACGATTGTTTTGATGTGCTATTGGTAGATCTTGTTCTGCCATTGTTTCAAGGTTTTGTCTCTGTAGGCCCCTTAAAAATGGAGAGTACGTTCTGGTTCAGGGCTAATGGGTAGTAGTTCGAGACTTTTCGATCTTCGCATAAGCTGAAATAAGAATCAAAGTCTCATTAAAAGTAAAGAAATCTAAATTAAAACAAAAACTACTTGGTAATAATATTAGCATAAATTAAATTAAACAATCACCGACAACGGCGCCAAAATCTTGCTACACATTTTCCACAACGTAATTTATACCACAGGTGTACAGTGTCAAGTCTTGTAATATAGTAAAAGAGTTAAGAATGTCAAACCCATAAGAATTGTAATTCAATTTCTACTAAGTATTGTACTTGTGTAGCTCTTATTTTATCTAGATGAATGAAAATTTGAAATCAATGATTTTAACTAAATTAATGTGATGAATGTGGTGAGAAATTCAACAAATAAATGCAAGATATAAGAATAATCAACATGAGAAAGTCTAGGGTTATGATTTCACCTCACCATCAAAAATGATTTTCAAAAGCCTAGTTATTTCTAATCAATTTTCCATGTTTATAAGCAAGAACCCAAATGTAATTCTATCCCCTCTCTCGAGTGCCGGCTAGAAATTAATTCCAATATCACTACTCCAAATTAAAATCAAGAATTTATCAAAGTCCTGGTTCTTTTATGGAGAAAGCTTCATAAATCTTATACTTTCTCTCGAAACCCATAAAATCTATGTTGTGTTAAACTTATGATCATGCCTAAATTCTCCTCTCTCAAGTGCTAAAAATGACTAGCATCTACTCATTCAATTAGTGATCAATTAATTGAAAGCATTAAAATCATAACACAAATAAACACATGTCGAAAATCAAATAAAATTAATAAGTCCATATTCTCAAATTTTGGTTACAATCAAATTCTAGATTAAATGTTTAGTTCATGATGGATGAATTAAATCTAAACATATTTACGAATAACATAAAGAGAAAGAGAAAGAAAAACTCTTTTGAAGCTTTTAATTGGAATTCTCTTTGATATTCTTCATTCCTCTTTGCTTGATTCCTTGATGTTAGCCTTCTTGCCCTTGATGAATTTTGTGTTGAATTGTCTTCAATCTTACCCCTCTTCAATTTGTTCAAGAAATTAGGTCTTTTGAATGATATTTACGGTATCTTGAAATTTTTGGATGAATCATGGTTGAGTTGGGCCAAGAAAATTGAAATCCTTGTCCCGCATAGTTGGCACCTCGCGCCTGGTTCAGTTGAAAAGATAGACTGTACGTCATTCAGTTTTTTTAGCGTAGGTATTTTTTGCTATGTCAAAAGTTGGTCTCAATGAGAGACGAAAACTCCGGAGCATAACTTTTCATCGAAAATTGATTTACGATCATATTTTGATTAAATTTGATCCCTTTGACATCTTTCTTTGTCCAATACGATGTTCGACACAACTTTTAATTATTTCCATTTTAGTTCCCGAACTTTGGATTTTTTTCAATTTGGCCATTTCTCTCCAATTTTGCCAACTTTTACTTATTTCCTTTAATTTCATCAATCTATATCACAACATCAAAACACACATTAAACGCTCTAAAATTCGTAGGAATTAGGTAAATATCAAGTTTAGATAGGTATCTAAAGTATGAATAAAATATATTCATCAATATCTCAACAACACAAAGAAGTCATTCGAAGAAAAAATTGAAGTTGTTTGTCGAACAGTATAAACGTACACTGCGGAATAAGGTTGAGACGGAATTCTAGGCCGATTTCAAGTCATTTTCGCAGATGGTACCATGTACAACACAATATGAAATGGAGCAACAGTTGCAATCAGTCTATACCATTTCTAAATTCAGGAAAGCTTAGGATGAGTTCATGGGAAAGGTTTATTGCGACTTCATATCTACTTAGGAGGGGTCTTTCGGCACGACATAAGGAGTACGGTAGGGTGTTATGTACGAGGGCCAAAGAAAGAAAAAAATGCTTTGTCTCATTTAAGAGAGAAAGTTGTGAAGCTGTATACAGTTACCATTTGTTCGAATTTCAAGGAATAGTTTAGCATCATGCGATCTTAGTCTTGATTCACAGCGATGTCACCTTACATCCGGAAAAGTATATACTACGGAGGTGGAGGAGTAATGTTAGTAGAGCACATGCAACAATGTCAATGAACTACGATGGTTTGGTTAGTTCTCTTGAACGGTTGAGGTACAATGACATTGTCGCGCATTTGTACAGGTTCTAGACCTTGCTGTCGATGATGAAGGGTTAGTACATGCGATTAGGGACTGGAAAAAGTATAATGTGAAGATATGATGACGTGAAGAAGGTTGAGTATTAGAAGCAATGTCCTCATTCATCACATTAGTTAGGTAGTTGAACAATGTACTACTTTGCAAAATAATGTAAGCATGAATGTGAGGGATTCAAAATTGTCGAACAGAAATGGAGCACCCAGGAAATTGCAGAGAAATTGCATAAAAATTTTGGATATCATGAGGATAAGTCAAGAATATTTTTACTATACACCGATTAGTTTATGATTCACAATTCGTGAAAAAATTTGAAGATGGATGGGTTGCAATTGTTGATACGTATCATTTGTACGATAATGATTGGTTTTTTGGACTTTTTGATAACAGAGGTCATTAGCTGCCATGTTTTTTGAAGACTGCTTTCTGGGGTAGGTATGTCAACAACATAAAGAAGTACAAGTATGAATGCATTCTTCGATGGCTATGTGCATTCAAAGACAACCATGAAGCAGTTTATCGAACAGTATGAACGTACACTGTGAAATAAGGTTGAAAATGAATGTTAAGCCAATTTCAAGTCATTTCCACATATGATACCATGTGCAACACAATATGAAATGGAGCAACGTTTGTGATCAGTTTATACTATTTCTAAATCAGGAAAGCTCAGGATGAATTCACCGAAAGGTTTACTGTGACCTCATATCTACTTAGGAGGGGTCTTCCAGGAAGACGTAATAAGTACGAAAGGATGTTATGTACGAGGGCTGAAGAAAGAAAATAAATCATTTGTCTTATTTGAGAGAGATAATTGTGAAGTTGTATGCACTTGCCATTTGTTCAATTTTCATGGCATAGTTTACTATCATACGATCGTAATCTTGATTCGCAGCAATGTCGCCTTACTTCCAGAAAGGTATATATTACGGAGGTGGAGGAGACATGTTAGTAAAGCACATGTAATGGTATTAATGAACTATGATGGTTTGGTTAGTACTCCTGAACAGTTGAGATACGATAACATGTGTCGTACGTTCATGTAGGTTCTAGACCTTGCTGTTGATGATGAAGGGTAAGCATGTGCGATTATGGACTAGATAAAAGTACAATGTGAAGACTTGTTGATGTAAAGAAGGTTGAGTATTGGAAGCAATGTCCTCACGCATCACACTGGTCAAGAGTTGAACAGTTTACTACTTCATAAAATAATGCAACCATGAACATGCAGGATTCAAAATCATCGAATAGAAAGGAGTACCTAGGAAACTGCAAAGAAAAGGCCTATTGGAGTCGATTTACACCATATGAAGTTATATTTAAGTAAAAAAACTATAGATAGCAATGGACTATATATAAATACTATTTACCTTAGGGGGCACATGCTGGGAATTTCAACATCAACAAAAGGAAAGAGACCGAGGGCGAGGCATAGTGATATGCAAGATGGTGGAGTTGATGTTCAGCATACATCGCAACAACATTACTCCGTGCATACACTGATGTCATTTTTCAGTACTTCATGACAAAACAATGCCCATTCCCATAGTATTTGTTCGCTATGCTGTTATTCTACACAGGCGTCTTACAATCTTCAAGTTTTATTCCTCCGTCGTCGTCATCAAATGTTAATTATACTTCATGATTTGACTTTATCAATCTACCCTTCATTATTATTTAATTGTGAACGTAGTTATAATTTTTAATACTATTTCATTGTAATTGCTAACATAGACTTCAACTGTCTCACTTTCGACAGGAGGTTCATCATTCCAGCAAGCAGGTACATGGGGAGAGATTCGACAATAGCCAGCTTCGATTTCAATACCTGACTACATGTGAACAGCAGCAGCTTCATCAAGATGTGAAATGCAGATGAGTTCAACTGTATGATTTTTGTAACGACTATAATAGGCGTATGAAACTATTTTATTAATGTGGTTATTTACTTTTCTTTTTTATTTCTCAAGAATGATGCAAATCTGATTATTTAATTGTCTTTTTTTTAGTTTCGAATGTGGGGTTGTTAGAATTGTTCTCGTCATATATAAATTGTGGAACTGATTTTTTTTATGTTTGAATGATTTATGGTTGGGAATTAGAGGAATTTGGATCAGTACTCCATCTTTATGTATTGAATCATTTATGTTTGAATGACATATTTTGGAATACGTTTAGTAATTGAATGCCAGGCTATATATTTCTGCTCTATCTGCACTCTTCCTTACCTGCATCAAATTTCCAAATATACTATCAGATCCATGATTCTCAGTGCACAAGTTGATTGAGGGTAAATGCATTCGAAAAGAATTCTTATAGCTTCAGAATTATCAGCAAAGACACTGACAAATAATTTTCTTTCCTAATACATACAAGTACATACGGGGCACAATTAAAAAAGAAAAAGAAATTAGAGCTAACAAGAATAAGAACTCTTCAATGATACAAAATGAGTAGCAATAAAATCTATGTCAATAAAATGGAAAAAAACTACAGCAGTAATAAGTTCAAATATAACAGCTGATAGACCGATTGGAGAGAGTGACATACAATGCATCCGTATTTGTGTAATCTACTTCTCCAAATAGGAATACACCAACCGTTATATTTCATATAAAAAAAGTGGTTATCAATTAATGAAATGATTACGAAATTCACAAGATCAAGTTATACAATCCATCTGCACTTTTACAAAAAACTTAGTGAAAGTGTTGTTGCTATTGAAGCAAGAAACAAGAAATACAAACAGTTCAAAAATTGAAGTTTAATTGGAAGACATAAATTTAACTTGGTTTCCCAATTCTGCAACCTGATCACAATTGGACACTTCAACCATAATCTGTCTTTCTACAACAATACTAGCATTCAATTACTTTTCACTAGAACACAATTTTATACACACGTCAGTAAAAGTCTAATGAGCTCATGGGCATCCAAATATTACTGTAGATTACACAAAGAGGATAGCACTTGAGACTAATCTATCTCGCAAAATGGATATAGAAAGCACTAATAGATAAACTAAAAGGTAGATTTTCTGTAGATTATACAAAGAGGATAGCACTTTGAGACTAGTCTTGTAAATTAATATAGTTTACAAATATTAATATAGTTTACAAATATAGTTAACATATCTTCGCTGAAAATATTTTGACCTCATACAAAATATTATGTAATAACCACTAGATTGATAAATAGCCACTAATAAGGTCGACCACTTCCCTTCTCAACTCACTTTGACGATTCCTTGCAGACCTTCACATTCGTTATAATTTGTAGATCTTCTTCAACAGAGATGTGAACTTGAGATTGGAGTATGTGTGATATTTGTCCGGAAGTTTCATCCGTTGTAAAGTTAATTGAGGAAGCGCTAGGTCTAGATGATTGGCTATTTGATTCTTCTTTGAAAACTCAATCCCAAAATCCATAATTCTTAATGAAACAAAGAAATAATCGCCCTTTAATTTTAGTTTCCTTCTCCACCACGAAATACTTCTCAAATCTGTGCTCGCAATTTAGGCATCGGTGATGTGTTCCAGTCGCATATTAATCAAGTTTCTTCTAGCTTCTTCCAACCGAAATTGTTGAATTTCATTTTCTTAATGTAGAAGAATCCACATGCATGGATGAAGAAGAAAATTTGAATTAAAACTCTCCACCTTTTGACGGCCACAACTTCAATTGCTTAATGGAGAAGAAATCTATGCAAGAAGACAGTTTGAAATGAAATTCTCTAGCCGCAATTCTTGATTGGTTTTTTGGCCACAAGTTTATGACGGTTTGTAGCCAAGATTTTTCTGTAAATATGAGCTACCATAAAGAGAATTAGAATATCCCTTGAGAGGAAGAAAAATAGTATAGAAAAGAGAGAAAAAAGACAGATTAGAGAGACTCTTTTGAGAGGTTTTTTTTTTTTTAGTTTGTAAACTCCGTTATAAATTCTATTCAAGTAGAAATAGAATTGTTTTCCTCTTTTATTCTCTTCTCGTGATCGAAGAATCACAACAAGTGGTATCAGAGCTTGGTTCATCAATTAACCCTCGTAGTTTTTTATAAAGCTTTTACAAGTCAAGATGTCAATGGAGAAATCTTCATCAGGAGCTATGATCAAACTCACTGCCACCAATTACACACTGTGAAGGCCTCAGATGGAAGACCTCCTTAGTTGTAAGGATTTGTATGACCCCTTGGAAGCCAAAGGTGAAAACCCCGATCCTACCAAGGAGGCGGAATGGAAGAAGCTAAATAGAAAAACTATCGGTCAAATTCGACAATGGATTGACCATAGTGTTTTTCACCATATAGCACAGGAGATAGATGCATATGCTCTCTGGAAGATTCTGGAGGACATGTACCAAGCCAAGAACGCTCGAAGCAAAGCCTTGTTGATGAGGCGTTTGGGGAATCTGAAGTTAAAGAGTGGAACTTCAGTTGCTAAGCACACCAGTGAATTTCAGAGCTTGGTAAACCAATTGTCATCTGTGGAGATGCCGCTTGGGGATGAAACACAAGCCTTACTACTTTTAAGTTCTCTTCCTGATAGTTGGGAGACATTATTAGTATCTCTTAGCAACTCAGCCCCTGATGGCAAACTTACCAGGTTTATGGTTAAGGATGACCTATTTAATGAAGAGGCCAGAAGAAAAGACGTAGACACGGACCAATCACATGCCCTTGTCACAGTGAACCGGGGAAGACAACAAGGAGGCATTCGTGGCAAGGGGAGAGGCAGAAGCAAAAGTAGGGGTAGATCCATAGATGGAAGGAAGCCTACTTATAAGTGCTACTATTGTGGTATGGAGGGCCACTTGAAGAAGAACCGTAGAAAATTGCTACGAGAGCAAGGCCACAACAGTTCGCAGCCGAAAAATAAGGAAGGAGAGACACTAGTCACTATTTCTGGAGAGGTGGCTATTTGCTCCATCCATGAGGAGACATGTCTTCATATCTTAAACCAAGATATTGAGTGGGTAATAGACACTACAACATCTTATCACGCCACTCCACACAAAGATTTCTTCACAACCTACAAAGCCGACGACTTTGGTGCAGTGAAGATGGGAAATACCAGTTCTTCTAAGATCGTAGGAATTGGTGATGTTCAGATACAAACGAACCTCGAGTGTAAAATAACCCTGAAGGACGTTCGACATGTACCTGATCTTCGGCTAAATCTACTTTCAGGGATAGCCCTTGACAAACAGGGCTACGTCAATTAATTTAGCAATGGCACATGGAAAATGATGAAAGGTTCCATGGTTGTCGCTCGACGACATATATGTGGCAATTTATACAAGACTCATATGAAAATGCATGTGGATAGCCTCAACGTAGCAGAACGTGAACCTTCTCAAAATTTGTGGCACTAAAGACTTGGTCACATGAGTGAGAAGGGATTGTCTACTTTGACAAAGAAGGAGCTAATCATAGTTGCCAAGGAAGCTGCGCTGGATCTTTGCAGTCACTGTCTATTTGGTAAGTAACATAGAGTCTCCTTCAATTTCTCTTCTATGAGACGATCAGAGTTGCTCAATCTAGTACACTCTGATGTTTGTGGTCCCTTGGAGGTTGAATCACTAGGCGGTAACAAGTATTTTTTAACATTCATTGATGACGCTTCTCGAAAGGTGTGGGTATATTTCCCGAAGACAGGACCAAGTATTAGATTACTTCAAATCATTTCATGCCATGGTAGTGCGTGAAATAGGAAAGAAGCTGAAATGTCTCTGCACAGATAATGGAGGCGAGTATACTTCCAAAGAGTTTGATGCCTATTGCAAGACATACGGCATTCGACATGAGCAGAAGGTCCCACGTACCCTACAACATAATGGAGTCGCCGAGAGGATGAATCAGACGATCATGGAAAATGTCAGAAGCATGATAAGTATGGCTAAGCTGCCAAAGCCATTTTGGGGAGAAGCTATTCAAACCGCCTGCTACTCGATCAATAGATCACCATTTGTACCGTTGAATTTTGAAATTCCGGAGAAAGTATGGTCTGCTAAATATCCCTCCTACTCTCACCTGAGAGTATTTGGCTGTTTAGCCTTTGCACATGTATCCAAGGAGCTAAGACAAAAGCTAGATGTAAGGACCACTCCATACATCTTTATAGGCTATGGAGATGAGGAATTTGGATGCAGATTATGGGACCCAAAGAAAAAGAAGGTCATCAGAAGTAGGGATGTTGTGTTTCATGAAAACCAAACATTAGAAGACATTGAAAAGCCCACAATATCTCCTAATTCTAATTTTGGTGCCCAAAATATTGCTCTAGATCCAACACCAACACAATTCACCATAGATAACGACGATGTGCATGAGGAAATTCCGGAAGCAGAATAGGAGGATGAAGAAGGGAATATTGATCAAGGGGAGTCACAATCTTCTTCACCAGAAGTTGTTGGACCATCACATCAGCCAGATGATGATGCACCTCCTGAAATCAACGATCCACAGGTAAGAAGATCTGAACGAGGACAGATTCCATCAACTAGATATCCAGAATCAGACTACCTTTTGCTCACTGACGAAGGAGAGCCAGAGAGCTTTCAAGAAGCACAAACTCATGTGGACAAAGACAAGTGGATATAAGCAATGCAGGATGAGATGGAGTTACTGCAGAAAAATCAAACATATGAGTTAGTTGAGCTTCCGAAAGGAAAGAAGACATTAAGGAATAAATGGGTTTTCAAGATCAAGAAAAATGGCATCGGAAAGGTGGTAAAACATAAAGCCCATTTGGTAGTCAAAGGATTTCTTTAGAAGAAGGCAGTTGATTTTGACGAGATTTTTTCACCTGTTGTAAAAATGGCCTCAATTCGAGTTATCCTTGGATTAGTAGCCAGTCCGAATTTAGAGCTTGAACAGATGGATGTCAAAACATCATTTCTTCATGGTGATTTATATGAAGAAATTTATATGGAGCAGCCAGAAGGTTTCGAAGTTCCAGGGAAAGAAAACTTCGTTTGCAAGCTAAAGAAGAGCTTATATGGTCTTAAGCAAGCACCCAGGCGGTGGTACAAAAAGTTTGACTCTTTCATGGTGAGTCAAGGCTATAAAAGAACAGCTAGGGATCAGTGTGTTTATATTCAACACTTTTCGGATGGCAATTTTGTTGCTCTTCTATTGTATGTAGACGACATGCTGGTCGTCGGACAAGATGCAACAAAAATAAGGTAGGTAAAGAAGGAACTCTCCAAGTTCTTCGACATGAAGGACTTAGGCCCAGCTCAACAAATTTTGGGAATGCACATAACTCGAGATAGGAAGAATAGAAGGTTGTGGCTATCCCAAGAGAAATATGTTGAACGAGTGATCAAGAGATTCAACATGCATAATGCCAAAACTGTCAACATTCCATTGGCCAACCACTTCAAGTTGAGCAAAAATTCATGCCCCTCATCCAAGAAAGTGATAGAGGAAATGTCATTGATACCTTATTCTTCAGCAGTTGGAAGCATGATGTATACCATGGTATGTACAAGGTCAGATATTGCCCATGTAGTAGGCATGGTGAGTCGTTTTCTTTCTAATCCTGTAAAGGAATATTGGGAGGCAGTCAAGTGGATTCTCAGGTACCTCAAAGGTACATCAAAGATATGTCTGTGCTTCGGGGGAGCTGATCCAATCTTGGAAGGTTATACAGATTCAGATATGGCGGGAGATCTTGACAGTAGAAAATCTACTTCAAGATTTCTCTACACTTTTGTAGGGGGAGTTGTTTCATGGCAGTCAAGACTACAAAAGTGTGTTGCTTTATCTACAACAGAAGTAGAATATATTGCAGCGACAGAAGCAGGTAAAGAAATGTTGTGGTTAAAGCGATTTCTCTAAGAAATAGGGCTTTTATTCGTGAGGAGCTGGATGAGAAGAAACTCTCACGTCCGGTTCTTTAGTAGAGATGGAATTGTGAAACAACCATCAACTATAACCCCAAAAGAACTAGATTCCGTAAACAACATAGAGGAAGAATGAAGGGAATATCTTATCGAGGTAATCATATTTGTTTCGGTAAATATGCTCTTCAGGCACTTGAACCTGCTTGGATCACATCTAGACAAATTGAAGTAGGTCGATGAGCAATGACACGAAATGCACACCGTGGTGGAAAAATATGGGTCCGTATATTTTCAGACAAACCGGTTACATAAGACCCGCTGAAACACGTATGGATTCGGGAAAGGGATCCCCTGAATATTAGGTAGCTGTTGTTAAACCAGGTCGAATACTATACGAAATGGGTGGAGTAACTGAAAATATAGCTAGAAGGGCTATTTCAATAGCAGCATCTCAAGCAAAAAGATTAGATTATAAAGTACATTATGACAGCCAAAGTGCTCTTGACTTGAGTAAGAACTCAATGTATCACTCTCGAACAAAGCACATTGACATTCGCTATCATTGGATAAGAGAAGTGATGGATCAACAGCTGTTGAGACTAGTAAAGATTTACACGAATGAGAATCCAGCAGATATGTTAACAAAGGTGGTTCTAAGGGAGAAGCTAGAGCTATGCAGAGACATAGTTGGGTTGGTTGTCAGATAGCAATTGATTCAAATGCGACTGCAGGGGGAGAATTGATGTGTTCCAGCCACATATTAATCAAGTTTCTTCTAGCTTCTTCCAACCGAAATTGTTGAATTTCATTTTCTTAATGTAGAAGAATCCACATGCATGGATCAAGAAGAAAATTTGAATTAAAACTCTCCACGTTTTGATGGCCACAACTTCAATTGCTTAATGGAGAAGAAATCTATGCAAGAAGACAATTTGAAATGAAATTCTCTAGCTGCAATTCTTGATTGGTTTTTTGGCCACAAGTTTATGACGGTTTGTAGCCAAGATTTTTCTATAAATATGAGCTACCATAAAGAGAATTAGAAGGTCCCTTGAGAGAAAGAAAAATAGTATAGAGAAGAGAGAAAAAAAGAGAGATTAGAGAGACTCTTTTGAGAGTTTTTTTTTTTTTTTTTAGTTTGTAAACTCTGTTGTAAATTCTATTCAAGTAGAAATAGAATTGTTTTCCTCTTTTATTCTCTTCTTGTTATTGGAGAATCACACCAATCGGCGTTTCCGTGGGCAGTCCGTTGAGAAATGCCCCTTAGCTCTACAATAGTGATAGATTTTGTAATTCTTAACGCATATTCTAAGATGGAAAAAAATCACAAAGAATCAACTCAAATAAAGGTAAATTCACAATAACAGTTCGTTCTTCCAGCCAATATTCAATAATACACAAATGAAACTTGTTCGTAATGAAAATCATGTATTCACTCATGTATATTGGAAAGCTATGGGATTGAAGCTCGGATCTTCACTTCTACAAACCACTACAAGCACAGCCATTTGACATCAAATTTTAGAAAGCTGGGTTAGACCAAAACATTTATAGTTAGCTGTCATTCTCTATTTTTTCGGTACTTCGATGATCATAATTAGCACATGAATTGTATAACGGAAAAAATAAATGAAATGGTAGTCATGTTCCCTTGTCTTGCCTACAAATGGAACCAAGTCCGACTTAAAGTTCGCTTGCAGTCGAAGATCTTCAAGCGCTGCCAAAGTACCTATGACTGAGGTGACGACCGGGAAGTGAGGGCAGAGTTTTCTTCCATCTAAGTGTCGAAATGGGTAGAGATGGAAAGTGAGTAATTTGGAGAAAATGGGTGCAATTGAAGTGTAGCCAAAAATGTTGACGACCGATGGTTGAAGTGCTGCGAGAGTATCTACTACTAAGGCGACTGTCGGGCAACAAGGGGAGGGTTTTGTCCCATCTAAGTGTCAAAATGGGTTTAGGTAGAATGTATGTAATTTGGAAAAAAATGGGTGCAATCGAAATGTGGTCGAAAATGTTGATAACCAACGGTGGAAGTGTTGCCCTTCAACTAAGGTGATGGCTGGACTTGGCGGGAAGGAGAAATGGGTAGTTTTTCCCTTCTTACTGTTGGCTTCACATGTTAACACCCTGCAAATTTTTTTTTTTTTTTTTGTTTTTGTGTGTTCAAACAAATGTTGACAAGTCAAAATGTTTTGTATTTTTCATTAATAAGCCAAATAAATTTTAAATTCCTATCAACACCCTGTCATTTGCCCTTGTCCGCCTAGCATTATTGAAATTTGAAATTTGATTGCCAAAAAGGATTAATTTTTGTGGTACAAGTGTGGTAAATGCATTATTAATAGTAGCGTACTCTTTTAGAATGATAAATTCAGAAGACAAATAGGAAAAGAGAATGAAAAAACTTGATGTGCTGGATTTTTCGTGCAGATTTAGTGATGAAGAAATTGCCTAACATTAATGATAGAAGAAAAAGAAATAACAATGTCGAAATTATATGTATAAATAAAATTGTGCAACTAGTGATAAAAGAAATTGCCTTGAATAAAAGAGAAATTCAATTTGCATCGTCTTATACAAATACTTTGAAGACCTAATCAACATGAGAACTTGCTATTGATGGTCAAACTCATCAGCTCCACCAAGGGCCTCAATTCCAAAAATAATAAATACGAATACGTGATAAATCTAGTTCCCATAGGGATAAAAAATACGAAATTTGATTCTACCCACAATCATTTTTTGGGAGGGTCAAATTTTTAGTTACTTATATGGTGAATGAATTATTAGTAATCATTTTTGAATCCTACTTAATGTTTTCTTTTAGAAAGATAAGTTCAAATTTGTAAGGAGAAGAGAATATGCAAACCATATGTATTGAACTTGTGCGGATTTTGTGATGAAGGAAACGGCAATGTAGTAATAACAGTTTTGTTAAATTAATTGCAGAAAATAGGAGGGGATGACGGCATAATATTAATTTTGTATAATAAAATAGTGTGGATTTTGTGATCAAAGAAATTACCTACAACGACAGAATGAAATTCACTCAACATCGTCTTTACCAACTATTTTGAAGACCTAATCAACTTGAAGGCTGGTGATTGATAATACTAAACCCACGTAACATGGCCCTCATAAAGATCAAAATAATGACCTCAGCTTCCATCAGGGCTCTCGAGTCATAGTCTGAGAAATACGATTCTTCGACAAATCAAGGTCCCACACAATTTAAGTCCTCATCCTACTTCAATGAGAAATTTGAGGCTACGAGCAATCCTATTGTCAGAAAGGAAAATATTTTGTTGTAACTTGTGTGGTAAATTCACTATTAGTGTTCATTTTGGGTTCCTATCGAACGTGTTATTTTAGAATTATAGCTTGAAAGGATAAAAATGAAAAGAAGTGTGCAAACCTTATGAATTGGAATTGTGGGTCAAATTTGGAGATCAAGAAATGGCCAAACGTTGATAACTGAAGAAAAGGAATCCATAGTGTCAAATTCTATGTATAAACAAAATTGTGTCATTTGTGCCTAGAATGAAAAAAGAAATGAAAAGAAATCCGCTTTGCACCATCTTATGCAAGTATTTCATGTAACAATCCAACCTTTATGCCCAAACCATTAACTTACGTACTGCCCATCACGGGAGAGCCTAAGCCCTCTCGTAGGAAATGTCATGTGTTCGAATCCTAGGGACGTGATAGAAATTCATGAGAAGTAAGATGTGTTTAAACTCTCCTATAGCAGAAAATACGTAAGTTAACGGTTTAAGTATAGAGGTCTATGCGACTGCACCACGAAGTAGAGAAATTCTAGCCGCAACTCAAGTGGTCCATGTGACTGCACCACAAGAACCTTGCAGTTAGGGTTGGCAATCGGCTCGGCCCTTAATGCCACGAGCTCGGCTCGTGCTCGTGGCGAGCCGAGCTCATGGCTCGTTGAGCTCGGGCTCGGCTCGTTGAAATTGGGCGAGCTCGTGGGCGGGGTCGAGCCGAGCTTCGGCTCGTGGGTTCGCCTACTTTTTTTTTTAATATATAAAATAAAGAATAGAGTTTTAAAAATAAAAAGTGTTAAAAAATACAAATAATTTAACGAAAACAAATTTTTATTTTTTTTATTTATATCATATTGTAATTTGTAATATTTTTTATAAGGTATAAAATATTTATATAATGAAAACGAATTATTTTTTGAAATACATTTACAAAAAATATTTTTTTTGATTTCTTTTTAAAGTTAATAAAGAATAGAGTTTTAAAAATAAAAAGTGTTAAAAAATACAAATAATTTAACGAGAACAAGTTTTTATTTATTTTTTATTTACATCATATTGTAATTTGTAATACTTTTTATAAAGTATAAAATATTTATATAATGAAAAAAAATTATTTTTTGAAATACATTTACAAAAAATATATTTTTTTGATTTCTTTTTAAAGTTAATAAAATATAAACCCTCCTCCTTTATCCGGGCTTGGGACCGACTACATCAATTTTTAGTAGGCGGAGTTAAAAATTGTACACGAACAACTTGTTGTAACGTGTACAATTTTTTAAAGAAAATTAAATTTAACGATTAAAAAATAAAAAAAATTTGATTAATATAATTAAATCAAATATCACTTACCTGACGACATGCAATTTCAGCGTATTTATCTTGTAGTCGAAAATGAGCGTCCTGCCAATCTTTCACACACATTAACGCTTCCAAAACATCTTCTTTTAGTCCGCTCCTGATATCAGTCAAAACCCTTTTACCTGCACTAAAAGCAGACTCCGAAGCAACAGTGCTAACCGGAGGTGTCAATAGATCTTTCGCAATTGCAGAAACAATTGGCCAACGTCTTTCATACTTTCGCCAGAATTCAATTACTTCTTCTGAAGTTTTTTTAATTGTTCTGTCTATTGGCATATTATGATTGAAATAATCAATTAATTCGGCAGGCATCGCATTTTGAGTTTCGGCCGATGTTTGATGAGATGTAGGTGTAGATGACATGGCACTAGATGAACACATTGTAGTTGTATCATATCTAAATGTATTAATGCCCTGAAATAAATTCATTATTTCCGCAACATCTTCTTCAGTTTTAGCAGAAGGAGTAGTACAGCAGAGGGACCCGACTAACATTTGCACAAATTCTTTCCGCATATAAATCATACATTCCACATAATGTTTGCTCTAAATTCTTATACGTGATAGGTGTATCAAGTATTAAAACTTTATTGATTTGATCAATTACGTATTTAGTTCCCGAAATATTATATCGAGGGTCCATTGCGCATGCTAAAGGAAATAACATAGACAGTTCTTCCCAATATTTTCTAAACTTTAATTCCATAGCAATTAAAATTTCACTAAAAGCAGGATTATTTTTATATTTATGGAATGTTCTTGCAATTATATAAAGACGTTCAAGCACCATACAACTTGTGAGATAATAAACGCCGAATAAAATCTTTGTGGTCTCATAAAAAGATGTCAAAAATCGTCTAACTTTCAAAGCTAAAATCCAATCGGATTCATTTAACATACCATCATCATCACTTCTAGTATGTCTATTATTATAAAAGTCAGTTATTCAATTTTCGAAACCTTCACATGATTTTAATAGCAAGTATGTAGAGTTCCATCTATGACCTACGTCGCTAACAAATGTTTTAGCAGTCATCACCCCTAGTTCGGCACAAAAATCTTCAAATGCTTATTTTCTACTAGGAGAGATCGTAATATAAACTAATGCATTCCTAATCCTTTGAAATTCATCCTTTATATGTTTTAAACCATCTTGCACAATTAAATTCAAGATATGACACACACAACGAATATGAAACAAATACCCACCAAAATCAGGTTGAAGTGTCCTACACAATTTATCGACGACTACCTTATTAACGCTAGCATTATCAAAACTAAAAGATTGAATTTTACTCTCACAATGATATTCTCTAACAATACTGATAATAGCATTATATATATTATTAGCATTGTGAGGAAATTCAATAATTCTAAAAGCAATAATTTTCTTACGCATGCACCAAAGTGGGTCTATATAGTGTGCGGTTACAGCTATATATGCTCTTTTATTAACCCCTTCCCATATATCAGAAGTTAAGGATATAACACCCCCATATTGTTGTAAATCCATAATTAATTGTTGTTTTGAATTATTGAATTAATTTATTTTATCGGCACGAAAAGTGTTTTGACTTACCCCAACGTACCTCGGTTGTAGATATTCTTTCATGAACGAGACGAAGTGTTAGTTGTCTGCAATAGCCAGAAGCAACTCAGTGGCGGCAACAAATTTCACCATTCCAGTTCGAGTCTCGTCCTCCGAATACACCCACGTAGATAGGGGTGAAGTTGTAGAACCGACGCCTGGACTGCCAAATTGTAATTGTGTTTGACAAACTGGAAGAAGTCCATGTCTGGCTACACATGATTTGTAGTGGCGGTTGAGATGAGTGGTACCAATTTCTTTTTGCCATGCCAATCTTTGTTGGCAGTATTTACATACTACTTTAGATTCTGCAAGGCCATCAACGACTTTTCCCATTGAAATCAACTTAAAGTGATCCTAACATTTTGCTTGTTTTTTGGCCTTTCGCTTTCCCCTCGCATCTAGGATATTTAATTGCTGATCTTCATCTTCATGTTTCGCTTCGGGAATGTTAATATCATCCAAATCAATTGGAATGTGGCTTCCCTGACCGTGAATGTGAATATCTTCAGGTATCGGTATGTCATTTAGACCGGTAAATTCATTTGGAAATTGACTTTGCGGCGTACTAGGCGATTCTCCATGATGTGGCAATGGCTCACATCCTGTATTGAACAAGCTTTCAACAAATGAACGTTGATCCATTTCTGTGATTGTTTATGGTGAAATCTTGACTAGATGAATATAAATGTAGTGAGATTGTGAGAATTGAGAATTGGATGAATTGAAATTGTAACTAATAAACTGGAAAAATTGAATTGATATTGTATATTTTGCAGCACAAGAGAGTAAAAACTCGATAATTGATATAATAAAAGAGAGTTAAGACTTGAGAGAGTTGTAATCTTGGAAGAGATTGATATGAAAATTTTTTTTTGGGGGAAGAGGGTATTTATAGTAAAAAAATGGGGGGGGGGGGAAGGAAAAAAAAAAAGTCAAAGGTCAATAATTAATTGTTGTTTTGAATTATTGAATTAATTTATTGTATCGGCACGAAAAGTGTTTTGACTTACCCCAACGTACCTCGGTTGTAGATATTCTTTTATGAACGAGACGAAGTGTTAGTTGTCTGCAATAGCCAGAAGCAACTCAGTGGCGGCAACAAATTTCACCATTCCAGTTCGAGTATCGTCCTCTGAATACACCCATGTGCCGCGAGCCGGCTCGGCCCAATTGACATCCCTACTTGCAGTTGCATAGACCCAATCCGGGGATAAATTTTTCCTATTTTCGCTCGGGATTTTTATTTTGGTTAAAACACTTATTTTGATAACTTTCATAATTCTAGGACTTTTTAATTCCATTTTTACCATGTTTCTAGGGTTTAGTATAAAAGGGATTTATTTCTTCATTGTATTTTCAAGACTTTGATAATTGAGAATTAATTCGAGAGGCTTGTTGCTTCCAAATCTTTTGTTCTTTATTGAACAATCTGAACACATCAAGAAATCAATTTTGTTGTGACATTCACAATCCGGGTGAGATTCATCAATTGTGTGATCAAAAGGTCGACAAATTCTTGTTTCTTGGTTGCTTGTCTCATAGTTTTTGGGTGGAATCGACAACCTTGACTTATTGACGTTCTTGGGACTTGGTTTCAATTTCGTTGTAGGTTTCGTACCCGTTGTTGCTACATGGGCTTACATCAGTTGGTATCAGAACTTCGGCTTCAAAATCAAGGTTATATCTTTCCTTTCATTGTTGAGTCTTTGTTTTTTTCTTTTTCATGTTTTCTTTTCTTGTTATTGTGTTCTTCGTGTTTTTCAATTTTTTTTTTTGCATCCTTGATCCATAAAAATCCCGTCAACTTTTTAAAAGTTGTTTTTGGGCTAATTTAGAATCCAAATCAACTTCTATTTGTTTTGTTGGATTTGTAGTCAAATTTTCTATCAAAAGAGTAAAAAAAAAAGGTCGAAAAAGAAATTTGAAAATTCAAAAAAAGAAAAAGAAAAGGGGGTTCGAATTTCAAAAAAAATTTATTGTTGTTTGATTTATCTTTAAAACTGCAAGCATACTGCAATCTTTAATGAGTCAAATTTACTTCTGTCTACTCCCATTCAAAATTCTCATTCAAGTTCATCTGAGTCTTTTTACCCACAAATTTCTCACATAGATCCGGTTGAATTCCACAAGAATTATTCAGGATTGAGTTCGATTTTGTTCTTGAAGTATTTGAACAGAAGCACTAAGTAGAAAAAGGTGAGCGGTGAAAACAATTGAGAGTAAAAGCCAAAAATTGAGTGATACACAAGTGAAATAAGCGAGGAAGAAAATATTTTAGATTTAGATGTCTAACAAGAATGATTCAAACTCAAGCAGGAACGACAATCAAATGACATGTTCGATGATGTGATGTGATGGTTAGAGAAGCTGTTAGTGGATATGGGAGATAGGATGGATCGTCAGGAGGCTTGGATGGAAAGGTTAGACACCACGGCTACTAATCTTTACAGTAGGTAGCGTGTAGATGTACCCAATGTGCGGAGATAGGTTAGACACGAGATAGGGTGGAAATGCGTGAAGAGTATGGATACGGTAATGATCTGGATGAAGCTACATTAATGGAGGCTGAAATGAGAAGAATGAGGGTTAGAAGTGATAGGTTTGAAAGATGGGATAGAAATAATGTTGGAGATGACGTGGACAACATAAAAATGTCCATTCCACTATTTAAGAGAATGAGTGATCCGAATGCTTAATTTAGAGTGGGAGATAGGGTAGAGTTGATTTTTGAGTGCCACAATTAGTCGGAGGAGAAGAAAGTGAAGATAGCAGTTCTTGAGTTCATTGATTACACAATTACTTGGTAGGATCAAGTGTAGACATCAAGGCAAAGGAATCGGAAGAGAACTATCAATACATGGGATGAGTTAAAGGCGATAATGTGGAAGAGGTTCATATCAAATCATTATTATAAGAAACTCCATCAAAAGTTGCAAAGTTTATATCAAGGGTCAAGGAGTGTGGAAGATTATCACAAAGAGATGTAGATGCTAACGATTAGGGCAAATGAGGACAATGATCGAGTTAAATAGGGACATTGCCAATGTTGTAGAGTTGCAGCATCATGTGGAGTTAAAAGGTATGCTGCATGTGGTCATGAAGGTGGAGAGGCAATTGAAGCGAAATGGGATAGTGACTTATCTATTGGAGCCTAAATCATCTTGGAAACCAAAGTGGGATGATGATAGAGTAGATGCAGCTGTATCAAATAGTAAAATCAAACCACGAATGAGAAAGGAAGAAAATGGTAGCAAGGCCCTACCAAAAGTGGAACCACAGCCATCCAAGAGTTGAGAAAATGATAGCAAGGCCCTACCAAAAGTGAAAATGATAGCAAGGCCCTACCAAATGATTCAAGTGCTTGGGGTCGGGGCACATTACTTCTCAGTATCCTAATAAACAAGCTATGATCTTGAGTGCCAATGGAAAAGTAGTGAGTGATAGTGATAGGGATGGGATGCCTAAACTAGAGGATGCTAGTAGTGATGAAATAGTAGAACATGCGGTACAAGGGGAAGCACTTGTGGTGATGCGTGCATTCAACACACAAATCAAGGAAGAGGAGCACCAGTGGGAGAAAATCTTTCATACTAGATGCCATGTCGAGAACAAGGTATGTAGTTTAATAATTGATGGATGTTGTTGCATTAATATAGCTAGTACTGTGCTGGTTAAGAAGCTAGGCTTGTATACTACTAACACCCTAATCCTTACAAATTATAGAGGTTAGATGATTGTTGAGAAGTTAAGGTAAATAAGAGGGTATTAGTGAACTTTTCTTTCCTATGCATGCTGGGAATTTTTTGCTGCGTAGGCCATGGCAGTATGATAGGAATGTAAAGCACGATGGAGTTAGAAATAGGTACAGTTTTGAAAAAGATGGAAAATCTATTACGCTTGTACCTTTATCACCACAACAAGTCCATGAAGACGAATTGAAATTGAGAAGTGAGGAAGAAAGAAAGAGCAAAGAGAGGCAAAAGGATAGCTCGAGAGAAAATGGCGAGGTGGCTAAGCGTGAGAAAAATAGAATAGAGCCATAAGAGAGAAAATAAAGAGAGTCTTTTGAGTGGAGAGAAAATGGAAAAGTGAGCTTTTATGTAGAAAAGAAAGAGGTTGAGAGTGATTTAGTGAGGACTAACAAATCCCTCCTCAGTTTGAATATTTTTTTGACGCAAGAATGTGAAAACTTATTGCATGAAGACTTTCTGAAGAGAGTATCACCATTTGCGTATCCAATTGACGCATTGCCATTGCAACATCCGCAGAGCATCGAAAAAGTACCATTCAACCATGACATTACAGTGTATCAAGATTCCAAGAAAGGGTTGGATAATGTTCTAGCAGACAGAAAGCCAGAAATAGAATTATGTTTGTTTCAAGATGGTGAATGGAAGATGCGTAAAATATTCAGACCTAGTGATTGGGCTTGGGAGAATCAGTAAAGGGATGCAATCATTTGCGAAGGAGATCAAAGCTTTGCTCGAGAGGAGACGATCTATTCCATGCCATTACGATGCTTGCAATCGATACAAATTTGAACTTGAAGTTCCAGATTCGAGGATGAATCCTTTCGAAGAGGGAAAGGATGATATGATTCATGATAGGTTACAAATTATCAAGAATTTGGCAATTGTTGGGAAGAGGCCAAAACCAATTTTGAGACATGCAAGAGTCAATAAAGGTAGAGCAATCACCTATGCGAACCACGGGAATCAAAAGATTGAAGTTCATAAGTTTGATGTTGGGGCCGAGGTGCGAGACAACTTGGATCAATTTAGCATGAGCCATCAAAACGGGAGGCCAGCCACAACACCATGTGGTCGCAGCCTTAAAGAACCCATGCGACTGTACACATTGAAGCAGAGAAATTCCAGCCGCAACTTAAGTGGTCTAAGCGACCGCACCACGAAGAACCTCGCGATCGCATAGCCCAAATTCGGGGAGAAATTCTTCTTTTTTTTCATGCAGGAGTTTTATTTTGGTTAAAACACTTATTTTGGTAACCTTTATAATTCTAGGGCTCTTTAATTTTGTTTTTATTATGTTTCTAGGGTTTAGTGTAAATAGGGATTTATTTCTTCATTGTATTTTCAAGATTTTGATAATTGAGAATTAACTCGAGAGGCTTGTTGTTTCCAAATCCTTTGTTCTTTATTGAACAATCCAACTTATCCAGAAATCAAGTTTCTTGTGTCGTTCACAATCCGGGTGAGATTCATCAATTGTGTGATCAAGAGGTCGACAAATTCTTGTTTCTTGTTTCTTGGTTGCTTGGTTCATAGTTTTTGGGTGGAATCCAAAATCTTGACTTGTTGGCATTCTTGGGATTTGGTTTCAATCTTGTTGTGGGTTTTGTAGCCACCATTCCTACGCTAGGTCACATCAATATGACCAGAAATGACGAAAAAAATAGATGAAAAAATTGTCCAGTTTGCAAAAATCTGGACGGACATGTTTGCTTTATTTTCAACCAAATCTCTAACTTGGTTGACGAATGGAAACTACAGGCATTACCAGTAAGTCAAGGCAGTGCTGTTTGTTGTGACTGACGATAGCGACATGTATGGTAGTGAGTGGTGAACACTCGAAGATCTTCAGTGAGGTATTTGGTGGTGCATGTTGCAGAATTCGACTATTGTGAAAATAAACAATTTGTTGCTTGTAGAATTTCTGACCTCTTGGTGGTGTTGAATTTCTATTTGGTGCACTGTGGAAGCAGATATAGTCTCGGACAATGAAGCAAAGATGGTAAAGTGTTTCTGTTGGCAGCCCAATAGAGCGTCCTGTGCTTGTTGCAGTTGTTCAATAATTGAGGGCAGATTGTGGTGGCCCTAAATCTATAAAAGACTCGCATCTCTCCTTAAAACACAAACCAATAGATTAATTCGCTCAATGTTCTAACACCTTCTCAGATTACAAGTGTAATATTGTGATTATTGGCTACCATTCTATTTATGATATTTGACTCTTGAAATTGTATATTTGTTGTGATGTCATCTCTTGTGTCATCTTGAAAAGCAATTTCTACGCAAATTGGTTTAAGCTGGCATCTATGTGAGTAAAACTTCTTTCAAAAATATTGTATTACTATTATGGCCTCTTGGGTTGTATTATCATAATTAAATGGCAAGGGAGGTTATTCCATTTGGAAACAAAAAACGAAAGCTATTTTAATTCAACAAAGAGTTTGTAAACCTCTTGACTATCCAAAAGATATCTTGATGCATTAAAAGTTAAATCCCATGAAATTGCTAAGATATACGAAATTGCACATAGCTCTATTGAGTTGCATTTATCGGATGGTTTGTTAGAACAAGTTGAATAACGTAAGACTAACAAAGAGTTATGGAAAGCACTTGACATGTCACTTTTGGAAAAATCTCTCCCAAACAAAATTCATTTGCTTAAAAAACTTTTCACTTTTCATCTATCCCAACAAAGAGGATTGTGCTAGTTTGGTATAATTATGTACCATATCGGATTTAATCTTGCGATAACCTTTTATCATCTAGTTATATCGCTTGTCCATTGATTTCGAATCTTGAATTCATATGGCTTAGCTTTATAATTGGAGGTGTATTCACTTAATTTCACGTGTGGCTCTCTTGTGGAGTGGAGGAGTGTTGGTAAAACACGAGAGAAAAAAAAATAGAAAGGAACTAAGTGCGAGAGGTTCATATCTTTGACAAAAATTCTTGGTTGCCTCAGTGGTTTTTTCCCAGTAGATCCATTATCATTCCCATGGACGACGGTGCATTAATCCAATGTGGCATAAATCTAAGCTTAACATCGTAAGACACACTGTTCGAGACGTTGAAGAAGATTTGAGTCGGTTAGTTGGAATTTTTTATACACATTGAGAGCATGTTTTCCCATTGTAGTTGTAATAATCTTTGTACACTACACTATAAACTCTATAGAACTCAATTTAGGTTGAGAAAACATAGACAAGAAAACATCGTTGTTGAAGCAATTGATTGCTGAACTCAATTCAGGTTGAGAAAACATAGACAAGAAAACATTTGTTAGGATGAATCCTTTTATCTTATTCACAGAGAGATCCAGAGACTAAAGTGACGATAGATTCTGTAGTGACAAGACAATATCGTTGCTGAAGGAATTGATTCCTAAACGCAAGACCAACAAATTCTTTCCTATTTGTATACCAAACTCATGTCAAGCTGCATCATTTCATCAAAAATATGATCACAAATATAAGAACTATTTTAGTATAGATTAACCAAAAAGAAGAAGAAGAAGAAGAAGAAGAAGAACTCTTCGTAATGTAAACCAGAAGTAAAAAATGAGAAGAAAATGAAAAGCAAGAATGAAAACGGAAATGGAAGATCCACTGTAACTGGTTCCCAAGCTTTGGAATTAATTTAACTTATATCAGAATCCTTGAAATTGACGGGAATAAGCCAAATCTGTCGAAATAAGGAGTGGTAAATTTGGGAACTAGAAAAAAGTTACTGATACAAATATTCCAAAATATTGAAAGGAGACCCTAATCCAGTATTATTCATCAATACGTACAAACTTGAAAGTTAGTGTTTAACCATAAAGAGCTTACTCAATATCGATAGATTACCACTGAATTCTCTAGATTACTCAATGATCAATATATTTTCTCAATTATCAGGTGTCATTGATATAATTACCCCTGAAATCAAGGATTTCAAACCTCCTTAAACCCGAGATTTTTCTTGGGCTATATCCTGAAAAGATCTTTTACCAAATACAAAGAAAATAATATTAATTTTACTTACCAAAATTATTAGAAAATAAAGCTCAACTACAGCTTAGTGGACAACAATGCTAGCATCCATCTCAAGCTCACCTGGATGACAAGTTTGACCACACACTTCTGGAAGCAAGAGAGGGAAAGGTCATGGAAGATAGAGGAGAAACCTAAGGAATATAGTGGTTATTGGGCATTATGCTATTTTAGCTGAATCAGTTATGCAATGATCCATTTTGTATTAGGCAATATTCTTTTGTATTCTTCTGTATTTTAGCACGTTCTATATAGTTGGTTAGGCAATATTCTTTTTTATTTTATATATAGTAGTAGAATGGGTTAAATCTATCAATGACCACTCAATTTTATACTCGTGTCATTATAGATACCCAATTTAATTATGTTTTACCATGATTACTCAACTTTATACTTAGTGTTACCATTACCACTCAACTTGATTTTATTTCACCATGGCCATTCAACTTCATATAATGTTTCACTATGGCAACCCAACTTCTTTTAACACTTTTCACTAATTTTAAAAAGGGTAAAATGGTAATTTTGCGTATATATAAAAAATAAATTAAAAATAAAAGTTTTGTTTTAATTTTAAAAACATTTTTATTTTATTTTATTTTTTAAGTAACTTTTTTTTTAAAATAAGTTTTATTTTATTTTAAAAACATTTATTTTAAAATAAGTTTTTATTATATATATATATATCAAAAAAAAAAAAAATTTCAAATCTTCCAAAACAAATAGAAAAAGAGACTTGTTATACTATTCCAAATGCTTTTTGGGATTGTAAGAAATATGTGGTATCTTTTCCATACAATTCTATTTTCATGAATCAAATATTCCTACTAAATCTCGTTCTATTCAAATGAATAAAGAATTGTTAGACATTTGTATCAAGGAAATCAATGATTCACTTGATAAATGTTTAATTCGTCCGAGCAAATCTCCTTGAAGTTGCCCAGCTTTCTATATCAATAATTTAGCTGAAATTGAACGAGGTGCTCCACATGTTGTTATTAATTATAAGTCTCTCAATACTACTTTTCAATGGATTTGATATCCACTTCCTCAAAAGAAAGATCTTTTGAATAGATTATTCAAAGCCGTTATCTTTTCAAAATTTGATATGAAGTCAGACTTCTGGTAGATTCAAATTAAAGAAGAAGATAAATACAAAACTTCTTTCAATGTTCCTTTTGGTTAATGTAAATGGAATGTCATGCCATTTGGCCTAAAAAATGCTCATTCTGAATTTCAAAAAATTATGAATGATATTTTCAATCTTTTTTCAAATTTCATTATTTTTTATATTGATGATGTTCTTATATTTTCAGAAAGTATAGAAAAACATTTCAAATATATCAATACATTCAAGCATGTTATCAAGAAAAATGGTTTAGTAGTTTTTGCTAAAAGGTTGTTTTATGTCAAATAAAAATAAGAATTTTGGGTCATAATATTCAAAATGGTTCAATTATTCCAATTCAGAGAAGTCTAGATTTTACTAAAAAATATTCTGATAAAATTTTAGACAAATCTTCTCTTCAAAGATTTCTTGATTGTGTCAATTATGTCGACGACTTTATCAAAGACATAAAGTTGATTTTTGCTCCTCTTTTCAAAAGACTACAAAGGTACTCGAACCCATGGAGTCACGAGTGATTTAGGCTTTGGTGGAGTGTTAAAGCAGATTCCAAAAGAGTCAAGTCAAGAACAATTAGTTAGGTTCCATAGTGGTGTATGGATTGACCCTCAAAAAGAACTATTCAACCATCAAAAAAGAAATTTTATCAATAGTTCTAGGTATTTCAAAATTTTAAGATGATTTAATCAATAAAGAATTTATTTTCAAAACTAATTACAAAGCATCAAAAAGAGTTTTACAAAAAGAAGTCAAATTCTTGTTTGAGAGCAAATTTTTGCTAGATGGCAAGTCATATTCTATTGTTTTGATTTCAAAATACTATTTATATAAGGAAAATCAAACTACCTTGCAGGCTTCCTCACAAGAGAATTCATACAATCTTGAGAGAAACGAGAGATGAACTTTTCAAAAGTTGAGAGAAAATATTTAAATTTCAGACAAAATCCCTTTTTGGGAAATTCTTCAAAAAATTATGAAGATCAAAATTTCTCAAGCAAAGAACCTTCTTCTTTGAAGATAGGTAAATATTACTTTCAATCAGATTTCTTTTTAGGAACTAAATCAAAGTTTTATGAATTTAAAACTTACAAAAAACTTTCCAAATTTCAAAAATATAATTTAGATGATATTTTTATTACTTATTATTAAAGAAGTAATAATGATATTATTAGATGTCTCAAGAATACTAAAAGTTTTTACGGTAGTAATAAAATTATAAAAAATTTCAAAAAAGATGAAAAACTTCAATATCCTTCAAAATAATTATCTTTCAAAAATTCATTCTTCCTAAAGAAGAATAGAAAAGGTCTTATGAAAAAAGTTTTACCACTCTTTAATGACATTTATCAAAATATTATCAATAGAGATCATACTTGTACTCAAACATTCAAAAATATTATAATCAAAATATTTGATAACTTCTATTTCAATGGTTTTGACCCTTGTGAAAGCTATCATAAACTTCATTTTACCCTCAAATGTATTTCAATCATTAATGTTAGTAATGAAGAAATTCGTCAAATGATTGAATGTGGATTTATTTCCTCATTATACATTGATTCAAAAACAAAAACCGATATCTTGCTTTTTAATAGCTCCCTCCAAAGAGTTATTGATCATCTTTTTGAATTCAAAGTCAAAACTGTCAAAATTGAATTCTCAACCATTCTTCCTGAATGGATTGCTGAAGAAAAAAATTCAATAACACTCTTTTTACTGAAGAATATTTTCTAGCCAAACAAATTGTTACTATTTGGAGTACTTTGTCTGAAAATCTTCCAATACAAGATTCAAATATCTCATCAAAAGTTTATGCTCCTGAAGAAAAGGAGATTATAATAAAAAACCAGATCGAAATCCACTATGGTAGCAAAGAAAATACTCGAAGAAAATATTGACAATTCAAAATTGCAATTAATGTTTCATGATGAACATTATGTCATTTTTACTACTAAAGGAAACTCAAACTCAAGTTTCCTTGATTAAAAAATGATTTGATGTTGAATTATCAATGTCTCAACATTGTTTTGATGATTTATACCATCAAAATGATGAACCATTCCAAGGACCCAATTTCAATTTTGATGATGAAGAATTATTTAACATCAATAATATGCTTGAATGGTGAATTACGAGACAAATTCAGGCGCTATTTGATACCCATTATTTCCTCATTAAAATGAAAAATATGATCGTTATCCATCATATCAAGTCACCATATTTGACTTTTTATCTCTTGTGTGGGGGCCATAACGGCTATATTTTTCATTGTCATTTTTTACAATAATGTGGCTCAAACAGGGGCTCAATGTCCGAAGTTGATGTATTTCAAGAATTATCAAAGTGACTAAAGTTGATCAACTTTTCAAAAAGTGAAGACAAATTAAAGTTGATTGAAGACTTTTTCACGTGGATGGTGCAAAATTGAAGAAATTTTCAAGTTCGAATCTCAAGAATTCAATATTCGAACAAATCAAGTGTTCAAAATCTCCTCAGAGTTTATTGAATGTAGCTCTCAAAAGAGAATTGATTTAGCGGGAGATAAAACATTCTCAAGATAGTTTAAGAAATCTTTGTATTCTTTTACTGTCTTTATTCTTCAATCTTGCAATTCAAAGTTTTATTTCAAAATTCATTTCAATATTTGTAATTCAAATTTTCAAATATCAATAAAATTATCTTCATTTCAACATTTGTCTATTTCCACTTCTACTCTTCTCTACCTGGCCCCATTTTGTTTATAGAAAGTTACACAAAAGGGTTTCAAATTTTAATCAATTAGTTTCAATGATTTTAGTAACTAAAGATTCAAGATTTTCTATTTTCTTTTCTTTAGATTGAGATATATAAAGGAAATTAGTGAAAAGGGTGAAAGGAAATTAGGTGGCCAAGTTGATATAAAATCAAATTGGATAGCCATGATATTACTAAATATAAAGTTCAGTGGCCAACGGTAAAAGAAAATCCAATGGGTGACTTATAAACACTAAATATAAAGTTGGTTGGTCATTGGTGAATTTAACCCGTAGTAAAATTGTACAAAGAAATACACATGGGAATTAATACAATCATAGATTCTCTAATAGCTTTGCATTCAAACTTTCTCTGTTTGTTCAAATTATTATTATTATTATTTTTTGAATAATATTAGCTCCTTAATATTATGAAACGTACAAGAAATCCCTTTAAGTACTCAGCATCTGAGGCATGAAGAAATGCTTCACATTCTTTATTACGGGTATTTTCATAGGAGAAGCAAAGAGAGCCAAAAAAAAAATAATAATAATAATAATAAAATAAAAAGAGAAGTACATTTTAAATTGTAAATTTTACAAGCTGGTCTAGTAAAAGAGAGGTGCCAAGATACTTTCGTTCTCAATCCAGCTTGCTAAATAATTCGACACAAACGAGAGATTTCTAAGCTCTTGAAAAGGAAGAAATAGAGAAGTATTAAAGTACCAATGCCCGGAACTCTAGTCCCTGGTGGAATTCAGATTCAGGTTGTAACGCCCCGAAATCTTTTTCAATTATTATTATTTTTTGAAGTAAAAACAGACTTGAGGTGTTACCAAACATTTTCTTTATCTAATTTAAGCGGAAATATCACTTTTATTAAGTTTTTGAAATTGTGATTGATAATTCAATAACAATAAAATAACAATTTAAGTAAAATTTTCATATTAAATATAATCTTGAAATACTCCATTTCAAACTATTAATTACAAACTTAACATAAAATTTCGAATGCTTAAACTCTAAAAAATATTAAATAACGTGCAAAAAAATTAACATAAAGATACTCTTGTAATAAAAGTTGACAATTATACTTTCTAGAAATTTTACTTGACGACCCCATAAGTATCACTCGATCAATCTTTCACATATCCACGCGACCTATTCTAGTCTGAAAAATATTGTAAGATTGAGTATTTTGAAAACACTCAGTAAGAATATGTGCATATTCTTATTAACATGATATAAATATACAATGATATAGCATATCAACATTTCTTAGATTTAGAGCAAATTAGTCGTGGCGTTCAATAGCTCAAGGAATTTCTTAAAAATTTATATATTCCGTAGGATTTACATATTTAAGCAAGCGGTCCATCCTTAGGATTTAACATAGGAAACGACCCGAAGGCCTTATAGTATTTCATGCCGAAATTTATATAAACATCAAGAAATAAAAATTTATTACTTTGCACAATGTATTCTTACTTTAATTTGATACCAAATAAATCTGGAAATATGATTTTAAAATAATAGTAAAAGGAAATTACTTCTAACAAGGTGTACGTGTATCAAATTGTAAGAAATGAAGTTTTATATTCTAAAAGAAAAACTCTAACCATATATATAAAATTCGGACATAACTCCGAGTAGGTCAATGACTTTTCAGTTTAGTCATCTATTTACAAACGTATGAGATGTAAATAAAAGAGTTATATGGGGATTAATTAAATTAATTATTATGAATTAACCATGTTTAACTTATTATATCAAAATATTCCGTTTCAAATTCTAGTAACGGTACAGAATTCAAATGAAAGTTTATCTTTTTATTATTTTTATATTAATAAAATGTATGATTTAAATTACTTTTCTTTTTTAGGTCAATGACTTTTCAGTTTAGTCATCTATTTACAAACGTATGAGATGTAAATAAAAGAGTTATATGGGGATTAATTAAATTAATTATTATGAATTAACCATGTTTAACTTATTATATCAAAATATTCCGTTTCAAATTCTAGTAACGGTACAGAATTCAAATGAAAGTTTATCTTTTTATTATTTTTATATTAATAAAATGTATGATTTAAATTACTTTTCTTTTTCTATCAAGATAACTCGGATATAAATAGTTCAAAATGTATAATTTATTTTATTTAACACAAACTAAAAAACAGGTATAATATTGATACTTCCAAAATATTGAAATATTCGACCCAAATAACATACGATAAATTTTAAAAAGTACTCGCAACTAAGGTAAATCATTTATGCAAATAAGTAGATCGCATTTATCACTTGAACTTTTGGACTTCATTCCGGCGACAAAGCTAAACATGGACTATTTCATTTACTAAATGATCAATATTAGATTTAGGCCCATATGAAAAATAGCAAGAAAATCGGGGTGTTACACAGATTGATCACTCTCTCAGTCGCATTGCTGCATTGAACCACAAACCAATTACGATAGTCAGATGCAGTCTCATTACCAACCAGTGATGACAAGGTTTTTCCATATGGGAAGTCTGTGATTGCTTTGAGCTGCAAAATAGCAATTTACTCTTCCTCCAAACTCCCTAAACAATATCATTTGCTGTGTAGTGAAACTGAAAACATAACCAATAAATATAGCCAAAAATTTCCATGTTTCTTGTCAATCGACAGATTCTTCCCTTTTTTTTTAATAAACACTGTTGCAAAATTCTTATATATAGGTGGAGTTGGTATATGTGTTTTTTCCTTTTACTAGAATTCTTTGCGGGGTGTATTTGACCAAATTGTCCAATGATTAGACACTATAAAATGATGACAATATGCGAATCTTGAACTTTTTTTTTTCTTTTTTTCTTTTCTTTTTTTGCAGGTAAAAAAAAGGTACACATATTTATAACTAAACAAAAGTACCTTCATGGTTTTTTTCCCTTCGTAAGCACTGTTAACAAAATTCCCAGTTACAGCATAATTAATGCACAGACAAGTTACATTCCTTAAATTCCAAATAATAGTAATTAAGGCATAGAAACTTTCATCTAATAATAAGATATTTAAATTCTTGATTACAATCAAATAATTGGTTGATTGACAGTTGGAGGAAGAAGGCACATTTTTTTTTTACATTCCAAACATTTTCTTTGTGCAAATTAAAGAAATTTCTAAATTCCTCCACACCTATCAAGGACTCCATTTGTCTACAACTACAACTTTTTTCAAACATGAGAAGACTTTCATTGTCCATTTTAAGAGTGGTAAACGTTTGTTTCGACTTTCTCTCCATGCCTTCTGGTATGACGACATGGGAAGCAAAACTTAAAGACTTATTTATCTATTTCGTGAATTATGGTCCATTGTTTGCTCTCAGTGCGAAGCTTTCTATCCATGCCTTGTGGTTTCCTCTTTCGTATAATGTCACTGAAGGATATAAACAAGTTTTTAGTTTGAAGCAAAACCTGTAATTCGTACCTTTGTCACTAATGCTCTGTGTATCAAGTATTTTATGGTTTTAAGATTTTATTACTTTATAATAATTTTT
>NC_036246.1:17165999-17215290 GCF_002742605.1 Olea europaea var. sylvestris
TTTTTTTTTTTTTTTTTTTTGGCTGTCTGGCCTTTCTGGCTGGTTGTTGGATTTTGTTATTTTTTCAAATTTTCTTGATCCGTTCTGACTACTTTTTGAAGTACAGTTATCAAAATTCTTCCACCTTGAAATTGACCGTGTTTTGGCCAGTTTCATCATATAAAATTAGGGAAAAAATTAGATAACAAAGGGAAACAAAAATCAAAAGAAAAAAAATCAAGAAACTGAGATACTAAAGTTCTTAGCTCAGAAGACGATGATACCGTCATTGTTTGGTCTTCATTATTTCCACAATACATTTTTCTTTCTTATTTTTAGCCACATTCTTCAATAAAATAATATTACATATAAATCTAAAACTTTTTCATCTTTTTTAACCACACATTACCCATCAAAATACTATTTCAAAATGCATTTTGGGCAAAGAAATTGGGCTGAAACGGGCATTTGGTGTCAGATCGTCAACTTTTTCTTATTTCCCTTCAAACCTAGTGAGATACTTCAATTTTTCTTGTATTTTTATTTTTATTTATTTTTATTTTTTTCATTCACTCACATCAGTTACATGCAAACTGAAGGAATTAGAATAATGCATGCATAAACTTGAAGTTTCCGATTTACATACATTTGGCTATGTATATGCATTGAATGTAACATTCATGGTAAACATAGCTCATGTCACTTGCTCCAAAGCCAAAGTCGAATGCTTCTGTGAGTAACAATTTAACCAAACCTTCCAATTGCATGCATCAGGTATTGAACTTATGAATTTTCCCAACTCAGTATCAAATATGCTCTAAGTTTTAGAATATGCATGTATATGTGAACATTTTAAGTACTCAGATTGCAATTTTAATTTCTTCATAAAGTTTTTAGTTCTTGCAACACCAGTTCAATGCGTATACACAAATGAAATATTATCATAGAATTCAAATTTTGATGAGTTTCAGAAATGGGATGCTACATTTAAATATTTTATCTAAACAGAATTTAATCGTTGATTCATGCAGAACATTAAACATAATGGAAATTATCTAAGCATACCAGGAATGCATTTGAAATATAACATTTCATATTCTAAATACAAAAATAGAATATAAAATGCACAAACATCAGTCTTGAGATTGTTCGAAAATTTGGAGCATAATTAAAAACGTCCATGCAAATACAGCATAATCGTGACTTACTATGCAAAGTACATATAGGATATGGTTTCGACTTACCAAAACAAAGATATGCCCATGAAAATATGCAAAAATTCGAAGAAGATAAAATAAAGCGAGTTATGTGATTGAAAATCTTATTAAGAAATGTTTCACCCCTACAATGGTGCTAACATGATCAAATGGATCTTGTCTCTCAAGATACAACTCTTCTTCCAAATTAATAGAGTATAATATTAATTTTATTAGACAAACTAAAACTTGACTGTACTCTTCTAGGCTGGATGATATTGATTCAAAATATCGAACATGAACTCAAAAATAATTTAGAATTATTTTGATGGAGTTTGGAGAAAGAACGAACTAGAAACCAATTATTTTAAATTGATTTGGAGTGAAGAAAATTGAATTCAGTTTTATAATTGGATTTCTTAAAACGTGCACAATTTGATATAAATTAATCTTAGATAATTAGATCACACTTTTTTAGATTGTGTCATGATCTAATAGCCAAGATCACGATTTTTTATTATGCACATTTTTTTAGTCACACGATTTGAAAAATCATTAGTATTCAATATGCATACTTTGCATTTGAAATATCGTGACTAATTATATCACAACTGGAGACCTTTCTAATTCATACTTAATAAAATAACTAAATCTTATCTATTAAAATCATTAAATTCCAACAATAATATGCCACACTGACGTCTTGCAAAGAGTTGAAGTTGACCAATCCAAGGGGATTGTCTCTCCTAAGTTGTTATAGGAGATATCCAAACTCTCGACTTGATGTAGATTTGAGAATGTTGCTGGATTTGTTCCACTAAGATTGTTGTGGGACAAGTTTAGTGCACGGATCTCCCTTAACTCTCCAAGTTCCTCTAAAATATCACCATATAATTTATTAGAAGATAGATCAATTCTTGACATGTGGTTGAGGATAGCTACCCTAATAAGAATACGGTTTTTTTCTTTGTTGTAATATTGTAATTTTCCCAATAGTGAATCTGAATTCTTCTACTTTTTGGAGAGACACATGATAGGCCCTTTCAGACTCAATCCTATCCATGTATGACCTAAATGTGACTACTGAAGAAAAGGTATCCCCTTGAACCATTCTAGACTTCATCTCGATTAGCGCTAGTGTTATGTTACCCAAACAGTGCGGTATCTAACCATTGAGGCTATTATAAAATAGATCTATCATACAAAGCCTTGTTCGGTATTGTTGGTAAGGAATTATGGCTTCAAAATTGTTGCCTCAAAGTAGAATAATGCTAAGCTCAATAGATAGCCAATCCATTTAGGGATACTTGCTATGAATTTGTTCTCTAAGCTCTTGCAAAAAATAAGGTCTCCAGGGACAAATAAAATTGCTAGGTAAAGGCAATATTTCGGTCGCTAAAGATCTTTACTAAAATATTATGGTCACTAATTAGTCAGTGAATGTCTTTAATGACCAATGACAAGTGGTCGCTGAATCGTATTATTCAACGATCTAAACAATGGTCGGTAACAGGCTCGAATTAGGTTTAAAATTAAGGCATAGAAACTTTCATCTAATAATAAGATATTTAAATTCTTGATTACAATCAAATAATTGGTTGATTGACAGTTGGAGGAAGAAGGCACATTTTTTTTTTACATTCCAAACATTTTCTTTGTGCAAATTAAAGAAATTTCTAAATTCCTCCACACCTATCAAGGACTCCATTTGTCTACAACTACAACTTTTTTCAAACATGAGAAGACTTTCATTGTCCATTTTAAGAGTGGTAAACGTTTGTTTCGACTTTCTCTCCATGCCTTCTGGTATGACGACATGGGAAGCAAAACTTAAAGACTTATTTATCTATTTCGTGAATTATGGTCCATTGTTTGCTCTCAGTGCGAAGCTTTCTATCCATGCCTTGTGGTTTCCTCTTTCGTATAATGTCACTGAAGGATATAAACAAGTTTTTAGTTTGAAGCAAAACCTGTAATTCGTACCTTTGTCACTAATGCTCTGTGTATCAAGTATTTTATGGTTTTAAGATTTTATTACTTTATAATAATTTTTTATTGTTTCCGTTGATTAAAGTTTTGCTTATGGTAGCATAATTTTTTTTTTTTTTTTTTTTAAATAGTAGATCAGGAATCTACTGCGGCATTCTAAAATTTCCTTTTGGAATAAGATTCTATTTTATTGTATAAATAAGACCACTTGGGTCTTTTGAAAAATGGGACAAGATGAAAATGACAATTTGAGTATTCTCAATTATGTGTCCAAATTCTCAATAATCCCTTGAATCAATGAGCATCAGGTGTCTAGCTTTTTGGCATTCATGAGTAAATCAACATGAACTAAAAGATTGTTGGTGATTTTCGCGTTCTCAAACTTTTGTGTGCGCTACTTGAAAGGTGTATTTTATGCATTTATGTCGACTTCTAAACTTGCTTATTTATTGATAATTATGTAGATATGGACTTAATTTTGTGTAAATTATATTAATTGTAGGAAAAATTCTAACTTTGATACAATTAGAATGAAAATGACTTTTTGAAGCTTAAATGGAGTTTATTTGGAGCGATTGAAGATTAACCAGAATGCAAATGATTGATGAGAAGAATTGAAAGATCATTTAGAAGAAATTTATAAGATTTGGGAGTTAAATTCGACAATTAGAAAGTTCGAGGACCAAATTACCTACTTTTGGAACTTAAGATGGACAAATTTCTAATGATTATGAAGTTTTGGGGACTAATACGGAAGATTTTTGAAATTTTAATATCTAGGGAGCTAATTGCTGAAAATTAGGATAATTTTTTTTTTTTTTTTTTTTTGGCTGTCTGGCCTTTCTGGCTGGTTGTTGGATTTTGTTATTTTTTCAAATTTTCTTGATCCGTTCTGACTACTTTTTGAAGTACAATTATCAAAATTCTTCCACCTTGAAATTGACCATGTTTTGGCCAGTTTCATCATATAAAATTAGGGAAAAAATTAGATAACAAAGGGAGACAAAAATCAAAGGAAAAAAAAATCAAGAAACTGAGATACTAAAGTTCTTAGCTCAGAAGACGATGATACCGTCATTGTTTGGTCTTCATTATTTCCACAATACATTTTTCTTTCTTATTTTTAGCCACATTCTTCAATAAAATAATATTACATATAAATCTAAAACTTTTTCATCTTTTTTAACCACACATTACCCATCAAAATACTATTTCAAAATGCATTTTGGGCAAAGAAATTGGGCTGAAACAGGCATTTGGTGTCAGATGGTCAACTTTTTCTTATTTCCCTTCAAACCTGGTGAGATACTTCAATTTTTTCTTGTATTTTATCTTGATGCAAGATCATCAACTCAATAATTATCTTTTTTTTTTTTTTTTTTTTTTTTTTTATTTTTTTTTTTTTTTTTTTTCAATTCACTAACATCAGTTACATGCAAACTGAATGAATTAGAATAATGCATGCATAAACTTGAAGTTTCCGATTTACATACATTTGGCTATGTATATGCATTGAATGTAACATTCATGGTAAACATAGCTCATGTCACTTGCTCCAAAGCCAAAGTCGAATGCTTCTGTGAGTAACAATTTAACCAAACCTTCCAATTGCATGCATCAGGTATTGAACTTATGAATTTTCCCAACTCAGTATCAAATATGCTCTAAGTTTTAGAATATGCATGTATATGTGAACATTTTAAGTACTCAGATTGCAATTTTAATTTCTTCATAAAGTTTTTAGTTCTTGCAACACCAGTTCAATGCGTATACACAAATGAAATATTATCATAGAATTCAAATTTTGATGAGTTTCAGAAATGGGATGCTACATTTAAATATTTTATCTAAACAGAATTTAATCGTTGATTCATGCAGAACATTAAACATAATGGAAATTATCTAAGCATACCAGGAATGCATTTGAAATATAACATTTCATATTCTAAATACAAAAATAGAATATAAAATGCACAAACATCAGTCTTGAGATTGTTCGAAAATTTGGAGCATAATTAAAAACGTCCATGCAAATACAGCATAATCGTGACTTACTATGCAAAGTACATATAGGATATGGTTTCGACTTACCAAAACAAAGATATGCCCATGAAAATATGCAAAAATTCGAAGAAGATAAAATAAAGCGAGTTATGTGATTGAAAATCTTATTAAGAAATGTTTCACCCCTACAATGGTGCTAACATGATCAAATGGATCTTGTCTCTCAAGATACAACTCTTCTTCCAAATTAATAGAGTATAATATTAATTTTATTAGACAAACTAAAACTTGACTGTACTCTTCTAGGCTGGATGATATTGATTCAAAATATCGAACATGAACTCAAAAATAATTTAGAATTATTTTGATGGAGTTTGGAGAAAGAACGAACTAGAAACCAATTATTTTAAATTGATTTGGAGTGAAGAAAATTGAATTCAGTTTTATAATTGGATTTCTTAAAACGTGCACAATTTGATATAAATTAATCTTAGATAATTAGATCACACTTTTTTAGATTGTGTCATGATCTAATAGCCAAGATCACGATTTTTTATTATGCACATTTTTTTAGTCACACGATTTGAAAAATCATTAGTATTCAATATGCATACTTTGCATTTGAAATATCGTGACTAATTATATCACAACTGGAGACCTTTCTAATTCATACTTAATAAAATAACTAAATCTTATCTATTAAAATCATTAAATTCCAACAATAATATGCCACACTGACGTCTTGCAAAGAGTTGAAGTTGACCAATCCAAGGGGATTGTCTCTCCTAAGTTGTTATAGGAGATATCCAAACTCTCGACTTGATGTAGATTTGAGAATGTTGCTGGATTTGTTCCACTAAGATTGTTGTGGGACAAGTTTAGTGCACGGATCTCCCTTAACTCTCCAAGTTCCTCTAAAATATCACCATATAATTTATTAGAAGATAGATCAATTCTTGACATGTGGTTGAGGATAGCTACCCTAATAAGAATACGGTTTTTTTCTTTGTTGTAATATTGTAATTTTCCCAATAGTGAATCTGAATTCTTCTACTTTTTGGAGAGACACATGATAGGCCCTTTCAGACTCAATCCTATCCATGTATCACCTAAATGTGACTACTGAAGAAAAGGTATCCCCTTGAACCATTCTAGACTTCATCTCGATTAGCGCTAGTGTTATGTTACCCAAACAGTGCGGTATCTAACCATTGAGGCTATTATAAAATAGATCTATCATACAAAGCCTTGTTCGGTATTGTTGGTAAGGAATTATGGCTTCAAAATTGTTGCCTCAAAGTAGAATAATGCTAAGCTCAATAGATAGCCAATCCATTTAGGGATACTTGCTATGAATTTGTTCTCTAAGCTCTTGCAAAAAATAAGGTCTCCAGGGACAAATAAAATTGCTAGGTAAAGGCAATATTTCGGTCGCTAAAGATCTTTACTAAAATATTATGGTCACTAATTAGTCAGTGAATGTCTTTAATGACCAATGACAAGTGGTCGCTGAATCGTATTATTCAACGATCTAAACAATGGTCGGTAACAGGCTCGAATTAGGTTTAAAAAAAGTTGGTTAATTTGTATCCTTTTGCGACCAAATGTTGGTTAGTGAAAGTAGTAAATAAAAATTACTATATTTCAACAACCAATATTTGGTCGGTGAAGATATACCAACAATGACCAAATATTGGTCTTTGAAGAATAATTGATAAAAAATAATGATTTATGCAAAACGTAGAGGAAATTTTCACGGGTAAACTACAGGATTTTTAAAAATGATGATGTGACAGTTCTTTGTTTTTTCATTTACTATTTATACTTTTTCTTTACCCTTAGCATCTACATTTGTTTTGAATTTCTATACTGTTTCAGTGGAATTTCCCTGTATGTATAGACTCACTCAAAAATCGGTAATTGTTAAAACAATTTTTTAATGTTAAGATTTGGGGTTCTGTCTTGCGGGGCATGTTAAGAAACTTTCTTACTTGAAAGCAAGTTTGGAGACAAAAAATTTGCTTTCTTTTTATAAGCAAAGCCTTGATATTCCCTATTTCATTGGTGGGTTTTGAAGTGCTAATTTTATTCCTATGATTTGCAGGGTTTGTGTGAACTTAAAAACCTCCAAGAGTTAGATCTTAGTTGGAATGAGTATGAAGGAATATTTCCTTCATGTGTTGCAAACATGACATCTCTTAGATTGGTTGAACTCTCACACAATACTTTCATCAGAAGTATTGCCTCCTCTCCACTTACGAAACTCACATCGCTTGAATATATCTCCATTTCAAGTAACAACTTTCAAGTTCCAATTTCTTTCAAGGCATTCTTTAATCATTCCAACTTTAATTTTTTATTTTTGGAAAACAATGAAATAATAAATGACGAGTTGGGAAATTTGGTTCCCAATTTTCAACTAGAGGTTTTTAGTATGCTAAATTCAAGAGGTTGTCCATCACTACCCAGCTTCCTTTACTATCAATCCAATTTGAGAATTCTTCATCTCTCAAATAATAGCATAGGATGGAATTTTCCAACTTGGTTGTTGGAAAACAACACAAGACTTAAGAGATTATACCTGATGGATAATGCTTTTACAGGACCTCTCAAGTTGCCAACAAGCATCAATCCCAACATGGAGAATTTTGATGTATATAATAACAAGTTCAATGGACATGTTCCAACTAATATGACTTCAATTTTTCCAAACCTATTTGAATTAAACATGTCAACAAATATGTTTGACAGTTGTATACCTTCCAGTTTCGATGACTTAAAATCTATAAGGTATATAGACTTGTCCAACAATAATTTGTCAGGCACAATTCTGCACGAATTAGTTATGGGATGCTTTTTTCTACATTTGCTAAAATTATCGGATAATAAATTGCGAGGACAAATATTTCTAGAATCTATCAACCTACAGTTCTTGAACAATTTATATCTGGATAGCAACGAGTTCTCAGGCACCATTCCAAAGAGCTTGTCAACCATCCCTCTTTCAGTGTTAGACCTTAGTAACAACCGTTTGTCGGGAAAAATTTCTAAATCAGTAGGCGATATGACAGCATTGGATCAAATTTCTCTGTCTAACAACTAGCTTGAGGGACCAATCTCGGAGGAAATTTGCAATCTCGATAATCTTAGCCTCTTAGATTTATCTGAGAACAAGTTATGTGGTTCAATCCCATATTGCTTCAATCCATCAAGAATACATCATGTCTACCTAAGCAATAACCAATTGGAGGGTGAGCTCACGTATGCATTTTATAATAGCTCTTCTTTGGTGTCATTAGATCTTAGATATAATAAGTTCATCGGAAATATCCCTCAATCGATTGGCAATCTATCACACCTAAGCATTATTCTTCTCAGCAATAACCATTTTGAAGGTACAATTCCTCCCCAATTTTGTGAGATGGACCAACTAAGCATGATAGACCTTTCTTTTAATTTTCTTTCTCGTCAAATCCCACACTGCTTTGGTAACTTGACACTAGAGGTGACCGAGGAGAAGTCTGGATGGGTTGAAGAAGTATTCACTTCTTCACTTCAAACACTCTTGTCTTACATGGATGAGGTTGAATTAGAAATGGCTCGTCACGTTTTTTCACTCGAAACTGGATTTTTCAGATTAAATGATGTGCCAATTACAGCGAAATTCATAACAAAGAGAAGTTCTTATACTTACAAAGGTAGCATCCTCAATTACATGTCAGGAATTGATTTGTCTTCTAATAAATTACATGGTAAAATTCCAGATGGCCTTGGAAATTTAAGTGAGATTCACTCACTCAACTTGTCGCACAACTATCTTATTGAACAATTCCAGAAACATTCTAAAACCTACATCAGATCTCTCCTATAACAACTTAGGTGGGAGGATCCCCACTGATCTGATCAAGTTAAACGTTTTGGCAATCTTTCGTGTGGCACATAACAATTTAGCAGGTATGATACCAGAGAAAGCCCAGTTTGGAACATTTGATGAAGGTAGATATCAAGGAAATCCTTATCTTTGTGGCCGTCCATTACCTAACGACTGTACTAGCACCGGATCAACACCAGTCTTGCCAACTGCTGATGATGAAAATGAGGAGTGCAGTTTAATGGACATGGAGTTCTTCTACATAAGCTTCATCATATCTTATTTATCTGTAGTGTTTTGCATTGCTACAGTTCTATTCATAAATTCTCACTGGAGAAGAGCATGTTTTCATCTCATTGAGGTTTGTATAATCCATTTTTGAGGCCATGTCTTCTGGATAATATTCCCATTTTCCAAATCAAGGTATCTGCTTTAATTCTGTATGAAGTTCATTATATTCTATACTAACTTTTATAACTAATATATATTTACAATCTATCTAATTAATGTTGTAATTTTCTCTTTCTAGATTTGATAACTCGGAAATAACGACGCAGTAGAGCCAAATATAACAGCATGGTAGGAAGCCAAGATGGCCATGTGTATGCATATTCAATCATGAAAGTGTGAAATGATTTTCAATACTATACTTGTATTAATAGATGGGAATGTGATTTGTTTCCTAGGTAAATGTTTTTTGTTTGTGAAAAACAGTAAGGAGCAACGTGGCATTTGATTTCTAAAGTAGTAGTTGAGTATCAAGCATTAATTTAATAAAAAGATTTATATTAGAGCTTCTTTTTCCTCCATATATAGAATTTGTGCAGTATTTCTGAGTCGAATTTTGTCAAAGAGAGAGTGTGCAACCTATTGATCAGTTTGTTATTCTTGTTATGAAACGTAATTGTATCTTGGAGGGATCCTTTTTGGACTCTTCTTCTCCGGATGCAAATTTTCTTCAAAGCATTGAGTAATGACTTCTCTAAAGGTTTTTATCTTTGGCTCGGTGTGGACTCAATGGCACCCTTTCCAACGAGGTAAAATTTTCACCTCCAATCTCTAAAGGTTTTATTTATATATCCACAAGGACAATGACATATATAAGTTTCTATCTGTGTTTGTATGAGTTTTTCTTCAATTATTTCTATTTTCAGATTTGAATTTCACTATTTCTCTTATATTTCAACTGAACTTTTTCTTTGCCCTTTTACATCATGAAAAAAAAAGTGTGATAAATGCTAAGTGATCACGCTTTCCATTTTTTATTTTTACCTAGAAGCATGTGTGTATATATATATATATATATATACACACATGTTTTCAAGACAAGCTGGAAGTAATTCTACATACTCATTTTCACTCAAATCCAGTCCTCATGCTTATTATGTTGACACCACCCTATTAAGTTAAACACTAACCAACCAAACAAAGGTAAAAATTGGAGTTGATTATTTTTTCTTACAGTTTTCTTAACAAATCTAAACACAACTACCTCCTTTGAGAGAGATATATATATACACATGCTTCTAGGCAAAAATAAAAAATGGAAAGCGTGATCACTTAGCATTTATCACACTTTTTTTTCATGATGTAAAAGAACAAAAAAAAAGTTCAGTTGAAATATAAGAGAAATAGTGAAATTCAAATCTGAAAATAGAAATAATTGAAGAAAAACTCACACAAACACAGAGAGAAACTTATATATGTCATTGTCCTTGTGGATATATAAATAAAACCTTTAGAGATTGGAGGTGAAAATTTTACCTCGTTGGAAAGGGTGCCATTGAGTCCACACCGAGCCAAAGATAAAAACCTTTAGAGAAGTCATTACTCAATGCTTTGAAGAAAATTTGCATCCGGAGAAGAAGAGTCCAAAAAGGATCCCTCCAAGATACAATTACGTTTCATAACAAGAATAACAAACTTATCAATAGGTTGCACACTCTCTCTTTGACAAAATTCGACTCAGAAATACTGTACAAATTCTATATATGGAGGAAAAAGAAGCTCTAATATAAATCTTTTTATTAAATTAATGCTTGATACTCAACTACTACTTTAGAAATCAAATGCCACGTTGCTCCTTACTGTTTTTCACAAACAAAAAACATTTACCTAGGAAACAAATCACATTCCCATCTATTAATACAAGTATAGTATTGAAAATCATTTCACACTTTCATGATTGAATATGCATACACATGGCCATCTTGGCTTCCTACCATGCTGTTATATTTGGCTCTACTGCGTCGTTATTTCCGAGTTATCAAATCTAGAAAGAGAAAATTACAACATTAATTAGATAGATTGTAAATATATATTAGTTATAAAAGTTAGTATAGAATATAATGAACTTCATACAGAATTAAAGCAGATACCTTGATTTGGAAAATGGGAATATTATCCAGAAGACATGGCCTCAAAAATGGATTATACAAACCTCAATGAGATGAAAACATGCTCTTCTCCAGTGAGAATTTATGAATAGAACTGTAGCAATGCAAAACACTACAGATAAATAAGATATGATGAAGCTTATGTAGAAGAACTCCATGTCCATGAAACTGCACTTCTCATTTTCATTATCAACAGTTGGCAAGACAGGTGTTGATCCGGTGCTTGTACAGTCATTAGGTAATGGACGGCCACAAAGATAAGGATTTCCTTGATAGTTACCTTCATCAAATGTTCCAAACTGACCTTTCTCTGGTATCATACCTGCTAAATTGTTATGTGCCACACTAAAGACTGCCAAAACGTTTAACTTGATCAGATCAGTGGGGATCCTCCCACCTAAGTTGTTATAGGAGAGATCTAAGCTCTCAATCTGATGGAGGTTTTAGAATGTTTCTAGAATTGTTCCAATAAGATAGTTGTGCGACAAGTTGAGTGAGTGAATCTCACTTAAATCTCCAAGGCCATCTGGAATTTTACCATGTAATTTATTAGAAGATAAATCAATTCCTGACATGTAATTGAGGATGCTACCTTTGTAAGTATAAGAACTTCTCTTTGTTATGAATTTCGCTGTAATTGGCACATCATTTAATATGAAAAATCCAGTTTTGATTGAAAAAATGTGACGAGCCGTTTCTAATTCAACCTCATCCATGTAAGACAAGAGTGTTTGAAGTGAAGAAGTGAATACTTCTTCAACCCATCCAGACTTCTTCTCGATCACCTCTACTGTCAAGTTACCAAAGCAGTGTGGGATTTGACTCGAAAGAAAATTAAAAGAAAGTTCTATCATGCTTAGTTGGTCCATCTCACAAAATTGGTGAGGAATTGTACCTTCAAAATGGTTATTGCTGAGAAGAATAATGCTTAGGTGTGATAGATTGCCAATCCATTGAGGGATATTTCTGACGAACTTATTATATCTAAGATCTAATGACACCAAAGAAGAGCTATTATAAAATGCATACGTGAGCTCACCCTCCAATTGGTTATTGCTCAAGTAGACATGATGTATTCTTGATAGATTGAAGCAAGATGGGATTGAACCACATAACTTGTTCTCAGATAAATCTAAGAGGCTAAGATTATCGAGATTGCAAATTTCATCCGGGATTGGATCCTCAAGCTAGTTGTTAGACAGAGAAATTTGATCCAATCCTATCATATCGCCTACTGATTTAGGAATTTTCCCCGACAAACGGTTGTTACTAAGGTCTAACACTGAAAGAGGGATGGTTGACAGGCTCTTTGGAATGGTGCCTGAGAACTCGTTGTTATCCAGATATAAATTGTTCAAGAACTGTAGGTTGATAGATTCTGGAAATATTTGTCCTCGCAATTTATTATCCGATAATTTTAGCAAATGTAGAAAAAAGCATCCCATAACTAATTCCTGCAGAATTGTGCCTGACAAATTATTGTTAGACAAGTCTATATACCTTATAGATTTTAAGTCATCGAAATTGGAAGGTACACAACTGTCAAACATATTTGTTGACATGTTTAATGCAAATAGGTTTGGAAAAATTGAAGTCATATTAGTTGGAACATGTCTATTGAACTTGTTATTAGATACATCAAAATTCTCCATGTTGGGATTGATGCTTGTTGGCAACTTGAGAGGTCCTGTAAAAGCATTATCCATCAGGTATAATCCCTTAAGTCTTGTGTTGTTCTCCAACAACCAAGTTGGAAAATTCCATCCTATGCAATTATTTGAGAGATGAAGAATTCTCAAATTGGATTGATAGTAAAGGAAGCTGGGTAGTGATGGACAACCTCTTGAATTTAGCATACTAAAAACCTCTAGTTGAAAATTGGGAACCAAATTTCCCAACTCATCATTTTCCAAAAATAAAAAATTAAAGTTGGAATGATTAAAGAATGCCTTGAAAGAAATTGGAACTTGAAAGTTGTTACTTGAAATGGAGATATATTCAAGTGATGTGAGTTTCGTAAGTGGAGAGGAGGCAATAGTTCTGGTGAAAGTATTGTGTGAGAGTTCAACCAATCTAAGAGATGTTATGTTTGCAACACATGAAGGAAGTATTCCTTCATACTCATTCCAACTAAGATCTAACTCTTGGAGGTTTTTAAGTTCACACAACCCCGCAAATCAAAGGAATAAAATTAGCACTTCAAAACCCATCAATGAAATAGGGAATATCAAGGCTTTGCTTATAAAAAGAAAGCAATTTTTTTTGTCTCCAAACTTACTTTCAAGTAAGAATGTTTCTTTTTAAAAGTGATTTTTTTATTGGTGAAAGACGACTATAAGTCACTTATTTTGAATGTAACTATTGACTTGCTTATTTCCTATCTCACCAATAAAAAAAAGCTATAGATTGTAAAATATAATTACTTTTAACTATGTAATGTTAGCCGAACCTCTTTAAATTATATTAATTATAAAGTCCTAATTGACGAAGTTCAATACTTTTTTTGATACAAAAGAGATGTTCTTGTTCATTTTTATTTTTCACATTTTTTTTAGCTATATTTGATAGTGAGATAATCAATATTGATTGATTTCTAAAAAATCTTGTAGTAATTTTTCACAATCATGAGATGACTTTGCATTAATTAAACAAAAGTTCAATTGAGAAGCAAGGAAAGTTATAAAATTGTGAAAATGGAAATAATTGAAGAAACAATTTCTTAGTCAGCATGCTAAGTCAAGAAAAACATTGTTTACCAAACAAGCCATTAACGTTTACCATGAACAGGAAGGGTGCCATTGAGTTTGCATCGGGACAAAGATAAAATCTTGAGGGATATGAGTGCTCCAATACTTTGTAGAAAGTTCCAATCCACATTAGAATTATCCAAGAACGGTCCCTCCAGCAGTCTTAAATGCCTCAACTCTTATACATGAAAGCAATGGAATGTGCATGAGAATTGGAGTTCATATTGCAATTAGTATTATAATTCATGTAACCAAGAATTGCAGCTCTTTTGGCTTACCATAAGATCCAAGTGCTTGAGGTAAGAGAATGCCCTCAAAGATTGCACCATGTTGCTAATGTTGGAGACACTTATCTAATTTTAGCACTTGGAGACGGTGCATACTTTTGATGCCTGAAACGTAGAATTCTCTAGGGTAATATTCAAGCGTATTAACATCCAATATTCATAAAACAAAAGCTTCAAAAACTTAGTTGAGTACCTGTTGGAAGTGTGAAGTTGTCAACCTCATTACTACTTAGATCAAGCTCCTCCAAATTACTCAAAGCATGTAAATCTAGATGGAGGTAGAGAAAAAAACATGTAGAAGAAAAATGTGAAAATAATGATTGAGAACTTAGTTTTGTTTGACACATTTATGAAAAATAAGGAGGAATTCTAAACTGCAGAACTAACCTTTCATTTGGATGGTTCCTTTTAGTTCACTGTGAGAGAGATCTAGAGATTTGAGCGATGATAGCCCATGAAATGAGGAGAAAATGCTATTATTGAAGTAATTATATCGTAAATTAAGGACCTTCGGGTATTTTAGACCTGTTGGCATAACCAAATCCACAATAAGTTACAACATAAACAACAAACTACTATTTAGTGAAAGGGAGGGGGCCCAGGAGAGAAATAATACGAATGCTTTTGTTCATACATAATAAGGCACAAGTAATGAAAGAAAGGAAATTTAAAATGAATGAGGATAAAGAACGAAATGAGATGATATACCATAAATGGTACCCAAGCTTGTAAGTTTATTTTCTCCTAGATCGAGCTCTTTCAAATTGATAAAATCATTCAGATATGTCGAAAAAACACATGTAATGATATTAAAAGGTACTTTGACCTCAAAACAACATATCGTGCTTGTGGAAAGGAGACTCACTTAGCACTGATAGAAAGTCGTTATCGCTCAACCAATCGTTAGCCCCAAAATCAAGAACTTCGAGCTTGGTTAATCTGAATTGTCTTTTACGGCCTACACAAGATTTTTCCGTAAAAAATAATAATATGTTTCGTCAAACCTATTATTCAACATCGCAATGATGCCCAGAGAAAAAACAAAAAATAAGGTGTATTTCATAATGAAACATTGAATAATATTATGGTTTATGTTTCATCAAGCTATTAAAAATTGAAAAACAATCATAATGGGCGGGATTCGTGAAAATAGTATTATGGCCTATTTGAATTACTTGGGTTGATTAGCACTATTAATATCTATCTCAATTTGATTAACATCTACGTTTAGTGATGTTAACTTATTAGGAAGGAACAAATTGCAGATGCTTTGATGTAAGAGGAGACCAATTTGCATAATTTTCAAGTTACATTATGTTAAGTAGATCTATCTAAAATGAAACCAATATTTTCATTTTTACAGACAACTTAAATTAATGTTAAAATCTGAAGTTAAGCTTTAGGCTTTTATTGTTTTTTCCATGGACTCTGTTTTTGCATTCATAGAATCAGTGAAAGTTGGAACTCTGTTATCTGGTCTTCACTCCAAACATTCTTGCACTTATATGATTTTTTTTCCCATAAAAAATGTTATATTGTTATTGAATTTTAAAATTATTTACACCCACTGTTTTTTCTCTTAATACACTAATAAGGTTAAATTGGTTGTTTGATCTGTACTTTTAATAGAGAAAATTAAAGGTTCGGAGAAGTTGCTTATCTTATACTGCAACAAGAAAAGTTAAATTACAATAACTTGATTTATTTTCTAATGGGGTCGATTCTTCGATAATTACATGATCTATGACAACACCAGAATATGAAGTATATTGAACTTACTGTTGCTGTTATTTTCTTTCTTAAAAAAGTATTTTCGAACTCTCAAACACTTGAGAGAAGAAAGTTGACTAAGAGATAACAAAATTTTGCGATCAAAGGAATTTTCAGACAAATCAAGGGCCTCCAAATTTCTCAACTTTGACAATTTATCAAAATCTGCAATAAAGTTCAACATATCTATATTTATTACTCAAATAAAATTGGAATAATAAAAATGAAGCTACCTAATTAAGGAAAGATGACATCATACCTTCATTCTCAATCCAACCTACTAAATAATGTCCCCAAAGAGAGATTTCTGAGCTCTTGAAGGGGAAGAAATAGAGAGACATTGAAATACCAATCTCCTAATTTCCAATCCCTGACAAGAACAAGATAAACACTGATTACTCGTTTAGTTGTGTTGCTGCATTCAACCCCATGCCATTGACAACAATCAGTAACAATTTCATTAACCACCCATGAACGTAGTGATTCTCCATCTGGAAAGTTTATATTTTCTTTGAGGTGCAAAAGAGCAACCCTCTCTTCCTCCTAACACCCTAAACAATACCATTCATTTAATAATGAGAGCACCATCATCACTAACATTGCGTGTAGCTTTATTCCCATCTTTCTTAATTCTCAACACACTTAACTGTGAAAATCTCTTATGTATGTTGCTGGTGGATTTTTTGCTTTGGGAGCGTCCCTTTTTAAAGGAGAAACTTGATGTACAATGGATTGACCAAAACACTACTATTCAATTTTATGACTTTTTCAGTGATATTAAAATGTTGTCCCACATTATTGCCAAACTCTGGGAAATTTCCTATAAATTCTTGTTAATAAATAAGACGTATTGATTTATTCTTCTTCTTCTTCTTCTTCTTCTCTTTATATATATATATATTTTTTTTTTTTTTTTTTGGGTTTGGGGGCCGGGGTAGGAAATTAAGATTCATGATATTTTATAATTAGGTTTTGACTAATTAATGGCGACACGAATTCTACCATATATTTCCTATTAATGTCACCAGCTAACGGATCTCCTAAGGAAAATGGTGCAAACAAAAATGAGGAGACTTTGACTTGGGATTACTAAAATGTGAAAGCCATTAATTTGATGGAGACATTGACAAAAGCAACGTCAATTTCAACCAAGTAGTAAAAACATTGAATTCTTTAAAATTTTAATCCACTAGTTTTTTCCCTGTTATGACACTACTCGTTCCGAATCAATCTAGTGGACCCGAAACATGACGTGTGCCGATGATAGATACTAACTAGACGTCGTCAAATCTACCACCAAGGCTTACCATGAGTTACAAAAAAATGTACCAAAGTCAAATGTTTATGTAAAATATAATGCATTGGGCCCAAAATAATTACCTCATGCCTCGTCAATATGAATCATAAAACTTAATATGTCGTGTGGCAGTTTGAAATCATTAGGCTTCTCCAGTTATAAAGAACTAGTTGCCACCTGTATGGAAAAAATTGGAAAAATATATGAGTTGATAGTTCAGTGAATGAAGAAGTTCAAATATAATTATAGTTCATTTTTATATTTTTATCGAAAATCAAGCTCATATCACTTAATAATTCACAAGATAACATTATATAATTATAACCAAAAAGTGAGACATTCACATAATGTCATAAAATATCATCTCAAAGTCAAGCTATAAATATCAACTGATAACTGTACTATAATATCATCATATCAAATATATTGAAAAATACACAAAAAATGTACCATTTGACTGAAATTTGTAATTCACCCCTCAGGCTAGAAACTTTCACCACGGGCCTTTGGGCCCCTCTGTGAATGAAAGCCGGTCTTAAGACCTCAGGTAATTAATTCTAGAACACGATCAAGGTACCTCTGTGAACTATGTATACACGATCAAGACCAATGTTAAGTCAAGACCTCTCTGTGTAGGATAAAACATGGTCAATGCCTCTTTCTGAACTAAAAGAAGTATATAATCATAAATACTTTTCTGGTTGATCGCAATATTACATGTCTCACATACCAAACAAATCTCAATATTACATGTCTCACATACCAAATCACAAATGTGTCATAAATATTCTTTGAGATTCCCATGTATCATAATAAAATAGATTTCCATAATAATCATATAATCGAACCCATAATTACATATAATTGCACATACTTTAATAATATATTTAATTTATAAATACTTTAAACATATTTAAGTTTTTTCACTCACAAAACTATGTTCGCAAATCAATTCGGTTGATAAGTTGTTCAGATGGCTATATCACCACTTGAAATATGATATAATTTTTAAATCAACAATTAATTATTTAAGTAATTTCAATATTTAAATATGCAATACCCAAACTTAATCATTTCACGTTTAAACAATTTATAAAGCTTCTTTAATCACTAAAACTAGTTTTTCTTTCATTTAACTCAATTTCATTGCTTATTATATTTAACCCCTTCAATAAAATTGAATTTAATCTAACAATCTAACAAATATAAAATTAAACATAACTTGACAATAAGTAACTTTTTACTTACTTTTCAAAATTGAGAAATTCAAGACTAATAGTGTAGACCACTTATTTTCTAACAACTTGGCAAAATTTTTCTAATTTTTTCTTTCATCTTCCTCCTTTTTTTGTCTTATTAAATTAATTTATTACATGTTAAATCATTAATCAGTCCCAAATGCAATCTCGATGTTAAAAAAACAACAGTAAGTTAGTTCCCCTCACCAAATGCCATAAGCAAAATACTGAAAATACAGCCCCTAAAACAGTAAGCTCATTCTTGAGGAATTAATTGAGAAGATAACAAAAGGCGCTTGGAAAGGCCCCCAGTCATCAACTGTTTCTCATGATTTAGTATGGGTGGCATGATGGTATTCTCCAAGGAAGCTTCTCATAATGCATCATAAAAATGAATACCAAGATGAGTCACGTCAAAATCCAGTGGGGATCACTAGACCCCGTTCTTTATAGTACCCCACAAGACCTGCTCTATAAGGGGAGGGGAGGGGAGGGGAGGGAGGGACGGAGAGATAGATAGATAGAGAGATCTAGGACTAGCATAAAAAAAAAAAAAAATTAATTAAAAATTAACAATTTATGCCTTGCCTTGTGTGGCCATTAATACAATGTTTCTAGTAAAAAAAAAAAATGTTTATTCCATCTTCCTTGAACAAAGTAATCAACAGAAAGGAAATCAAGAAAATAAACTCTTTGGCTCATTTGAAAAACACAACTAGAAACATACCATTGGGAAAGAAAAATTGCTATTTAAGTACCCATTCCTAGGACAAGGAGCAACTAACTACCCTCATAGCTACTGCTACCAATTTGGGATGATATAGTTTATAACTGTACGCATATTATAACTAAACATAAAGTGCACTTACAATTTTTTTTTCTTCATTAGACCTGTTAACAAAAATACTCAAGTAATGCATTGTTAATGCACTAACAATAAGATATTTAAATTCTTGAGGTTTTGAATGTTCTGATCTGCAATTGTTAACTCATATTCCACTTTAGCTGTTTTTTACTTGATAGGGGTAAAAAAATTCGAACTATTGAATTTATTCATATCACCCTGCAGTAAATCAGTATAGTTCACTGTCTTTGCAGTATTAAGCAACCTGTTTTAGCGAAAAATTCCCTTGGTCTGGCATAAATTCAAAAACTTTCTGAAAATGTTTTTTGAATTATGGCCTGCTGTCTGCCTGTCCATATTTGACCCCAGCTGCCCGTTCAAAGCGGAAAATGGAAAGACATCGGTGCACATGGTTGAAGGTCAATTACTGCCCATATTTGGTGATTAAGTACAAGCAGCCTGTGGTCTCCAGCTGCATGATCAAAGCTAAAAATGGGAAAATAGCATAGCATTTAATGTGAAGCAAGCAGCTTACCGTTTCAAGGCAGGTTGATTTTGGCCAGCAGCTTGTTTCTTACCGTCCGATTCAATGGCTGAATTTGTCGGCCATTAATTAAGTGCAAGCTGTCTGCAATATTGGTCAATTACAGATTTATGCCGCAAGCTGTCCTGATTTATCTTTTAAGCTGGTTTTACTTGTTTGGGAAAGGAATTGTACCATGCATTTACCCAGCGTTGTTGACTGCTTCATACAGCATTGGAAACCTGTTATTGTCAACACTTGATGCCAACTATCAATAGTCTGACATTTCGTGTATTAGACTAGCCAAGTTTGCAACGTTTGGATGTATATTTCGACACTTGGTTTTTGATGTACTAGATTATATGATCTTTGTAATGTTTTGCTTGAATGCCCGAGTATGCCCGGAGTAGCTGTAATCAATTTTGATCAGTACAAATTTATTTACCTGATTAAAAAAAAAAAAAAAAGAAGACACAATTTTTTTACTTTTCCAAACTACCTTTTTCTCAGTAATGCAGTGGCTCGTGGACCACATTTAGCAAAGTTTTGTAAATTGAAGAAATTTCCACAATCCTCCCAGCCTATCAAGGACTACATTTGTCTACAACTACAACTTTTTTCACCATGAGAAGACTTTGATTTGTCCATTTTAAGAGTAGTAAATGTTTGTTTCTACATTCTGTCCCAGCCTTCATGTATGACGACATTAGATGCAAAATTTAAGACTTATATCTATTCGTGAAATATGATTCTATAGAGTTGTAATGTAGACTAACAATCACTGGCAGACACATGAGGTCCTGGGGTTAAGTGACCCCCAGCTTTTGCGATTTTTTTAATAAAGTCCTGTTTGGTATAGATTGAAATCTATATGTCAAACAAAGTCAAAGTTAATAATTAATTTTAGAAACATATTTTATGGGGTCGACTATCTTCGTCACGCTTTCTACCAAAACCTTAACCCTTTCAATTTTTTTTTAAATTCGTGATTAATTTCTCTACAAATTATCACATCTACTAAAAATCTTCACCCCAATCAAATTTTCAACTAATTAGAACATTAAAATTTGCATTTTCTCCTATCAAATTTTGTATTTAAAATATATAAAATGCGTCAAAGATAATTATATCCAATTGTGTTTCTTTGATTAATTTAAAATATTAGTTATATGTCTTCTTTCGATTACTTGATTTGATTGTTTGTATCAAATACACTATGAATTCTTTAAACGTAAATATATACGTATTTTATCTTGATGAGGAAAATATTATTAAAAGTGACAATTCGAAATTAAATGGGTGAAAATGATGAGTAAAATATTAATGATGGAATGCTTTTTCATGTAAATCTGCATTTTCTTCGGTTAAGTATGAATCATTAAAAAATCAAGAACAAACTATTCCATCTGTACAAGGTTTGATAGTGCTCGAGTAACTCAAAATGCTCATCCACCCCAGGTAACAATGATTGCTAAAGCTACAGTACGGAAAATAAACTCTCGAAGTATATAAAATCGACTCAAATCTTCTTCAACTTCACCATCGATACGTTCTATGATGTTGAGCTCAGATTTTAGTCGCAATGGACCAAAGCATCATCATTGTCAAGCGAATGGTAATGGATAACAAAAATAAAAAATAAAAATAAAAATAAATAAATTGCTGGTGGTAGTCAAGAATTCTTGCAAGAGAACAAGTCTCACCCCTTAGTTACTCTTTCTTCTCTCGCATTTGTCAAATCCAAATGAACCAATGAAGAGACTTGCAATTAAAAGATCAAGACATTTGAATTCAAAAAGGAAATATTATACTATGATAAAGAGTGAAAGAGACAAGTCTATTACAGAGAAATTGACCACAAAACTAAATCTAGCCATTAGATTAATATATGGTCCACAATTCTCCTAAACTAGAAGAATCCTCATCAAGTTCTCTAGTCCAATTAACATGTGTCATTTGGCCAAGTAATCCACCTCACAAGTTCATTGTTTCCTCTTACGGCAAAACTTTCTATCCATGCCTTGTGCTTCATTATTTTCTCTTTCATATGATGTCGTTGAAGGATATAAACAAGTTTTTAATTTTAAGCAAAACCTGTCAATTATACATTTGTCGCTAATGCTATGTGAAAGAATGTTATCATTTTGTATGAAAACCATTAGTCATTGATTAACTATACACATCTGCCTCAACGGTTTTTTTTTTCTTTTTGCTTTTTAAATTTTATGTTGTCATTTTTTTAATATAATTGACGAGGTTTACATATGGAAATTATTAATTATTTTATAGTTTTAAGATTTCATCACTTTACAATAATTTTTGAATGTTTGCTTTGATGAAAATAATTGACGTGGTTTACATATGGAAATTATTAATTATTTTATAGTTTTAAGATTTCATTACTTTACGATAATTTTTGAATGTTTACTTTGATTAAAGTTTTGCTTATGGTAGTCTTTTAATTAATATAGTTGACAAGGATTTTATTGTGGTATTTTAAAATTTCATTATAGAGTAGATTCTATTTTGTTGTATAAATATTAAATTAAACCCTTGGGCCTTTTGAAAAATTGGATATAATGAAAATAAAAAAAATGGAGTATTCTCAATTATATATCTAAATTGTCGATATTTGATGTAATCAACAAGCGTTTGACGTCTAGATTTTTGGCATTCATGATTAAATCAACAAGAATTAGAAGTTTGTTAGTAATTTTCGTGTTCTCAAACTTTTGTGTGCACGCTATTTGAAAATTTTATTTTATGTACTTCTATATACTCGCTTATTTATTGATAATTATATCGATTTTTACTTAATTAATTTTCTGTAGATTATATTAATTGTAGGAAAAATTCCAACTTAAATGCAATTAACATGAAAATGATTTTCTAAATATTAAATAGAGTGCAATAGTTAAGCAGTGTTTTATGCGAGATATACAAAATTAAACACTGCTTATCATCAAATTTTAAGTGAAAACTCATGTTCACGACCGAATTGATCATTTTAGTATGTCGACTATGCAAAAGCGTGGAAGGAAAGGAATAAAGTATGTTTCTAAATCCAATTTTATGAAAGAAAAAGAAAAAGGCAATTTTATTCCTGTAAAAGAATTTAAAACAATCGTAATTGTATTTTAATGACATTGACACTAATAAAAAAGATTTTATAATTACCGTCCATTACTGGTCTATTTATTTGGATCCTTTCTAAGCTGCTATTATCTCACTATTTCAATTAATTGAAGAAGTTGATGATAAAAAATAAAAAATAAAAAATAAAAAAAATAAAAAAAATAAAGAGGCAAAAAAAGGAGAGAGATTATGTTTCTCAAAAACACGCTTTAAAAGGTGGCTTTGCTGAAAATTTTGTGTTTGCCACTAATTTGGACTTCGGATGGCCCACGTGGCAACCTTCAAATGGTGGTTAGGCTTTGACAAATATTGTGCTAGTTGCGAGGCATTGTGAACCGTTCAATTAAATTCATAGTTGAGATTGATTCTTTCATTATTAAGCCTTGCCTTAGAGAATCTGCTTAAAAAGCCTAGTCAACAACAATGTTTAGTAAAATAGCCTATGGTCAATACTTTTTTGTTAACTAGCCTTCAATCTATTTTATTATGTGTTAAATGTCTTAAACACCCTTAATTTAAAATATCTAAAATATCCAATTTGAAACAAAAATTTACCAAATCCCCTGAACTAATTTCATGTTTGTAATAGCTTTATTATTCCTCGAATCCACATAAAAATTAATGAAAATAAGTTTTAACTACATTTTGAGTGAAATTGAGAGTCTATGATCCAAATTGGTATGTTGCCGTTACAAATGGTTTGGTTACGTTTTAACTAACGTAGATGATTTTTCACTACATGGTGCCATTTTAAATTATTGGGTACTTTTTCACCTAATTTTGTATCCGTTTTCACTTTATTTTCATTTGTATGCACATAACGAGTGGAAGTATTCATTACATTTGGACCCGAGTAACAGTATAAATTTCACAGGATAATGATCAATACAATGGTTCCGTGAGTAAACTAAATTCAACTTGACTACTAACAAAGGCAAGTAAATTTCATTATATTCCAATTGGAGACAAGATATTCAATTAATTTCCTCGTCTAACTTGTACAAGTCTTCTAAGATGCTCCAAGTTAGATCGACTTGTTTTGTAGTGTAATCAAGGCCCTGTGACCCAAAACAACATGATGTCGTTTAAAAGGTTCGGTGTCGTTTCAACTATTTTTTTGTTGATTTCACTTTATGTTCAATAGTATCCATATTAAATGAATGAATGCTAGTTTTTACTACAATTAGATATTAAGGTCAATATAAAATTTCACTCGATAGTGACCAACAATATTGTTTCGTCAGTAAACTATACTAGACTCCCCCATGAACAAAGGTAATGATTCAAATTCCAATCATGAGATAAGATAATCAATAAATTAGATAATTGAACTAGTATAAGTGTTATACGATGTTCTAAGATATGATCAACTTGTTCTAGAGTGAAATCGAGACCCTATGATGTAATCTCAGGAGGGCAACGAATTTCCAAGGGTTCGAACCGAGTAGAGAGATGTTTATGTCAAGATCGAGACCAAATAGAGTTAATAAAGCCATGCAATTACTTGTTTGAGAGACGGAGTCCAAAATGTTGAAGTTAACAAGCCAAATAACAACTTATTGAACAATCTGAACACATCAAGAAATCAATTTCGTTGTGACATTCACAATCCGGGTGAGATTCATCAATTGTGTGATCAAGAGGTCGACAAATTCTTGTTTGTTGGTTGCTTGGTTCATAGTTTTTGGGTGGAATCGAAAACCTTGACATATTGACGTTCTTGGGATTTGGTTTCAATTTCGTTGTAGGTTTCGTAGTCGCTGTTGCCACATGAGTTTACATCAGTTGGTATCAGAGCTTCGGCTTCAAAATCAAGGCTATATCTTTCCTTTCATTGTTAAGTCTTTGTTTTTTTTCTCATTCGTGTTTTCTTTTCTTGTTATTGTGTTCTTCATGTTCTTCTTGTTATTGTTATTCGTGTTTTCTTGTTATTTTTTTTTTCCTTGATCCATAAAAATCCCGTCAAATTTTTAAAAGTTGTTTTTGGGCTAATTTAGCATCTAAATCAACTTATGTCTATTTTGTTGGATTCGTAGTCAATTTTTCTATCAAAAGAGTAAAACAAAAGTCGAAAAAGAAATTCAAAAATTCAAAAAAAAGAAAAGAAAAAGAAAAGGGGGTTTGAATTTGAATTTTTTTTATTGCTATTTGATTTATCTTTAAAACTGCCACCATACTGCAATCTTTACTGAGTCAAATTTGTTTCTGTCTAGTCCCATTCAAAATTCTCATTCAAGTTCATCTGAGTCTTTTTAGCCACAAATTTCTCACATAGATCTGGTTGAATTCCACAAGAATTATTCGGGATTGAGTTTCATTTTGTTCTTGAAGTATTTGAATGAAAGCATTAAGTTGAAAAAGGTTGAGCAGTGAAAACAATTGAGAGTAAAAGCCAAAAATTGAGTGATACAAAAGTGAAATAAGCGAGGAAGAAAATATTTTAGATTTAGATGTCTGACAAGAATGATTCAAACTCAAGCAGGAATGACAATCAAATGACATGTCCGATGATGTGATGCGATGGTTAGAGAGGCTGTTAGTAGATATGGGAGATAGGATAGATCATCAAGAGGCTTGGATGGAAAGGTTAGACACCACGGCTACTAATCTTTACAGTAGGCAGTGTGTAGATGTACCCAATATGTGAAGATAGGATAGACAGGAGATAGGGTGGAAATGCGTGAAGAGTATGGATACAGTAATAATCTGGATGAAGCTACATTAATGGAGGTTGAAATGGGAAGAATGAGGGATAGAGGTGATAGGTTTGAAAGAGGGGATGGAAATAATGTTGGAGATGACATGGATGGAGCCATGGACAACATAAAAATGTTCATTCCACCATTTAAGAGAGTGAGTGATCCGAAGGGTTAATTTAGAGTAGGAGATAATGGTAGAGCTGATTTTTGAGTGCCACAATTACTCGAAGGAGAAGAAAGTCAAGATAGCAGTTCTTGAGTTCACCAATTACGTAATTACTTTGTGGGATCAAGTGGTGACATCAAGGCAGAGGAATCGAAAGAGACCTATCAATACATGGGATGAGTTAAAGGTGATAATGTGGAAGAGGTTCATGTCAAATCATTATTATAAGAAACTCCATCAAAAGTTGCAAAGTTTATAATAAAGGTCAAGGAGTGTGGAAGATTACCACAAAGAGATGTAGAAGCTGACGATTAGGGCAAATGAGAAAGATGATCGAGTTAAATAGGGACATTGCCAATGTTGTAGAGTTGCAGCATCGTGTGGAGTTAAAAGATATGCTGCATGTGGCCACGAAGGTGGAGAGACAATTGAAGCGAAATGGGGTAGCTACTTATCTATCGGAGCCTAACTCATCTTGGAAACTGAAGTGGGATGATGATAGAGTAGATGCAGTTATATCAAACAGTAAAATCAAACCACAAAGGAGAAAGGAAGAAAATGCTAGCAAGGCCCTACCAAAAGTGGAACCACAGCCATCCAAGAGTCGAGATATCAAATGATTCAAGTGCTTAGGGTCGGGGTACATTACTTCTCAGTGTCCTAATAAACAAGCTATGATCTTGAGTGCTAACGGAAAAGTAGTGAGTGATAGTGGTGGGGATGGGATGCCTAAACTAGAGGATGCTAGTAGTGATGAAGTGATACAACATACGGTAGAAGGGGAAGCACTTGTAGTGATGCGTGCACTTAACACACAAATCAAGGAAAAGGAGCATCAGGGGGAGAACATCTTTCATACTTGATGCCATGTCGAGAACAAGGTATGCAGTTTAATAATTGATGAAAGTTGTTGCACTAATATGGCTAGTACTGTGCTTGTTAAGAAGCTAGGCTTGTATACTACAAAACACCCTAATCCTTACAAATTATAGAGGTTAGATGATTATTGAGAAGTTAAGGTGAATAAGAGGGTATTAGTGAACTTTTCTTTCCTATGCATGCTGGGAGTTTTTTGCTGGGTAGGCTATGGTAGTATGATAGGAATGTAGAGCACGATGGATTTAGAAATAGGTACAGTTTTGAAAAAGATGGAAAATCTATTATGCTTGTACCTTTATCACCACAAGTCCATGAAGACCAATTGAAATTGAAAAGCGAGGAAGAAAGAAAGAGCAAAGAGAGGCAAAAGGATAGCTCGAGAGAAAATGGTGAGGTGGCTAAGCGTGAGAAAAATAGAGTAGAGCCACAAGAGAGAAAAGAAAGAGAGTCTTTTGAGTGGAGAAAAAATGGAAAAGTGAGCTTTTATGTAGAAAAGAGAGAGGTTGAGAGTGATTCAGTGAGGACTAACAAATCCCTCCTTAGTTTGAATATATTTATCGAAGAAGTACCATTCAACCACGACATTATAGTGTATCAAGATTCCAAGTAAGGGTTGGATAATGTTCTAGCAGACAGAAAGCCAGAAATAGAATTAGCTTTGTTCCAGGATGGTGAATGGAAGATGTGTAAAATATTCAGACCTAGTGATTGGGCTTGGGAAAATCAGTAAATGGGAGCAATCATTTGCGAAGGAGATCAAAGCTTTGCTCGAGAGGAGATGATCTATTCCATGACATTACGATGCTCGAGGGCAATGGATACAAATTTGAACTTGAAGTTCCAGATTCGAGGATGAATCCTTTCAAAGAGGGAAAGGATGATAAAATTCGGGATAGGTCACAAATTATCAAGAATTTGGCGATTGTTGGGACGAGGCCAAAGCCATGTTTAAGACTTGCAAGAGTCAATAAAGGTAGAGCAATCACCTATGCGAACCACGGGAATCAAAAGGATGAAGTTCATATGCCAAGGACCAATTCTGCACCCTGATCACAGGTGTGAGACAACTTGGATCAATTTAGTATGAGCCATCAAAATGGGAGGCTAGCCACAACACCATGTGGTCGCAGCCTTAAAAAACCCATGCGACTATACACATTGAAGCAGAGAAATTCCAACCGCAACTTTAAGTGGTCTAAGCGACTGCACCACGAAGAACCTCACAATCACATAGACCAAATTTGGGGAGAAATTCTTCTTTTTTTCGCGCAGGAGTTTTATTTTGGTTAAATCACTTATTTTGGTAACCTTTATAATTCTAGGACTCTTTAATTTCATCTTTACCATGTTTCTAGGGTTTAGTATAAATAGGGATTTATTTTTTCATTGTATTTTCAAGACTTTGATAATTGAGAATTAACTCGAGAGGCTTGTTGCTTCCAAATCTTTTGTTCTTTATTGAACAATCCAACTTATCAAGAAATCAAGTTTCTTGTGTCGTTCGCAATCTGGGTGAGATTCATCAATTGTGTGATCAAGAGGTTGACAAATTCTTGTTCGTCGGTTGCTTGGTTCATAGTTTTTGGGTGGAATCCAAAATCTTGACTTGTCGGCATTCTTGGGATTTGGTTTCAATCTTGTTGTGGGTTATGTAGCCACCATTCCTATGCTAGGTCACATCAATATGACTAGAAATGACGTAAAAAATAGATGAAAAAATTGTCCAGTTTGCAAAAACCTGGACGGACATGTTTGCTTGATTTTCAACCAAATCTCTAACTTGGTTGACGAATGGAAACTACGGGCATTACCAGTAAGTTAAGGCAGTGCTGTTTGTTGTGACTGACGATAGCGACATGTATGGTAGTGAGTGGTGAACACTCGAAGATCTTCAGTGAGGCATTTGGTGGTGCATGTTGCAGAATTTGACTATTTTGAAAATAAATAATTTGTTGCTTGTAGAATTTCTGACCTCTTGGTGGTGTCGAATTTCTATTTGGTGACCACACTGTGGAAGTAGATATAATCTCGGACAACGAAGCAAAGATGGTAAAGTGTTTTCTGTTGGTGGCCTAATAGAGCTTCTTGTGCTTGTTGCAGTTGTTCAATAATTTAGGGCAGATTGTGGTGGCCCTAAATCTATAAAAGACTCACATCTCTCCGTAAAACGCAAACCAATAGATTAATTCGCTCAATTTATATGTTCCAACACCTTCTCAGATTACAAGTGTAATATTGTGATTATTGGCTACCATTCTATTTATGATATTTGTCTTGAAATTGTATATTTGTTGTGACATCATCTCGTGTCATCTTGAAAAGCAATTTCTACACAAATTGGTTTAAGGTGGCATCTATGTGAGTAAACTTCTTTCAAAAATATTGTATTACTATTATGGCCTTTCGGGTTGTATTATCATAATTAAATGGCAAGGGAGGTTATTCCATTTGGAAACAAAAAAACGAAAGCTATTTTAATTCAACAAAGAGTTTCTAAACCTCTTGACGATCCAAAAAGATATCTTGATGCATTAAAAGCTAAATCCCATGAAATTGCTAAGATATACGAAATTGCACATAGCTCTATTTAGTTGCATTTATCGGATGGTTTGTTAGAACAACTTGAATAACGTAAGACTAACAAAGAGTTATGGAAAGCACTTGACATGTCACTTTTGGAAAAATCTCTCCCAAACAGAATTCATTTGCTTAAAAAACTTTTCACTTTTCATCTCTCCCAACAAAGAGGATTGTGCTAGTTTGGTATAATTATGTACCATATCGGATTTAATCTTGCGATAACCTTCTATCATCTAGTTATATCGCTTGTCCATTGATTTCGAATCTTGAATTCATATGGCTTAGCTTTATAATTGGAGGTGTATTCACTTAATTTCACGTGTGGCTCTCTTGTGGAGTGGACGAATGTTGGTAAAACACAAGAGAAAAAAATAGAAAGGAACTAAGTGCGAGAGGTTCATATCTTTGACAAAAATTCTTGGTTGCCTCGATGGCTTTTTCCCAGTAGATCCATTATCATTTCAGTGGACGACGGTGCATTAATCCAATGTGGCATAAATCTAAGGTTAACATCGTAAGACACACTAGTCGAGACGTTGAAGAAGATTTGAGTCGATTAGTTGGAATTTTTTGTACACATTGAGAGCATGTTTTCCCATTGTAGTTGTAATAATCTTTGTACACTACACTATAAACTCTATAGAACTCAATTTAGGTTGAGAAAACATAGACAAGAAATAATCGTTTTTGAAGCAATTGATTGCTGAACTCAATTCAGGTTGAGAAAACATAGACAAGAAAACATTTGTTTGGATGAATCCTTTTATCTTATTCACAGAGAGATCCAGAGACTAAAGTGATGATAGATTCTGTAGTGACAAGAAAATATCGTTGCTGAAGGAATTGATTCCCAAACGCAAGACCAACAAATTCTTTCCTGTTTGTATACCAAACTCATGTCAAGCTGCATCATTTCATCAAAAATATGATCACAAATATAAAAACTATTTTAGAATAGATTAACCAAGAAGAAGAAGAAGAACTCTTTTTAATGTAAACCAGAAGTAAAAAATGAGAAGAAAATGAAAAGCAAGAATGAAAATGGAAATGGAAGATCCACTGTAACTGGTTCCCAAGCTTTGAAATTAATTGATGAGGTTTATGTGGAAGAACAGACATTGGCATACATGAAACGGTTGGATGGTCGGCTTTCAAAGAAATTGATGTAACTTTTGCGTTTGGTGTCCGTTTTGGGCCTATAACCCCATTTCGGAAAGGTAACGAGCGTTTCGGATTGAACTCATTGCATTGCTATGATGTACGAGGGTTTTTGGGCATTTGAAGTCATTTAGTGTGTCAAAACAGCATTTGAAGTGTTTGTGTTATTTATTTTCAGCATTTGTTATTTCCATTTTGTAGCCCAGCCCATTTTGGAACTGCTGGTCCAGTAGGTTATCTTTTCTTTCATATTTAAGACGCTGTAAGACGCCTCCTAGAATTTTCTTGGTTGTTCACTAAATAATAAAAGTTTGTTTTTAAATTCAATCCGTTTGGTTATTGTTGTCGTGTGTTTGTAGATTCAATCTACATCATTTTGGTATCAGAGCATGGTGCATGGGAGAGGACGTGGTGGTCGTGGTGGCCAGATTGAGGAAGTTACAGATCTGCATAATCAAGTTGAGGCGTTGACAATCCGATTTGATCAATTCATGAAGTGGGCGGCAGAGGTTGTGCAGAACGGAACATCTCCTGCTCCTCTATGTCGTGCCCCAGTGAGTGATGGTGGAGGTGGATCTGAATCAGGGGAGAGGTCGGATGAGGAGACCTTGTCAGAGGCACGTGGCGATCGTGTTCAACAGCCTCGTGTGCAACAGCAGGACGCGTTTCAGCGATGGGAATCCAGATTCAAGGTTGATATACCTGAATTTCATGGTGGAATTGAGGCAGATGAATTCCTCGATTGGCTGGCGACAGTAGAGAAGATCTTGGATTACAAAGAAGTGCTCGACAATAAAAGGGTACCTTTGGTGGCGACCCGTCTGCGTGGTCGTGCTGCTGGGTGGTGGCAGCAACTGAAGCAAAATCGGATCCGTTAGGGTAAGGCGAAAATCCAGTTGTGGGAAAAAATGAAGAAACAGTTGAAGGCAGCGTTTCTTCCCTTTAATTATTCCAGGACTTTGTATTAGTGCTTACAGAATTTGAGACAAGGCAATCGATCTGTAGATGCTTATTCCACAGAGTTTTACCAACTGATAGCACGAAATGATGTGGGAGAATCAGAAGACCAGTTGGTAGCGCGCTATATTGGTGGACTACGATTGAATTTGCAAGACGTCCTAAATATGTTCTCGTCGGTATCTGTTTCTGAGGCTCACCAGTCAGCACTTCGAGTTGAAAATCAACAACAACGTTGTTCTGTAGTAGGCATTTCAGGTGGTCCATCTGGAGGTGGGGGTCGACAATTCGTCCAAATCCCACATCTGGTCCGTCCCAATCTTTTATATCTAGGGGTCGAGGCGTTGATCGGAACACTCGGCCAGTGGTTCCTCCAACCGCTAATCCGAGTGGCTGGGCTCCTCCTGGTGGACGAGGGCGTGGAAGTCAGTGTTTTGGTTGTCGTGGTTTTGGTCATTTGAGGAAGAACTGTCCATCTCATGGGCAGCCACGCCCAGGTTTGTTCATTGGAGGGACAACACAAGCCGATGTTAACGATCCTGTTCATGTGGAGAATGAAGAAGAAGAGGCTGAAATTGTGCATACAGGTGACACGGGGCCTCTTTTGGTGGTTCGACGAGCGTGCCTTACGCCTAAGGGGTCGTCTGAGGACCTGTAGTGAAACAATATCTTTCTGTCTACATGTACCATTGGAGGAAAGGTGTGTAGGTTCATCATTGATTCGAGCAGTTGCGAAAATGTGATATCTGAAGCAGCTGTGCAAAAGCTGCAGTTAAGCACCGAACCTCATCCTGCTCTCTATAGCCTAGCATGGTTGAGACGAGGTAATGAAATTTGTGTTGGTATCTTTTTCTATTGGCAGTGTGTATCGTGATAGTGTTTGGTGTGATGTGGTGCCGATGGATGCGTGTCATTTGTTGTTGGGTCGTCCATGGCAGTTTGATAGGGATGTGTGCCATGAAGGACACGAAATGAATATACATTCACATTTTCGGGTAAAAAGATTGTACTAATACCCTCCAAAGATACGTAGTGTCTGTCTTCGGTAGGAGACAGTAGTAATCTACTTTCCCGATCTTTGTTTGTGCGTGAGATGCTGGCAGAAGGTGTTGTACTGTTGTTAGTGGGAACTGAGGTGATAGGAGTGTCGACAGTTCCTATGGCAGGCGAGGGAACGGGTCTTCACCCCAAAGCTGCTGCCTTGGTGTTTGAGTTTCATGATGTGTTTCCGGATGACCTTTCACAGGGTCTTCCATCTTTGCGGGATATGCAACATCACATTGATTTGGTACCGAGCGCGTTATTGCCTAATCGCCCACATTATCGAATGAGGCCAGTGGAACATGAGGAGTTGAGGAGACAAGTAGAAGAGTTGGTGTAGAAGGGGTACATCAGAGAGAGCCTCAGCCCGTGTGCAATCCCCGCACTCCTAGTGCCAAAAAAAGATGGGAGTTATCGGATGTGTAAAGATAGTAGGGCCATCAACAAAATAACAGTTCGTTATCGCTTTTCGATACCGTGGCTAGATGACTTGCTTGATCAGTTGGCCGGCGCAACTGTGTTTACCAAACTGGATTTGAAAAGTGGTTACCATCAGATAAGAGTCCGTCCTGGTGATGAGTGGAAGACAGCATTTAAGACACGGGAGGGATTATTTGAGTGGCTAGTTATGCCGTTTGGACTATCCAATGCACCGAGCATGTTCATGCGGGTGATGAACCAAGCACTTCGACTGTTTATTGGTAAGTGCGTTGTTGTATACTTCGATGACATATTGGTGTACAGTGGGTCGGAGGAGTCTCATGGTGTGCATTTAAGGGAAGTCCTTACTGTTTTACGCAAGGAGAAGTTCTTTGCAGCCACTAAGAAGTGCGTGTTCTATACCGATAGTGTTTTGTTTTTGGGGTATGTTGTCTCAATCGGTGGGGTAACAGTGGATACAGTTAAGGTTGATGCGATTTGGCAGTGGCCGCGTCCATAGTCAGTTTCTGATGTACGGAGTTTCCATGGTTTAGCGTCGTTTTATCGACGATTTATTTAGCACTTCAGTACCATCATGTCTCCCATTACTGATTGCAGGAAGGAGAGTAAGTTTCAGTGGACACTCGAGGCTGAGAAAGCGTTTTTGATCTTTAAGGAGCGTCTAACTTCAGCCACGATACTTGCGTTGCCTGATTTCACAAAACCTTTTACATTACATTGTGATGCCTCTAAATTGGGTATCGGAGCTGTCCTCAGTCAGGAAGGAAAACCAGTAGCTTATTTCAGTCAGAAGTTGGCAGGGGCTGGTGGAGCTATAGCACTTACGACGCAGAGCTTTATGCTGTTGTTCAGGCCATTCGCCATTGGCGACATTATCTGTTTTAGCGAGAATTTGTCTTATACAGTGATCATGAAGCCCTCAAGCATTTGTCAAGCCAGGAGTCTATATCTGCCCATCATGCATCATGGGTTGCCTTTTTGCAGCAGTTCAACTTTGTCATTAAACATCAGGCTGGTTCTTCTAATCATGTGGCAGATGCGCTCAGTCGGCGGCATGAGTTATTTGAGACCTTTGTCTCTCTTTATGCTGATGACCCTTATTATGGCCCCATCTATCACAGTTTACTACAGGGACCCCATTCCTCTTTTTTGTTAGAGGATGGGTATGTGTTTAGAGGTGTTCAGTTGTGTATACCAGATTGCAGCTTTCGTCTGAAATTGATTGAGGAGTTTCATGGTGAAGGTCATGCTGGGCGAGATCGTACTTTGGCTTTGATTAGCGCTTCATTTTTCTGGCCTACTATGCGTTGTGAAGTGGAGAAGTTTGTCTCACGATGCAGGGTGTGCCACGTGGCAAAGGGGAAAGCCACAAAGGCTGGTCTTTATCGACCCTTACCAGTGCCTTCAGCTCTGTGGACTGATATTAGCATGGATTTTGTCCTGGGTTTACCGCGCACACAACGTGGTAATGATTCCATCTTTGTGGTGGTAGATCATTTTTCTAAAATGGTGCACTTCATTCCCTGCAAGCGCACCACTGATGTCGTTAAGGTTTCTCAGCTATTTTTCAGAGAGATTTATCGGTTGCATGGGTTGCCCACTTCCATCGTGTCTGACAGAGACACGAGGTTCATCGGTCACTTTTGGCAGAGTTTATGGAAGTCAGTTAACACGTCGCTCAATTTTAGTAGTGCTTATCACCCTCAAACTGATAGGTAAATAGAGGTAGTTAATCGTTCTTTGGGTGACTTGTTGCGGTGCTTGGTTGGGGATAATCTACGCTCATGGGATCAGCGGCTTAGCTAGGCAGAGTTTGCGTATAATCATGCTAGAAATAGAAGCACCGGTTTCAGTCCGTTCCAGGTTCTGTATAGTATTCTGCCCCGCAACCCTGTTGATTTATTGACTCTGCCCTCTAAGACTCGGCTGCATGGGACAGCTGTTGACTTTGTTTGTAATTTGCAACAAGTTCACGAGGAAACACGAGCTAATCTGCTAGAGTCCAACCGTAAGTATAAAGAGGCGGCTGATCGACATCGACGTCTTGTTGAGTTTGACGTTGGGGATTATGTGTGGGCGGTACTGACTAAGGATCGAGTGCCATCTCATGAGCATTCGAAGTTATCACCTCATACCATTGGTCCAGTGGAAATTGTGGAGAAGATCAACCCCAACGCCTATCGCCTTCGACTTCCTTCCCATATACGGACTTCTGATGTGTTTAATGTAAAGCATCTTTGCCATACCATGGAGACAACGTGGGAAATAGTGCTACTGGTTCTGATTCGAGGGCGAATCCCATTGATCCCGGGGAGAATGATGAGGTTTATGTGGAGGAACAGGCATTGGCATACATGGAACGGTTGGATGGTCGGCTTTCAAAGAAATTAATGTAACTTTTGCATTTGGTGTCCGTTTTGGTCCCATAATCCCATTTTGGAAAGGTAGCGAGCGTTTCGGATTGAAGTCGTTTAGTGTGTCAAAATAGCATTTAAAGTTTTTGTGTTATTTATTTTTAGCATTTGTTATTTCCATTTTGTAGCCCAGCCCATTTTGGGACTGCTCGCCCAGTAGGTTATCTTTTCTTTCATATTTAAGACGCTGCAAGACGCCTCCTAGAGTTTTCTTGGTTGTTCACGAAATAATAAAAGTTTGTTTCTGAATTCAATCCGTTTGGTTATTGTTGTCGTGTGTTTGTAGATTCAATCTACATCATTAATTTAACTTATATCTGAATCCTTGAAATTGATGGGAATAAGCCAAATCTGTCAAAATAAGGTGTAGTAAATTCGGGAACTAGAAAAAAGTTACTGATACAAATATTCCAAAATATTGAAAGGAGACCCTAATTCAGTATTATTCATCAATACATACAAACTTGAAAGTTAGTGTTTAACCATAAAGAGCTTACTCAATATTGATAGATTACCACATAATTCTATAGATTACTCAATGATCAATGGATTTTCTCAATTATCAGGTGTCATTGATATAATTACCACTGAAATCAAGGATTTCAAACCTCCTTAAACCCGAGATTTTTCTTGGTCTATATCCTGAAAAGATCTTTTACCAAATACAAAGAAAATAATATTAATTTTACTTAATAAATTATTAGAAAATAAAGCTCAACTGCAGCTTAGTGGACAACAATGCTAGCATCCATCTCAAGCTCACCTGGATGACAAGTTTGACCACACACTTCTGGAAGCAAGAGAGGGAAGGATTATGGAAGGTAGAGGAGAAACCTAAGGAATATAGTGGCTATTGGGCATTATGCAATTTTAGCTGAATCAGTTATGCAATTATCCATTTTGTATTAGGCAATATTCTTTTGTATTCTTTTGTATTTTAACAAGTTCTCTATAGTTGGTTAGGCAATATTCTTTTGTATTTTATATATCGTAGTAGAATGGGTTAAATCCATCAATGACTACTCAATTTTATACTTACGTCATCATAGCCACCCAGTTTGATTATGTTTTACCATGGTCACCCAATTTCATATATATATATATATATATATAAGAAATTAAATTTTAAAGAATTGAAGAACAATTAAATAATCTTTCAATTCAAAAAATATATATTTAAAATCTTCAAAAACAAATAGAAAAAGATATTTCTTCTACTATTCCAAATGCTTTTTGGGATTGTAAGAAACATGTGGTATCTTTTCCATACAATTCTGATTTTCATGAATCAAATATTCCTACTAAATCTCGTCCTATTCAAATGAATAAAGAATTGTTAGACATTTGTATCAAGGAAATCAATGATTCACTTGATAAAGGTTTAATTCATCTGAGAAAATCTCCTTGAAATTGCTCAGATTTCTATTTCAATAATATTTGGCCTAAAAAATGCTCCTTCTGAATTTTGAATAATTATGAATGATATTTTTAATCCTTTTTCAAATTTCATTATTTTTTATATTGATGATGTTCTTATATTTTCAGAAACTATAGAACAACATTTCAAATATATCAATACATTCAAGCATGTTATCAAGAAAAATAGTTTAGCAGTTTCTACTAAAAGGTTGTTTTATGTCAAATAAAAATAAGAATTTTAGCTCATAGTATTCAAAATGGTTCAATTATTCCAATTTAGAGAAGTCTAAATTTTACTAAAAAATATTCTGGTAAAATTTTAGACAAATCTTCTCTTCAAATATTTCTTGATTGTGTCAATTATGTTGACGACTTTATCAAAGAGATAAAGTTGATCTTTGCTCCTCTTTTCAAAATACTACAAAAGTGCTTGGACCCATGGAGTCACGAGTGATTTAGGCTTTGGTGGAGTGTTAAAGCAGATTCTAAAAGAGTCAAGTCAAGAGCAGTTGGTTAGGTTCCATAGTGGTGTATGGATTGGCCCTCAAAAAGAACTATTCAACCATCAAAAAAGAAATTTTATCAATAGTTCTAGGTATTTCAAAGTTTTAAGATAATTTAACCAATAAACAATTTATTTTCAAAACTAATTACAAAGCATCAAAAAAGTTTTACAAAAAGAAGTCAAAAATCTTGTTTCAGAGCAAATTTTTGCTAGATGGCAAGTCATTTTACCTTGTTTTGATTTCAAAATACTATATATATATATATATATATATATATATATATATAAGGAAAATCAAACTATCTTGCAGACTTCCTCACAAGAGAATTCATACAATCTTGAGAGAAACGAGATATGAACTTTTCAAAAGTTGATAGAAAAAATTCAAATTTCAGATAAAATCCCTTTTTGGGAAATTCTTCAAAAAATTATGAAGATCAAAATTTCTCAAGCAAAGAACCATCTTCTTTGAAGAAAGGTAAATGTTACTTTCAATCAGATTTCTTTTTAGGAACTAAATCAAAGGTTTATGAATTTAAAACTTACAAAAAACTTTCCAAATTTCAAAAAGATAATTTAGATGATAATCTTATTACTTATTATCAAAGAAATAATAAGGATATTATTAGATGTCTCAATAATACTGCTAAAATTTTTTACAATAGTAATAAAATTATAAAAATTTCAAAAAATATGAAAAACTTCAATATCCTTCAAAAGAATTATCTTTCAAAATTCATTCTTCCTAAAGAAGAATAGAAAATGTCTTATGAAGAAAGTTTTACCACTTTCTAAGTTTTACCACTTTCTAAAGACATTTATCAAAATATTATCAATAGAGATCATACTTGTACTCAAACATTCAAAAATATTATATTCAAAATATTTGATAACTTCTATTTCAATGGCTTTGACCCTTATGAAAGTTATCATATACTTCGTTTTACCCTCAAAGGTATTTCAATCATTAATGTTAGTAATGAAGAAATTCGTCAAATAATTGAATGGGGATTTATTTCCTCAATATACATTGATTCAAAAACAAAAATCGACATCTCGCTTTTTAATAGCTCCCTCAAAAGAGTTATTGATAATTTTTTTTTTGAATTCAAAGTCAGAACTATCAAAATTGAATTCTCAACCATTATTCTTAGAGAAAATTGCAGTCGAAGTACCAAACCTTTCATTTATTAGCAGACTTTGCCCAAACATTTGATTTGTGCCACTGTGAATACCAAACCTTTAAAAAATATGCAACTCAAGTCCAAAATGACGGTTTCCGTCTGTTTGACCTCAAAATCCATCAGTTGACCCCAAAATCCTTCAGTTGACCCCAAAAATTAAAAATTTAATAATTTGACCACATAAGACAAGGCTAAAATGGTCATTTTACCATTTTAATATTAATTAATTAATTAAACTAATATATATATATATACACACACACACACACACACACACACATGTACATACAACCTCTGTATGTATTTCTTCTTTCTTCTCATCCCCACTTATATAATAATGGGGAAAACCAGTCTCACCATATGCCACCCTCCACCCACCGCCGGTAGTGCCATCACCGTCCGGCCATACCCGTAAATCATTGCCCCCACTCCCACCTGTAAAAAATTTGGAGTAAAAACTTCCCATTATCAAATCTCAAGTTCCCCATGGAACATGAATAGAAAAATATTTAGGAGATTTAGAAATTGGAAAAGGAGCAATTTCTGATTTCCAATTCCAAGGTTCTTTGTGAGTTTTGACTTGGTGGAAATGAATTACAGAAACTTTCAAGGGATGAAAATTAGGGTTTGAAAAATATGATTTCCTTAAGTGGTGGGTAGTTGTAGCATGCGACGGTGGGTGTTTGTTGCACGCGATGGTGGGTGATTGTAACAAGCGATGGTTGGTGGTGCTGTGTTTTGGTGGGATTGAGGGATGGGGGTCGGGGTTGTTGGAGAAGATGACCAATTTTCATTTTTCCCTTTTTTATTGTTTTATATTAAAATGGTAAAATGACCATTTTAGCCTTGTCTTATGTGGTCAAATTATTAAATTTTTAATTTTTGGGGTCAGCTGAAGGATTTTGGGGTCAATTGATGGATTTTGAGGTCAAACATACGGAAACCGTCATTTTGGACTTGAGCTGCATATTTTTTAAAGGTTTGGTACTCACGGTGGCACAAATCAAAGGTTTGGGCAAAGTCTGCTAATAAACGAAAGGTTTGGTACTTCGACTGCAATTTTCCCTTATTCTTAAATGGATTGCTGAAAAAGAAAAATTCAATAACACTCTTTTTATTGAAGAGTATTTTCCAGCCTAACAAATTGTTACTATTTGGAGTACTTCGTCTGGAAATCTTCCAATATCATATTTAAATATCTCATCAAAAGTTTATGCTCATGGAGAAAAGGAGATTATATTCAAAAATCATATCGAAATCCACTATGGCAGCAAAGAAAATACTCGGAGAAAATATTGACAATTCAAAATTGTAATTAATGTTTCATGGTGAACATTATGCCATTTTTACTGATAAAGGAAAATGGACTCAAATTCAAGTTTCCTTGATTAAAAAAATATTTGATGATGAATTATCAATGTCTCAACATTGTTTTGATGATTTATACAATCAAAATGATGAACCATTCCAAGGACCCAATTTCAATTTTGATGATGATGAATTATTTAACATCAATAATATGCTTGAATGGTTGACAAATTTAGGCCTGTTTGAGCCCCATTATTTCCTCATTAAAATGAAAAATATGATCGTTATCCATCACATCAAGTCACCATATTTTATTTTTTATCTCTTCTGTGAGGCCCATAAAGGCTATATTTTTCATTCTCATTTTTACAATAATGTAACTCAAACAGGGGCTCAATGTCCAAAGTTGATGTATTTCAAGAATTATCAAAGTGACTAAAGTTGATCAACTTTTCAAAAAGTGAAGAAAAATTAAAGTTGATTGAAGACTTCACGAGGATGGTGCAAAAGTTTCAAAAGAAGCAATTATTCAAGATTCCTTCTCCAAAATTGAAAAAATTTTCAAGTTCGAATCTCAAAAATTCAAGTATAAAAACAAATCAAGTGTTCAAAATCTCCTCAGAGTTTATTGAGTATAGCTCACAAAAGAGAATTGATTTAGCGAAAGATAAATCATTCTCAAGATAGTTTAAAAAATCTTTGTATTCTTTTACTGTCTTTATTCTTCAATCTTTCAATTCAAAGTTTTATTTCAAAATTCATTTCAATATTTGTAATTCAAATTTTCAAATATCAATAAAATTACTTTCATTTCAACATTTGTCTATTTTCACTTCTACTCTTCTCTACCTGGACCCATTTTGTTTATAGAAAGTTACACAAAAGGGTTTCAAATTTTAATCAATTAGTTTCAATGATTTTAGTAACGAAAGATTCAAAATTTTTTATTTGCTCTTCTATAGATCGAGATATATAAATGAAATTAGTGAAAAGGGTGAAAGGAAATTAGGTGGCCATGTTGATATAAAATCAAATTGGGTAGCCATGGTATTACTAAATATAAAGTTCAGTGGCCAATGGTAAAACAAAATCCAATGGGTGACCAATAAACACTAAATATAAAGTTAGTTGGTCATTGGTGAATTTAACCCGTAGTAAAATTGTACAGAGAAATACACATGGGAATTAATACAATCATAGATTCTCTAATAGCTTTGCATTCAAACTTTTTCTGTTTGTACATCCTTTTTTTTTTTTTTAAATAATATTAGCTCGTTAATAGTATGAAAAGTACAAGAAATCCCTTTAAGTACTCAGCATCTGAGGCATGAAGAAATGCTTCACATTCTTGATTACGGGTATTTTCATAGGAGAGCAAAGAGAAAAAAAAAAAGAAAAGGAAAAAAAAAAAAAAAGGAGAAGTACATTTTAAACTGTAAATTTTACAAGCTGGTCTAGTAAAAGAGAGGTGCCAAGATACTTTCATTTTCAATCCAGCTTGCTAAATAATTCGACACAAACGAGAGATTTCTAAACTCTTGAAAAGGAAGAAATAGAGCCGTATTAAAGTACCAATGCCCGGAACTCTGGTCCCTGGTGGAATTCAGATTCAGGTTGTAACGCTCCGAAATCTTTTTCAATTATTTTTATTTTTTTAAAGTAAAAATAGACTCGAGGTGTTACCAAACATCTTCTTTATCTAATTTAAGAGGAAATATCACTTTTATTAAGTTCTTGAAATTGTGATTGATAATTCAATAACAATAAGATAACAATTTAAGTAAAATTTTCATATTAAATATAATCTTGAAATATTCCATTTCAAACTATTAATTTAAAACTTAACATAAAATTTTGAATGCTTGAACTCTAAAAAATATTAAATAACGTGCAAAAAAATTAACATAAAGATATTCTTGTAATAAAAGTTGACAATTATATATTCTAGAAATTTTATTTGACGATCCCATAAGTATCACTCGATCAATCTTTCACATATCCACACGACCCATTCTAATCTGAAAAGTATTGTAAGATTTAGTATTTTGAAAACACTCAGTAAGAATATGTGCATATTCTTATTAACATGAGATAAATATACAATGACATAGCATACAAACATTTCTTAGATTTAGAGCAAATTGGTCGTGGCGTCCAATAGCTCTAGGAATTTCTTAAAAATTTCTATATTCCGTAGGATTTACATATTTAAGCAAACAGTCCATCCGTAGGATTTAACATAGGAAACGACCCGAAGGCCTTATAGTATTTCATGCCGAAATTTTATTAAAATTTACTACTTTGCACAATGTATTCTTACTTCAATTTGATACCAAATAAATCTGGAAATATGATTTTAAAATAATAGTAAAAGGAAATTACTTCTAACAAGGTGTACGTGTATCAAATTGTAAGAAAAGAAGTTTTATATTCTAAAAGAAAAACTCTAACCATATATATAAAATTCGGACATAACTCCAAGTAGGTCAATGACTTTTCAGTTTGGTCATCTATTTACAAATGTATGAGATGTAAATAAAAGAGTTATATGGGGATTAATTAAATTAATTATTACGAATTAATCATGTTTAACTTATTATATCAAAATATTCCGTTTCAAATTCCAGTAATCGTACAGAATTCAAATGAAAGTTTATCTTTTTATTATTTTTATATTAATGAAATATATGATTTAAATTACTTTTCTTTCTATCAAGATAACTCGGATATAAATAGTTCAAAATTTTTTTTTCGTGGGCCCAATTTATTTTATTTAACACAAACTAAAAAACAGGTATAATATTGATACTTCCAAAATATTGAAATATTTGACCCAAATAACTTACATGACAAATTTTAAAAAGTACTTGCAACTAATATAAATCATTTATGCAAATAAGTAGATCGCATTTATCAATTGAACTTTTGGACTTCATTCTGGCGACAGAACTAAACATGGACTATTTCATTTGCTAAATGATCAATATTAGATTTAGGCCCATATGAAAAATAGCAAGAAAATCGGGGTGTTGCACAGATTGATCACTCTCTCAGTCGCATTGCTGCATTGAACCACACACCAATTACGATAGTCAGATGCAGTCTCATTACCAACCAGTGACGACAAGGTTTTTCCATATGGGAAGTCTGATTGCTTTGAGCAGCAAAATAGCAATTTACTCTTCCTCCAAACTCCCTAAACAATATCATTTGCTGTGTAGTGAAACTGAAAACATAACCAATAAAAATAGCCAAAAATTTCCATGTTTCTTGTCAATCGACAGATTTTTCCCTTTTTTAAATAAACACTGTTGCAAAATTCTTATATATAGGTGGAGTTGGTGTATGTGTTTTTTCCTTTTACTAGAATTCTTTGCGTGGTGTATTTGACCAAATTGTCCAATTATTAGACACTATAAACTGATGACAATATACGAATCTTGGAACTTTTTTTTTTTTTTTTTTTTTTTTTTTTTTTTTTTTTTTTTTTTTTTTTTTTTTTTTTTTTTTTTTTTTTTTTTTTTTTTTTTTTTTTTTTGCAGGTAAAAAAAGGTACACATATTTATAACTAAACAAAAGTGCCTTCATGGTTTTTTTTTCCTTCGTAAGCACTGTTAACAAAATTCCCAGTTACAGCATAATTAATGCACAGACAAGTTACATTCCTTAAATTCCAAATAATAGTAACTAAGGCATATAAACTTTCATCTAATAATAAGATATTTAAATTCTTGATTACAATCAAATAATTGGTTGATTGACAGTTGGAGGAAGAAGGCACATTTTTTTTTTTTACATTCCAAACATTTTCTTTGTGCAAATTAAAGAAATTCTAAAATCCTCCACACCCATCAAGGACTCCATTTGTCTACAACTACAACTTTTTTCAAACATGAGAAGATTTTCATTGTCCATTTTAAGAGTGGTAAACGTTTGTTTCGACTTTCTCTCCATGCCTTCTGGTATGACGACATGGGAAGCAAAACTTAAAGACTTACATCTATTTCGTGAATTATGGTCCATTGTTTGCTCTCAGTGCGAAGCTTTCTATCCATGCCTTGTGGTTTCCTCTTTCGTATAATGTCACTGAAGGATATAAACAAGTTTTTAGTTTGAAGCAAAACCTGTAATTCGTACCTTTGTCACTAATGCTCTGTGAAAGAACGTTATCATTTTGCATGAAAAATCGTTGGCCATTGATTAATTGTAAACAACTGCTTATATATATATAATACATTTTCATTTGTTTTGAATGTAATTGACGCAGTTTACATATTGAAATTATCAAGTATTTTATGGTTTTTAGATTTTATTACTTTATAATAATTTTTCATTGTTTCCGTTGATTAAAGTTTTGCTTATGGTAGCATAATTTTATTTATTATTATTTTTTTAATAGTAGATCAGGAATCTACTGTGGCATTCTAAAATTTCCTTTTGGAATAAGATTCAATTTTATTGTATAAATAAGACCACTTGGGTCTTTTGAAAAAAGTTTTGCAGTCATGAGTAAATCAACATGAACTAAAAGATTGTTGGTGATTTTCGTGTTCTCAAACTTTTGTGTGCGCTACTTGAAAGGTGTATTTTATGCATTTATGTTGACTTCTAAACTTGCTTATTTATTGATAATTATGTAGATATGTACTTAATTTTGTGTAAATTATATTAATTGTAGGAAAAATTCTAACTTTGATACAATTAGCATGAAAATGACTTTTTGAAGCTTAAATGGAGTTTATTTGGAGCGATTGAAGATTAACCAGAATGCAAATGATTGATGAGAAGAATTGAAAGATCATTTAGAAGAAATTTATAAGATTTGGGAGTTAAATTCGACAATTAGAAAGTTCGAGGACCAAATTACCTACTTTTGGAACTTAAGATGGACAAATTTCTAATGATTATGAAGTTTTGGGGACTAATACCGAAGATTTTTGAAATTTAAATATCTAGGGAGCTAATTGCTGAAAATTAGTATAAATTTCTAATCAAAACTTAGCCCCTGTTTTAACCTTATTTTTTCCAAAACTTATTGTCAACCACACTAATTTTACACGTAAATTCAAAATTAGTCTATATTTTTTAATCACTATTCCAAGATATATTTTGCCAAAAATGGGTATCAAATGAACGAATTTCAGTTTTCTGAAACTCAAGGGCGGACCAAGGTCGACCCTAGACCATTTTTTTTTTTTTTTTTTTTTTTTGGCTGTCTGGCCTTTCTGGCTGGTTGTTGGATTTTGTTATTTTTTCAAATTTTCTTGATCCGTTCTGACTACTTTTTGAAGTACAATTATCAAAATTCTTCCACCTTGAAATTGACCATGTTTTGGCCAGTTTCATCATATAAAATTAGGGAAAAAATTAGATAACAAAGGGAGACAAAAATCAAAGGAAAAAAAAATCAAGAAACTGAGATACTAAAGTTCTTAGCTCAGAAGACGATGATACCGTCATTGTTTGGTCTTCATTATTTCCACAATACATTTTTCTTTCTTATTTTTAGCCACATTCTTCAATAAAATAATATTACATATAAATCTAAAACTTTTTCATCTTTTTTAACCACACATTACCCATCAAAATACTATTTCAAAATGCATTTTGGGCAAAGAAATTGGGCTGAAACGGGCATTTGGTGTCAGATCGTCAACTTTTTCTTATTTCCCTTCAAACCTAGTGAGATACTTCAATTTTTCTTGTATTTTTATTTTTATTTATTTTTATTTTTTTCATTCACTCACATCAGTTACATGCAAACTGAAGGAATTAGAATAATGCATGCATAAACTTGAAGTTTCCGATTTACATACATTTGGCTATGTATATGCATTGAATGTAACATTCATGGTAAACATAGCTCATGTCACTTGCTCCAAAGCCAAAGTCGAATGCTTCTGTGAGTAACAATTTAACCAAACCTTCCAATTGCATGCATCAGGAATTGAACTTATGACTTTTTCCCAACTCAGTATCAAATATGCTCTAAGTTTTAGAATATGCATGTATATGTGATCATTTTAAGTACTCAGAATCTCAGATTGCAATTTTAATTTCTTCATAAAGTTTTGAGTTATTGCAACACCAGTTCAATGCGTATACACAAATGAAATATTATCATAGAATTCAAATTTTGCTGAATTTCAGAAATGGGATGCTACATTTAAATATTTTATCTAAACAGAATTTAATCGTTGATTCATGCAGAACATTAAACATAATGGAAATTATATAAGCATACCAGGAATGCATTTGAAATATAACATTTCATATTCTAAATACAAAAATAGAATATAAAACATCAGTCTTGAGATTGTTCAAAAATTTGGAGCATAATTAAAAACGTGCATGCAGATACGGCATAATCGGTTTCGACTTACTGAAACAAAGATATGCCCATGAAAATATGCAAAAATTCGAAGAAGATAAAATAAAGCGAGTTATGTGATTGAAAATCTTATTAAGAAATGTTTCACCCCTACAATGGTGCTAACATGATCAAATGGATCTTGTCTCTCAAGATCCAACTCTTCTTCCAAATTAATAGAGTATAATATTAATTTTATTAGACGAACTAAAACTTGACTATACTCTTCTAGGCTGGATGATATTGATTCAAAATATCAAACATGAACTCAAAAATAATTTAGAATTATTTTGATGGAGTTTGGAGAAAGAACGAACTAGAAATCAATTATTTTAAATTGATTTGGAGTGAAGAAAATTGAATTCAGTTTTATAATTGGATTTCTTAAAACGTGCACAATTTGATATAAATTAATCTTTGATAATTAGATCACACTTTTTTAGATTGTGTCATGATCTAATAGTCTAGATCGCTCCCTATTAAAAGGCCATGACTTTTTATTATGCACATTTTTTTAGTCACACGATCTGAAAAATCATTAGTATTCAATATGCATACTTTGCATTTGAAATGTCGTGACTAATTATATCACAACTGGAGACCTTTCTAATTCATACTTAATAAAATAACTAAATCTTATCTATAAAAATCATTAAATTCCAACAGTAATATGCCACACTGACGTCTTGCAAAGAGTTTAAGTTGACCAGTCCAAGAGGATTGTCTCTCCTAAGTTGTTATAGCAGATATCCAAACTCTCGACTTGATGTAGATTTGAGTATGTTGCTGGATTTGTTCCACTAGGATTGTTGTGGGACAAGTTTAGTGCACGGATCTCCCTTAACTCTCCAAGTTCCTCTAAAATATCACCATATAATTTATTAGAAGATAGATCAATTCTTGACATGTGGTTGAGGATAGCTACACTAATAAGAATACGGTTTTTTTCTTTGTTGTAATATTGTAATTTTCCCAATAGTGAATCCGAATTCTTCTATTTTTTGGAGAGACACATGATAGGCCCTTTCAGACTCAATCCTATCCATGTATGACCTAAATGTGACTACTGAAGAAAAGGTATCCCCTCGAACCATTCTAGACTTCATCTTGATTAGCTCTAGTGTTATGTTACCCAAACAGTGCGGTATCTAACCATTGAGGCTATTATAAAATAGATCTATCATATAAAGCCTTATTCGGTATTGTTGGTAAGGAATTATGGCTTCAAGATTGTTGCCTCAAAGTAGAATAATGCTACGCTCAATAGATAGCCAATCCATTTAGGGATACTTACTATGAATTTGTTCTCTAAGCTCTTGCAAAAAATAAGGTCTCCAGGGACAAATAAAATTGCTAGGTAAAGGCAATATTCGCTAAAGATCTTTACTAAAATATTATGGTCACTAATTAGTCAGTGAATATCTTTAATGACCAATGACAAGTGGTCGCTGAATCATATTATTCAACGATAAAAACAATGGTCGGTAACAGGCTCGAAGTAGGTTTAAAAAAAGTTGGTTAATTTGCATCCTTTTGCGACCAAATGTTGGTTAGTGAAAGTAGTAAATAAAAATTACTATATTTCAACAACCAATATTTGGTTGGTGAAGATATACCAACAATGACCAAATATTGGTCTATGAAGAATAATTGATAAAAAATAATGATTTATGCAAAACGTAGAGGAAATTTTCAGGGTTAAACTACAGGATTTTTAAAAATGATGATGTGACAGTTCTTTGTTTTTTCATTTACTATTTATACTTTTTCTTTACTCATAGCAACTACATTTGTTTTGAATTTCTATACTGTTTCAGTGGAATTCCCCTGTATGTATAGACTCACTCAAAAATCGGTAATTGTTAAAATAATTTTTTAATGTTAAGATTTGGGGTTCCATCTTGCGGGGCATGTTAAGAAACTTTCTTACTTGAAAGTAAGTTTGGAGACAAAAAATTTGCTTTCTTTTTATAAGCAAAGCCCTGATATTCCCTATTTCATTGGTGGGTTTTGAAGTGCTAATTTTATTCCTTTGATTAGCAGGGTTGTGTGAACTTAAAAACCTCCAAGAGTTAGATCTTAGTTGGAATGAGTATGAAGGAATACTTCCTTCATGTGTTGCAAACATGACATCTCTTAGATTGGTTGAACTCTTACACAATACTTTCACCAGAAATATTGCCTCCTCTCCACTTACGAAACTCACATCGCTTGAATATATCTCCATTTCAAGTAACAACTTTCAAGTTCCAATTTCTTTCAAGGCATTCTTTAATCATTCCAGCTTTAATTTTTTATTTTTGGAAAACAATGAAATAATAAATGACGAGTTGGGAAATTTGGTTCCCAATTTTCATCTAGAGGTTTTTAGTATGCTAAACTCAAGAGGTTGTCCATCACTACCCAGCTTCCTCTACTATCAATTCAATTTGAGAATTCTTCATCTCTCAAATAACAGCATAGGATGGAATTTTCCAACTTGGTTGTTGGAGAACAACACAAGACTTAAGGGATTATACCTGATGGATAATGCTTTTACAGGACCTCTCAAGTTGCCAACAAGCATCAATCCCAACATGGAGAATTTTGATGTATCTAATAACAAGTTCAATGGACATGTTCCAACTAATATGACTTCAATTTTTCCAAACCTATTTGCATTAAACATGTCAACAAATATGTTTGACGGTTGTGTACCTTCCAGTTTCGATGACTTAAAATCTATAAGGTATATAGACTTGTCCAACAATAATTTGTCAGGCACAATTCTGCAGGAATTAGTTATGGGATGCTTTTTTCTACATTTACTAAAATTATCGGATAATAAATTGCGAGGACAAATATTTCCAGAATCTATCAACCTACAGTTCTTGAACAATTTATATCTGGATAAC
>NC_036246.1:17215549-17220779 GCF_002742605.1 Olea europaea var. sylvestris
CCAATTTTGTGAGATGGACCAACTAAGCATGATAGACCTTTCTTTTAATTTTCTTTCGGGTCAAATCCCACACTGCTTTGGTAACTTGACACTAGAGGTGACCGAGGAGAAGTCTGGATGGGTTGAAGAAGTATTCACTTCTTCACTTCAAACACTCTTGTCTTACATGGATGAGGTTGAATTAGAAACGGCCTGTCACGTGTTTCCACTCGAAACTGGATTTTTCAGATTAAATGATGTGCCAATTACAGGGAAATTCATAACAAAGAGAAATTCTTATACTTACAAAGGTAGCATCCTCAATTACATGTCAGGAATTGATTTGTCTTCTAATAAATTACATGGTAAAATTCCAGATGGCCTTGGAAATTTAAGTGAGATTCACTCACTCAACTTGTCGCACAACTATCTTATTGGAACAATTCCAAAAACATTCTAAAACCTACATCAGATTGATAGCTTTGATCTCTCCTATAACAACTTAGGTGGGAGGATCCCCACTGATCTGATCAAGTTAAATGTTTTGGCAGTCTTTAGTGTGGCACATAACAATTTAGCAGGTATGATACCAGAGAAAGGTCGGTTTGGAACATTTGATGAAGGTAGCTATCAAGGAAATCCTTATCTTTGTGGCCGTCCATTACCTAACGACTGTACTAGCACCGGATCAACACCTGTCTTGCCAACTGTTGATAATGAAAATGAGAAGTGCAGTTTCATGGACATGGAGTTCTTCTACATAAGCTTCATCATATCTTATTTATCTGTAGTGTTTTGCATTGCTACAGTTCTATTCATAAATCCTCACTGGAGAAAAGCATGTTTTCATTTCATTGAGGTTTATATAATTCATTTTTGAGGCCATGTCTTCTGGACAATATTCCCATTTTCCAAGTCAAGGTATCTGCTTTAATTCTCTATGAAGTTAATTATATACTATACTAACTTTTATAACTAATATATATTTACAATCTATCTAATTAATGTTGTAATTTTCTCTTTCTAGATTTGATAACTCGAAAGTAAAGACGCAGTAGAGCCAAATATAAAAGCATGGTAGGAAGCCAAGATGGCTATGTGTATGCATATTCAATCATGAAAGTGTGAAATGATTTTCAATACTGTACTTGTATTAATAGATGGGAATGTGATTTGTTTCCAAGCTAAATGTTTTTTGTTTGCGAAAAATAGTAAGGAGAAACGTGGCATTTGATTTCTAAAATAGCAATTGAGTATCAAACATTAATTTGATAAAAAGATTTATATTAGAGCTTCTTTTTCCTCCATATCTAGAATTTGTGCAGTATTTCTGAGTCGAATTTTGTCAAAGAGAGAGTGTGCTACCTATTGATCAGTTTGTTATTCTTGTTATCAAACGTAATTGTATCTTGGAGGGATCCTTTTTGGACTCTTCTTCTCCGGATGCAAATTTTCTTCAAAGCATTGAGTAATGACTTCTCTAAAGGTTTTTATCTTTGGCTGGGTGTGGAATCAATGGCACCCTTTCCAACGAGGTAAAATGGATTATATAAACCTCAATGGAATGAAAACATGCTTTTCTCCAGTGAGGATTTATGAATAGAACTGTAGCAATGCAAAACACTACAGATAAATAAGATATGATGACGCTTATGTAGAAGAACTCCATGTCCATGAAACTGCACTCCTCATTTTCATCATCAGCAGTTGGCAAGACAGGTGTTGATCCGGTGCTAGTACAGTCGTTAGGTAATGGACGGCCACAAAGATAAGGATTTCCTTGATAGCTACCTTCATCAAATGTTCCAAACCGACCTTTCTCTGGTATCATACCTGCTAAATTGTTATGTGCCACACTAAAGACTGCCAAAACATTTAACTTGATCAGATCAGTGGGGATCCTCCCACCTAAGTTGTTATAGGAGAGATCAAAGCTATCAATCTGATGTAGGTTTTAGAATGTTTTTGGAATTGTTCCAATAAGATAGTTGTGCGACAAGTTGAGTGAGTGAATCTCACTTAAATTTCCAAGGCCATCTGGAATTTTACCATGTAATTTATTAGAAGACAAATCAATTCCTGACATGTAATTGAGGATGCTACCTTTGTAAGTATAAGAATTTCTCTTTGTTATGAATTTCCCTGTAATTGGCACATCATTTAATCTGAAAAATCCAGTTTCGAGTGGAAACACGTGACAGGCCGTTTCTAATTCAACCTCATCCATGTAAGACAAGAGTGTTTGAAGTGAAGAAGTGAATGCCCCTTCAACCCATCCAGACTTCTCCTCGATCACCTCTAGTGTCAAGTTACCAAAGCAGTGTGGGATTTGACCCGAAAGAAAATTAAAAGAAAGGTCTATCATGCTTAGTTGGTCCATCTCACAAAATTGGTGAGGAATTGTACCTTCAAAATGGTTATTGCTGAGAAGAATAATGCTTAGGTGTGATAGATTGCCAATCCATTGAGGGATATTTCCGATGAACTTATTATATCTAAGATCTAATGACACTAAAGAAGAGCTATTATAAAATGCATACGTGAGCTCACCCTCCAATTGGTTATTGCTCAGGTAGACATGATGTATTCTTGATGGATTGAAGCAAGATGGGATTGAACCACATAACTTGTTCTCAGATAAATCTAAGAGGCTAAGATTATCGAGATTGCAAATTTCCTTCGGGATTGGACCCTTAAGCTAGTTGTTAGACAGAGAAATTTGATCCAATGCTATCATATCGCCTACTGATTTAGGAATTTTGCCCGACAAACGGTTGTTACTAAGGTCTAACACTAAAAGAGGGATGGTTGACAAGCTCTTTGGAATGGTGCTTGAGAACTCGTTGCTATCCAGATATAAATTGTTCAAGAACTGTAGGTTGATAGATTCTGGAAATATTTGTCCTCGCAATTTATTATCCGATAATTTTAGTAAATGTAGAAAAAAGCATCCCATAACTAATTCCTGCAGAATTGTGCCTGACAAATTATTGTTGGACAAGTCTATATACCTTATAGATTTTAAGTCATCGAAACTGGAAGGTACACAACCGTCAAACATATTTGTTGACATGTTTAATGCAAATAGGTTTGGAAAAATTGAAGTCATATTAGTTGGAACATGTCCATTGAACTTGTTATTAGATACATCAAAATTCTCCATGTTGGGATTGATGCATGTTGGCAACTTGAGAGGTCCTGTAAAAGCATTATCCATCAGGTATAATCCCTTAAGTCTTGTGTTGTTCTCCAACAACCAAGTTGGAAAATTCCATCCTATGCTGTTATTTGAGAGATGAAGAATTCTCAAATTGAATTGATAGTAGAGGAAGCTGGGTAGTGATGGACAACCTCTTGAGTTTAGCATACTAAAAACCTCTAGATGAAAATTGGGAACCAAATTTCCCAACTCGTCATTTATTATTTCATTGTTTTCCAAAAATAAAAAATTAAAGCTGGAATGATTAAAGAATGCCTTGAAAGAAATTGGAACTTGAAAGTTGTTACTTGAAATGGAGATATATTCAAGCGATGTGAGTTTCGTAAGTGGAGAGGAGGCAATATTTCTGGTGAAAGTATTGTGTAAGAGTTCAACCAATCTAAGAGATGTCATGTTTGCAACACATGAAGGAAGTATTCCTTCATACTCATTCCATCTAAGATCTAACTCTTGGAGGTTTTTAAGTTCACACAACCCTGCTAATCTAAGGAATAAAATTAGCACTTCAAAACCCACCAATGAAATAGGGAATATCAGGGCTTTGCTTATAAAAAGAAAGCAAATTTTTTGTCTCCAAACTTACTTTCAAGTAAGAAAGTTTCTTTTTAAAAGTGATTTTTTTTATTGGTGAAAGACGACTATAAGTCACTTATTTTGAATGTAACTATTGACTTACTTATTTCCTATCTCACCAATAAAAAAAGCTATAGATTGTAAAATATAATTAGTTTTAACTATGTAATGTTAGCCGAACCTCTTTAAATTATATTAATTATAAAGTCCTAATTGACGAAGTTCAATACTTTTTTTTGATACAAAAGAGATGTTCTGGTTCATTTTTATTTTTCACATTTTTTTTAATCTATATTTGATAGTGAGATAATCAATATTGATTGTTTTCTGAAAAATCTTGTAGTAATTTTCACAATCATGAGAGGACTTTGCATTCATTAAACAAAAGTTCAATTGAGAAGCAAGAAAAGTTATAAAATTGTGAAAATGGAAATAATTGAAGAAACAATTTCTTAGTCAGCATGCTAAGTCAAGAAAAACATTGTTTACCAAACATGCCATTAACGTTTACCATGAACGGGAATGGTGCCATTGAGTCTGCATCGGGACGAAGATAAAATCTTGAGGGATATGAGTGCTCCAATACTTTGTGGAAAGTTCCAATCCACATTAGAATTATCCAAGAACGGTCCCTCCATCAGTCTTAAATGTCTCAACTCTTATACGTGAAAGCAATGGAATGTGCACGAGAATTGGAGTTCATATTGCAATTAGTATTATAATTTATGTAACCAAGAATTACAGCTCTTTTGGCTTACCATAAGATCCAAGTGCTTGAGGTAAGAGAATGCCCTCAAAGATTGCACCATGTGTGTTAGGAAATATGTAATTGGCAAATCTGTGACCAAGGACCAAAATGTAATAATTGTAAAGTCAAGGATTAAAATGTCATAATTGTAAGGTCAAGGACCAAAGTGTCAAATGTCCAATAGTTCAGGGACTTGAGTTGCAATTAATCAAAGTGTTGAAGGCTAGGTCTAGGGTTGTGATGGATGCCTCGAAGTTGCAAACGGTGCGAGATTTCGCTAGAGTCACGCCATGATATCGCTCGAGCTAAGATTGCAGAACCATTGTCGCTAGAGCCTCGCTAGCAGGTCGCTCGAGCGAAGTGGACGTCGCTCGAGTCACGCTGGTCCCTCGCTCGAGCGACCTATTTATCTGGGCAACATTAAATTTAAAAGCTCGCGAATTTTTGACGCGCCACAAGACCATATGTTGAGCCATATAAATACCATTCGTCTCCTTCGAGTTGATTATGGAGAAAATACACATTGAAGCCATATTATTGCTTTACTCTAAAATCCTTGGAGATTAATCCTTTATATCTTTCACACCAAGGTTCAAAAAGAAAAACAATCTTCTAAACTCTTCAGATTAAAAAATCCTTGGCTTTTGCAGAAAAACATCACACCTTGAAACACCAAAACACCACCTTCTCTAAATCCTATAAAACTTCCA
>NC_036246.1:17222631-17224763 GCF_002742605.1 Olea europaea var. sylvestris
GGTAAGAGCATTCCTAGGGAACAAAGTCATCAATCACGTAGGAACATTAGGACCAGGTACCCTCAGACACGTACTTTTGAGCCTAGGTTTATTCTCACCTGCCACCACTGTGGTGCTCTAGGACACACTAGGCCTAGATGTTACAAGTTAGGCAATGAGCGTAGAAGTCAAAACATTCCTAGTCAGGTTAGCTTTCTGTCTAATCAGGTTAGTCATCTGACTGAGATGCTTACTAAGCTAACTAAGAGTAACTTGTCGCCTAAAAGGATTTGGGTCAAAAAGGGTGATTTAGATAGACTATCCGGTCAAGAGAAATGCCTTGTTGCTAATGTTGCATTAAAAGCTCAAAATTCTAATATGTGGTACCTGGATAGTGCATGTTCTAGGCATATGTGTGGTAATAAATCTTTGTTTACTACTTTTGATGAATGTAATGGTGGTATGGTTACTTTTGGAGATGGGGGCTCTGCACCTATTCTCGGCAAAGGTACCGTACAAATGCTTGGTTTGCCTGTGATTTCTAATGTGTTATATGTGGAAGGTTTAAAATCAAATTTGCTAAGCATCAGTCAAATCTGTGATGATGATTTTGAGGTTAGTTTTGTGCAGAAGAGATGTACCGTATATGATTCATCCGGTGGGGTAGTCCTTGAAGGGGTTAGAACATTCGACAATTGTTATGGGGTACTACCTAATTCTAACTATGTGTGTAGGAGTGCAAAAATTGATGTGAGTGAACTCTGGCACAAAAGATTGGGTCATTTAAACTATAAGAGTCTAGTACAGCTGGCTAAAAAAAGGAGTTGGTAGATGGTTTGCCTAAAATAGGTTCTAGTGAAAATGTTGTGTGGACCATGTCAACTAGGTAAACAACTTAAGGTGAGCCATAAGAAGACCACTAAAATTCTGACTAAAAGACCACTAGAATTGATTCACATGGATTTAATGAGACCCTCTAGGACCGAGAGTTTAGGTGGTAAGCGCTACATCCTTGTCGTTGTAGATGACTTTTCGAGGTTTACTTGGATAGAGTTGTTTAGGGAAAAATCTGATGCTTGTGACCTTATTAAGTCTCTGTGTAAACGGCTTAGCAATGAACTAAATCTCAAAGTGTCTAGGATGCGTAGTGACCATGGAAAAGAATTTGAGAACTTCAACCTTGAGAGTTTTTGTATGGATGAAGGGATAATGCAGGAGTTCTCCTCCCCTATCACTCCGCAACAAAATGGGGTGGTTGAAAGGAAGAATCGTGTCCTTCAGGATATGGCTAGAGCCATGCTTGATGGCAAGGAATTAGCCCTACACTTTTGGGGAGAAGCTATTAACGCTGCATGCCACATAGTTAATAGAGTCTACCTTAGACCCAAGACTGATCAGACACCCTATAAAATTCTTAAGGGTAAAAAGCCTACTATTAAGTATATTCGAATATTTGGGAGTAAGTGCTACATTTTGCGGGATAGAGAGAGTTTGGGTAAGTTTGAATCAAAAAGTGATGAAGGGATCTTCCTGGGGTACTCGAGGAATAGCCGTGCATTTAGAGTGTATAACTCACGTACCCGTGTGGTGATGGAGTCTATAAATGTTGTGATAGATGATGGTGTGAGTGAGGGGGAGAGTGCTAAAAATTGTGATAAAGATGGTGATCGTTTGGTTTCCAGTGATCCTACTGAACTACCTGTGCCTGAAACATCTGAAAAGGAAACACTTCTAGATAAACATTCTAAGGAACCATCAACTAAGGTTAAATCTAACCATCCTAAGGATAATATCATTGGGGATCTAGATGAAGGGATGAGACTTCGTAGGAGAGTATTGAATAATTTAGCATACACTAGCTATGTGTCTCAAGTCGAGCCTAAGAAAGTTGAAGAGGCTCTTAGTGATGAGTGTTGGGTAAATGCAATGCATGAGGAGCTAAATCAATTTGCTAGGAATAATGTGTGGATATTAGTTCCCAGACCAAAAAAATGCAATGTGATCGGTACCAAGTGGATCTTTAAGAACAAGACAGATGACCAAGGTACTATTACTAGGAATAAGGCAAGATTAGTTGCTCAGGGGTATACTCAGGTTGAGGGGATTGATTTTGATGAGACTTTTGCCCCTGTTGCACGACTTGAGTCGATTAG
>NC_036246.1:17225478-17229236 GCF_002742605.1 Olea europaea var. sylvestris
GGTAGCAATCTCGTAGCTTGGCTAAGTAAGAAACAAAACTCAATATCCTTATCCACGGCAGAGGCCGAATACATAGCTGCAGGGAGTTGCTGTACTCAGCTTCTTTGGATGAAACAAATGCTTAGTGATTATGGGATTAGTCAAGGGACTATGACTATCTTTTGTGATAATATAAGTGCGATTAACATTTCTAAGAATCCCATTCAGCACTCTCGTACAAAACACATCGATATACGACATCATTTCATTCGAGAGCTGGTTGAATCACAAGTTGTTTCCCTCGACCCAGTGTCTACTGAGAATCAATTGGCTGACCTACTTACAAAACCGCTAGATGGGTTGAGGTTCGAATCGCTTCGGTCGGCTGTAGGTGTTAGTTCACCTATTTGATCATGTGTTCATACACATTCATACCTTCATCACATTGCATATGTGTTGCATGTTTGTGTGTTTGTTTAGTCTTAGTTTGCAAGTTTTATTTGTGTGTTTCAATAAAAAAAAAAAAAATTTTTGCTTGGGGTTTTGATTTTGTATGTGCCTTATATGCTTTGACTTTGACATGTGCATTTAGACTCGTACTCTTTTATTCATCATATGTACGACTCCTAGGTTCCATCTAAGTTCATTTTGTCTGTGGAGTTTTGGGTATATGGCTCGTCATTCACCTTTGCACAGTGCACACCGTAGTCCTGTAAATGAGACTTGACCGCATGGGTGAGACTTGGGATGGTGGTCTACTATGATTGGGGTTGTGTGTCCATTTGACTTGATCTAGGACGAGTGTCACCTAATCATAATGTCTTTCCCCACGTTTATTGTATATTGTCAAACTTTTGCTATGTTTGGGGCCTATTTGACTCGAACTATTAAGCCCGAGGGGTTTTTAACCTGGTGCCCTAAGGTCGTCTGGCTTGGGAGTCACCGGCCCAACGTTCGCTACGGGGGTCATTTCTGTCGCCTAATGAGGATAGCATTGCACTTAAGTTCGTTTGTTTTAAAAAAAAAAAAAAACATAAGATCATTAAGTTAGGGGGAGTAAAAATGTGACATTTGTATCATTTGATATAGGTCCTTGTGGTATTGGATTTGATTGTCACTTGTTCAACATACACCTTTGTTTAGTTAGCTTCACGTGTCCCTTCTCACTAATTTAAGATTTTGAGTCTAGCTTGCATGGACTACGTGGCACTTTTCACGGTGTTGGTCTGTATACACTTGACTCCACGAGTTCTTTGATCTATATGTGGACTTACGAATTGTCTATATGCTGTGTATCGGGTTTGTGTCTTCATGGTTATGTTTGGGCTCGATTACATATTTTGCTACACATCGTTAAAATTTTGTTACTCAGGGCTATTTTCATAATTTTCAAAGTGTTATGCCATATTTTAAAGAATCCAAAATTTTGGTGCTATTTTTGAAAGTTGCATTTTCACTCGAGGCTCGCTCCATACCTCGCTCGAGCGATAATAACAGATTCACTCTCACTCGAGGCTCGCTTAAACCTCGCTCGAGCGACAGTGCAAGGTTTTGAACTATAACTTCATTTCTCGCGTTTCCAGTTTGACAATTCTCCAAGTTCTTCACAAATTTCATACAATCCTCTGGAATTTCATCTGTTCATATTGTTAATTGAGTGTTACGACGTTATTACACATCATTTCAACATCAAAATTCCATTTTTGAACTTCAATTGAGGTAAACTTTCCATGTTTTTATTTTTTTCGTTTTTTTTTCTCAATTCTTTGCATTTTGCGTGATTCTTTGCTTCTATTACGTAAATTCTTGGGCTATATCTTGTTTAGCATCGTTGCCATGAAGTTTGTTTCACGTTGGATTTATATTTTCCATGGCATTGTGAGAATTGTGTTGAAATTTTGCTTGTGTTAGTTATGTTTTTCATCGAAGTTCATCGCGTTGGTTCTTGCATTCCGTAAATCCGATTTGCATGCCGTTTGTTTCATATTTTTCGGGATGTTACCTAGTTTGTGGTTGTGTGATTGGGTACGGGGTTACGTATCTTGCTTGCCTGGAACGTTGTGCCAAAGAACCGCATGCCACATGCTCGATGAAATGCCTTAGTCTATTTAGGTTTGATTTTTTTTCATGTTTTGTTGTTTCCCTTTTGCATGGTTCTTCTTCATGGGGTTTGTGCATGGTTTCTTGGTCGGGTGACGAGACAGGCTATTTATGCTCGTAGGGTCGTTTCGCGTTTTTCGATACATCTTTGTTTTAGGCTCATGTATGTGCACGTGTGTCGTGTCACGTTGCATCACTTCACTTGCATTATTCATATGTCTCATTTCTTGCCTCTTTACGTGTGCCAGATGGCTCGTAAGCGATCGCGTCCCTCTTCCCAGCCTGCTAGTAGTTCGACCTCATACAGTCGTTCGAGGTTCATTTCTTCTACTGCTCAGGAGGTCTTCACGTCCCAGTTCTCCTTACGCCCTGTTCTCATGGAGCGTGAGGTAATCCTTTCTGACCTACCAGTTGAGATAGCAGCCATTCTAGTATCCAGGGGTTGGGAGCCTTTACTTGTTGGTCTCTCTCCTCCACCCCCTCTCCTTGTCTAGGAATTCTATGCTAACATCCATGACATTAATGAGTCCTCGTTTAGGTCTTTTCTACGGGGTCATACTTTTAGGGTTACTCTTTCTGCCTTAGCTAGGGCTTTAGGTATTCCTGAGATTACCCATCCTACATACCCCTATATTTTACCCTCTTCTGTTCTGGCCGACTCCCTTGTTCGGTCGACGATTTTGAACACTCCGTCTGTCGGGGGGGCCTACGGCGATGGCCACTGGGTCTTTACCCACTGATCGCCAGGTTCTGTTGTGCATTGTGTGCACGAACCTTTGGCCTGTTGCCCATACTTCTTCTTTACCTATGGGGCGGGCCCGATTTTTATATGCATTACTTCACGGGGATTCGATTGACCTCCCTAGTTTTATTTGCCAGCAGATTCTGGCTTCTATTCGTACTCCTGGGGGTTGGATTGGGTTACCATATGCTTGTTTGATTCATCGGGTAGCCTTCGCCTTAGGTGCTTCTTTTCCTGAGAGCTCGACTCGACGCATTGGACGTCCGATTGGACAGCAGACTATACATCAGAGTCGCTCTCATATTCCCGCTTCTTCTTCTTCTGCTCCTGCTCCTACTGCGGATGCAGTTTTTGATATTTTTGATTCCTCCGAGCCCCTTGATCCTATATTTGATATTCTTACTGGGGGTTCTTGAGTCTGTCTTCCATCTCGTTCCACTCCTCCTCTTACTATTCCGATCAGCTCTTCCGGTCCCTCTGCTTCTGCTTCAGTCCCTGGGGTGGCTACATTGCCAGTTGACCCCTTGGTGCCTCTTTTGGGTCCGATGACTACATTGATCGAGCAGCAGGCTCGTATATTGGCTGACATCACGCAGTTACGTGCTGCTTCGGAGCGTCAGACAGCTGAGATGACTTCGTTTCGCCGTGCTCTTGCTATTTGTTAGCGTCAGCTGCGCTGGATTCGAGATCATTTGGAGGCCAGCACGAGTGCTGAGAGTGGCTCTGATTCTTCAGATGCTGCGGATGCTGCTTCTTAGCTTATTTTTCTTGTGATTTTTTTGGCGCTCTTTGGCCCTTTGTGACAAAAAGGGGGAGTAATTTGAGCGTAGTTAGATTGATTTGACTTGAGTAGGTTGGAGTAAATTAATTTTTGATAACTTGATGAGAACTTGATGAGTATATATTCAATGTTCTAACTAGATTAAGTTTTTGATGT